>NC_142398.1:15018880-15364505 GCF_059441095.1 Idiotropiscis lumnitzeri | reverse complement strand
CTTCTTTCTTTCGTTCCATTCACTTGAAGGTGGCCTTCTGCTCCTCATTCCTCAGTTTTTTTGTCACTTTTCCACTCCTTTCCAACAACATCCTTCAACTCCTTTCCGTTTGCATTTGGACCAAACTGACTGGCATCTCCTCCCATCGCTCTCTCTTTTTATAAGACGATTCTCACAAGTTTGCTCTCAAAACAAAAGTGATTTTTTTTTCTGTGCTGCCATGATGTATTTTCATCCTAAAATTGCATTAAAAATAAGAAATCGAGCTTTACGCTTTTAAAAGGCCGGTTACACACCAATTTCCAGAGTCCGTAGTTCAGTTTAATCTATATAACAGCATGCTTTTTGGCTGCTGATGTGAATACATACGTACTTACGTCATAATTTGCCCACCACAGTATTAGAGGCATATTTTTCATGAAGACTCTATTTTCTGTTATTCGGAAGCATGACACCAGTTGCGAACAAAGTATCTCACTGTTCAATCATCCACTCTCAAGGGCAGTAAAAATTGGCCTTGTGACACAAATTTCCATGCAGATTTTATTTTATTTTATTTATTTATTCTATTTATTTTTTTTTTGCAAACTTTGTGGGAAACGACTCTTCCTTTCCTCTGCCCCATTCTCGCTCGCTGCCACTACCCCCCTCCCCATCCCCGTGTTCCGGCGGAGGAGCAGTCAGTCAGCAGGTTGTTCCTTTGTGCTTGATCTAACCATGTGGCTGCCAGGTTCCTAAAAGTGGAACATGGTTCTGTCAAGCACCATGGAACGGCCCTGCCCATCCCTACAGCATGGCCAAGATGCAAGACACAGCAGTCTGTCTCCCACAACTGTATGTGTGTGTGTGTGTGTGTTTCCTGTATGACACGAGCGCCAACGTGTGCCAGCATTTTGAATGTAGCTTCTGATTTTGATTTTGTTTGTATGCACATTTTGATGACTTTTGAGGTGATTACCGGCAAACGCTGGGGTTGGACTCTTGCATGCTCGTCATGCTGGCAGCTCAGTGACGCTGCGCTCGTGATTGTAACCAGGTACGGAGGATTACCGCAGCAAGCTGGGAGGGGACTGCTTCGCCGACCTGGCCTGCCCTGAGAAGTGCCGCTGCGAGGGCACCGCAGTGGACTGCTCCAACCAAAAACTCACCAAAATACCAGACCACATCCCTCAATACACTGCCGAACTGTGAGTCACTTACTGCAATTGACGACCAAGTGCATCCATCACCGTGTGGCTTTACGAAGAGCCTTCATCTCCTTCTCCTTCTTCTCTGTGGTTCTCCTCTAAACATATTCTATCTCTGTCTTTCTCCCCTCAGGCGTCTAAACAACAATGAATTTACTGTCCTTGAGGCGACTGGGATCTTCAAAAAGTTACCCCAACTGAGGAAGATGTGAGTCAGACGTAGTGAGCCCTAACCGGAGCATAGTCGCTAAACAAAAGTCACGTTCAGGTCATGAAGGGAAAACAGTCGTCTTTACAGAGGGTTTCTTCTTCATCTTTCTTTCATGTTAGCTGAATTCCCCTGTTTGCACCCTCAAATGCCTCACATTTTGTTTTATGTTTTCTTTGCTCTTCTTCCTCCTGCTCAAGTAACCTGAGTAATAACCGCATCACTGACATAGAGGAGGGCACTTTCGAAGGAGCTTCAGGGGTCAATGAGCTGATTTTGACCTCCAACAGATTGGAAAATGTACATCACCGCATGTTGAAGGGACTCGGTGGCCTGCGCACACTGTGAGTATACACACACACACACACACACACATTGGTTGCATTTGCAAATACACCATCTGGATGGAAATTCTGACGCACAACTCTTAATCAATTAATCAATTATGAAAGGACAGACTCCTAGTTCCAAACTGAAGCTTGACGATTTGGTGGAAGCGGGTCTAAGTTGTGGCGCAAGTGGTTTAACACGATGTTGGTGGATTTGATCGAGAGTCATTTGAAATGTATTCATTCTGGTAGTCTAACAGAAGTAAGAAGGTCAAACAGCTGTTTGGGGATTTTAATTTAATTTATTTATGACACTTAGTATGCTTTTTTTTTTGTCTTGTCCACAAATACTAAGTATATTCAAATAAAACTCAAACTAACACTGAAACTAAAAAAAATAAAATGAAACCTAATAAACCCGATCTAAAGACTAATTCAGACTATAGTAATGAAGTATAATGTACGATAATGAAAAATCCAAAATTATTGTAACCATTGAATGGATCAACTTGAAAATGTAATCAAAAAACTTCAGAGAAGAGTAGAGGAGATTTTCATCTATTTTTTGTAATTTCTTAAAGTCCCAGTACAGTTTGTTGATATTGTGTACCGTATCCAGTCAAAATATTCAATTGTGGCAATGTTTGAACAGCCATTTTAACTTTGTGTGTTGGGGTGTGTGTGTGTGTGTGTCTGTGTGTGAGTAGCATGCTACGGAGTAACCGCATCAGCTGCGTGAGCAACAGTAGCTTTGTGGGCCTGAGCTCCGTGCGTCTGCTGTCGCTCTACGACAACCAGATCACCTCCATGAACCCGGGAGCGTTCGACACGCTGCACTCTCTTTCTACTCTGTGAGTACAAACAGAACAAATAAAAAATAAACGAATCCAAATAATACTTGACTGGACCCCTTCTGATCTCTAGCAACCTTCTGGCCAATCCGTTCAACTGTAACTGTCATCTGGCTTGGCTCGGTGATTGGCTGAGGAGGAAACGCATCGTCACGGGCAACCCTCGCTGCCAGAGTCCTTATTTCCTGAAAGAGATTCCCATCCAGGATGTGGCTGTTCAAGACTTTGCTTGTGAAGAAGGTAAGACGGAGCGAGAATTGATCTGCATCTCTGGAGGATATTCTTTGTTAGCTTCTTTCTGTTTTCCATCACAGTGGTACCCAGAGTTGGGAAGATGAATTTGGAAATGGAATTGGTTACCCTGTTGAAAATGTATTAGTAGTCTTTCTAATTCAATTACTTTCTCAAAAAAAAGCAACTAATTTGATCAATGTTTTTTATCTG
Source organism: Idiotropiscis lumnitzeri (assembly GCF_059441095.1). Lineage (NCBI taxonomy): Eukaryota > Metazoa > Chordata > Actinopteri > Syngnathiformes > Syngnathidae > Idiotropiscis > Idiotropiscis lumnitzeri. The sequence goes on along the minus strand of NC_142398.1, from coordinate 15,361,486 downwards.
TTTGGTATAATTGTTAACACGTTTCACATTATAAGCCTTGATAGTGATAAAATCCTAAAGAAATACGAGAATATTGTTGAGAGGCTGAAATTCCATTTGGACAATCTTAAACAAGGTCTCTGAACGATTAATCAATGATCAAAATAATTATCAATTAATTTGATAATGGATTAGTTATTAACTAATCCAATGTTCATTGCACCTCTACTATAGTATGAACAGTAATTAGTAATTAACCAATTTTTGTTTTACCACTCATAGTGCTAATGCTATTTTTTGTGATTAAAAATAGCCTTTATGAAAGCATTTTTTTTAATTATTATTATAAATGTAGATTGGATAAAACTGAATTAAAAAAATGATAATAATACCCTTCGGACATTGTTAATTCTAACTAAACCATATTAACGAGTAGTAACGGGAAAACTGGATTTGTAATCGTCTCTTTTGTCATTGCATACATTCCAAATACGAGATTATCAGTTTAAACATAAATTTCAGCGGTAGGTGTGTGTGTGTGTGTGCAAGCGTTCAATAAAGCCACCTTCCTTCCTCTGGTCTCCCTGATCGGCTCCATCAGGTAATGATGACAACAGCTGCTCTCCGGTGCTGAGGTGCCCAGCGGAGTGCTCATGCCTGGACACGGTTGTGCGCTGCAGCAACAAGGGCCTCAGCACTCTGCCCAAAGGCCTGCCCAAAGAAACCACGGAGCTGTGAGTGACTTCATGTTCAGTCAATCTATATTGCAGCCGTTGCAACAGGCCCATTTCTCATCAGCCAACCTGATAACGTTTCATGAGCGCAGTGCTGATTCAGTTTGGATCTTGCCGCTACTTTATTAGTTGCGTCCAAAACCCCAAACCTTTTAACTGCACTTCAAACGTGATAACCACGAGTGCAAAAATTAGGCAGAAAAAGTAAGACCTTTCATCATGCCATTTCGCATTATTAACATAAGGGATTAATATTATGAGTTGATAAGAGCAGAGCAGGAGTTCTGCTTGATGTATGTGTGTGTGTGAAAGCAATTCAGAGAGACGATTCCTGAACTCTAACAGGATGCCTGTGGGAATATTAAACTCCGGTGTTTATCATGGCTCGCGCTGAAATGACTGCACACTCTGCTGGAGATGAGGAATTTCCCACATGATTAAATAACGTTTTTCTTCCTTCTCATTTGCTCTCTCTCTCTCTCTCTCGTTTTTCTCTCTATCCGCCTGTCAGGTATCTGGATGGGAACCACTTCACTCAGGTTCCCGTGGAACTCTCCGATTACAAACACTTGACACTCATGTAAGTGTCCGTGCTCACATTCCGCATTTACATGGAGCGATATAATACTCACATTTATAATATAGAGTGTACTTGGGCCTTGTGGTCTTGCACTCTGCCAAAACTAACCCAATGGTATTTTGTCAGATCTGTGCTGTATCACTCGGAATGCGTGAACAACGGAGTGAATAAGAGCATTATGTTTCGCATAAGGATTGTGCATTTGCTGAGGCATGTGTTGACAGAACGGCATGTGTGTGTGTGTGTGTTTATGTTCTTGTTATTGTTTCCTTTTCAGTGATTTGAGTAACAACCAGATCAGCACCTTGTCCAACCACAGCCTCAGTAATATGTCCGAGCTGCTTACCCTGTGAGTCTGGCTTTACACCAGTCCCTTTGCTCTGTGTGTGTTAGCGCGTGTGCGAGTGTGTTTTGGAGTGGTTTCCGAATTTATACACCGTCTTCTGCTAAATCTATAATTTAGTAAAGAAAAAACAACAATCAAGCTCCATGCAAATTGATAACCATGTCAAGCAGAGGATGGGGTGTGTTTGTGTGTGTGTGTGTGTGTTTGTGATGCATTCATATTTGCATCCGTCCAAAGAGAGCATAATAACTATTGCTGCAAATCACAACAAAAAACAAAGTATCTCGTCACAAGTCTGCGCCCGTGTCTCCATGTCGACATGTTTTAATTTGTGTCCTAAGAATCCTGAGCTACAACCGTCTGCGGTGCATCCCAGTGAGGGCCTTTGATGGACTGAAGTCTCTGCGTTTGCTGTGAGTATCATCAAAGTTGAGCTGGACTGCAGAAGCCGAGCCAGATTTTTCTCACTAAACTCTCTTTCTCAGGTCCCTCCATGGAAACGATATATCGCTCATACCAGAAGGAGCCTTCAAAGATCTCTCATCACTTTCACACTTGTGAGCAACACACACACACACACACTCTCCACTTTTTGGGGTATACCATTAAAGCTAATGAGATCCAATACAAGAGCTCTGGCAAAAATTATGCACTCTAAAAACAGAAATGAACACAATTTTGGGTCAGAAATCCAACTGAAATCCAAAATACTGAAATCCAATCAGTGGATTGGATTTCAGTGTTTTAAGAGTTTGCCTTTACAAAAGCAGCAAAAATGTAACAATATTTGCATGATTGTAGTTAGAATAAAACTGCATTGCGTCACACTGAGAGTTGTTTCTGTTGCACCACTAATGTAGATCTATATGGGAACTCGGTCCGCCATTATCGTATTTTCCAATTTGATGACGTGTTTTTATGTTTTCTGATCCCACACAATTTGAGTTTATAAAGGTGTTACAACCACAACGAAAACAATAGTAAAACTGTGATGGGGGGAAAAAAAAAAACATTGTGAGAAAAAATACATAATATTACAAGAAAAGGGTCATAACATTGCAAAAATAAAAGTGAGTGAATGCCTACATTCCCACTGGAATGTAAACACAACCGTGAGACCTTGCAGTCTGTCTTCAGTGACCTGTCAATGGAATATGTATACGAAAATATTTGTCCAAATTGCTCATTATTCTGTATTTCAACAATAAATTAAGACTGTATCAACATCTACAGTGTAATGATATGAAATATAACTTCATTTGGATCTTGTAGAAGTCACAGACCTCAAAAGATGATGCAGGTGTAGCTTCAAAACTGTGTCTTCCCCTGCAGTTAAAAACTCCCGACTTCTCAGAAAAAAAAGAAAGGCCCACATCCATTCTCACAAACCTGTTGAGCTCATTTTGATTTGCAACCCTTCTTCTCTCCTAACTTATATTCCAAATATTTGTCAAAGTGCTGCGGCTCTCTCTCTCTCTCTGTCTGTCAAAATAATGCTATAAAATCAAAAAGTTTGAACCGTTAAAACAAAACACTTGAATATGACCCGGCATTGAGTGTGCGCGTTTGTGGCAGGGCTCTGGGCGCAAACCCTCTGCACTGTGACTGCCACATGCAGTGGTTGTCCGACTGGGTGAAGAGCGGCTACAAGGAGCCCGGCATCGCCCGCTGTGCAGGACCTGGCGACATGACCGACAAACTGCTGCTCACTACGCCTTCCAAGAAGTTCACCTGTACAGGTACGCATGCGTAATGTGTGCTGCTTTACTCTACTTATTTGGCAGAACACAATCAATTCTAGGATGGAACCGCTGATTATTTTGGATTTTGAAACTATTTTTCTAGTGGGAAATAAAAGAAATAGAAATAATGTACTCGAGAGCCCACCTGTCGCCATCATAAAAAGGCAACAGGAAATGTTGTCAATTAAAATAAGTTAAACCCATTCGTAAAACATAAAAACAATGAAATATTATCTAGGCATATTGAGAAATTAAAGCACAGATGCACGTCACCATGTCACTTTTATTTTTGTTTACTGTCACACAAGTGTAAAAAGTTCACACCATTCATGGTAAAAAGGATTAAAGCACTCTAACAAAATGTATTAACAATATGTAGTGTAAAGCTCGAGAGATACCGCTTAAATGTGAAGCCCCGTTATGTAACAGCGTTTATTTATTTTTTCTTCTCACTTTCTTCTTCTCGTAAAAGAGCGTTGTTGATCTTGGTCCATCTTTTGTGAACCAAAGAAGCCGCAAAAATCCTTAATGCACGATGTACACTGAGGTTTTACCATATTCTGATGTCATGCATGACCATGTTCGGAATTTAGAGGTATTTTTACGACTAGCATATTTTTCCTGGAATTAATGCTTAAATTCTGGATGGTACGATCTTGGGGCCATTCTGCTTTCTAGTTTCCACTATACTCGTCTAGACTATCTTCGCAATGAGCGCGATTGAGGACTCCAAGAGGAGATAACAAGCCGACGATTACAATTGAGTTTTGCCGAGAAAACACATTTGATGAGAGTTTTTAATTGTCTGGTGGTGTCTGAAGTTGCCGTACATGAGCTTCAAGTGAACATGGAAATGTTAAGGCATAAATTTACTTGTGAGCGACGTTTTGGTTGAATCTCATCGCTATTGAACTACTACTACTGAATGTGAACTCTGACCTTTTTCTGAATCACTCATGACACTGATCACATCACTGAATCCTATTTTTAACTTAATCTAACTGACGCACTGTAGAAGTCCCGGGGCCTTGTGGTTTTCTGGTGCCAGGTAAAGTAGCCCATCACATATTCCTCCTCAGTCACGCCTCCCCTACTTCCTTGAAATTGACCCGACCTGATTTTCCCTTGTCTTATCCACCTGGACTCCTTCCCCCTTTGGCCCCCCCATGTTTGGACCTTGTGTTTTGTTCTGACTGCTAAAAGCAAAAGACGCTCACTCAGTGCAAGTCAATGTCTGTGCGTGAGTGTGTGTGCGTGTTTGCGTACGCGTGTTTGTGTGTGCGTGTCCGAGCAGTCGGCCTTGCCGTTCTTATCTGAGCTGCTAATTATGCAAACTGACGATCTGCGTGGTGTTCGCTCCATGTGATGTGTTTGCATCAAACAGGCCCAGTAGATATCAGCATTCAGGCTAAATGCGAGCCCTGCCTGTCCAACCCGTGCAAGAATGACGGCACGTGCTTCAATGACCCGGTGCACTACTACCGCTGCACGTGTCCTTATGGATTTAAGGTACACACACCGTCTTGAGCATCTCATGCGTATACTGACGCATTAACATGTTTGTGAGGATTTTAATGATTAAAATCTGTTTTTGTTTTGTTTTGTTTTTTTTTTTTTTTTTTAATCAAGGGCCCGAACTGTGAGGAGCCCATCCATGCTTGCATCAGTAATCCCTGCCAGAATGGAGGAACTTGTCATTTAAAGGAAGGCGAAGGGAGTAGTTTCTGGTGAGAGGATTTTTTTTTTTCAAAATGCAAAACATTAGTCATCATTAATGCAGCTATTATAAGAAAGACTTTAAATCAAGAGATTATTTCCCAACCCTCAGTATCCCCAAATTTGTATAAAAAAAAAATAAACTAATTCAACTCTCCCAAGGTGATTTGATTTTAATGCAGAGTCCGAATTTAATAATAATAATAATAAGAAGAAGAAGAAGATGAAAAAGAAGAATCTGGTCAGGGTTCCGGGTTCCCTTTTCATGCTTGAGTAAAAAGAAAGGACGATGTGATGTCACAACAAAGATAAATCAATAGATCAGTCATGACTTGACTTTCACTTTTAATTTAGTTTCTGGTCATGTGCAGATTTGTTGCTTTTATTTTCCTCAGTTTGAAATTACATTCAAATCGGATGCAATTTTTTTTTTTTTTTTGCCCAACGTTCATCACCAAAAAATTGTATGTGTTACAATGCTTTTAAAACACACCTCTTCAAAAGATAAACTTCTATTTATCAATCCAACATGTGATCAATTTGCATGTGATTTTCATTTTAGATTCATCAGTAGTTTAGCACACAGCGGGGAGATTTGGTGATTTACACACACTCCCATTTTAAATCATTGTTGTGATTATTGAGCATTCAGCAGCATGTATGGCCGCTCTCAGGAAGGAATCCACGCTCTCCGAAGCGAGAGAAACCTTCCGCGTAGGCCAGCTTCTCGTCATTGGGATGTTTATTATCAGCAGGCGGGATGCTAATTGTCTTCTCCGTAAGGAAATGAACTGCCTACACGGACAATAAAACTACATGGAGCTCACATCTCTATCGCACCCTTACCTTCAATCCTGATTTTTATAATAAAATATCTGTCTCTTTTTATATGTACTTTCATTTTGGTACAGTAACGTTTGCCTCGATGGTATTGGGAGGCTGTGGGTAGTCGCAGAGAGAGGCTGATGTTGACAACAAAATGAGATATTAATCCAACTATGCCGCATGAGAGCTTTTATTAGGCCCATAATTTACCTCGCAGACTGCGCTCTATATGCGCGCGTGCGTGTGTGTGTGTGTGTGAACAGTACTTAAAGACTCAAAGCACGCTCATGTCAACAGAGTAATGACTATTTTCTGGGAATATGTAGATGATGCTGACAACGCATTGTGTGTTTATTTGCGTGTGTGCGCGTGTTTGCTCCCAGGTGTGTGTGCCCCGAGGGCTTTGAGGGCGACTCTTGTGAGCTTAACATCGACGACTGTGAAGACAACGACTGTGAGAACAACTCGACATGCGTCGACGGAATCAACAACTACACGTGCATGTGCTCACCAGAGTACACAGGTAACACATGGCTAATGGCGTCTTCATGGTCACGTGCACATTCACGTCAGTGCTCTCCTCCATTGTTTCCCAACCTTGATTGAGCCCAGGCACATGTTTTACTCTAGAAAATCTCACAGCACATCACCATTTAAAAATAGATTGAAAAGGGATTTATGTACAGTTATTGTGTATTTATAAAAAAAAAAGAACATAATAATAATAATAATAATAATAATAATAATAATAATAATAATAATAATAATTGACAGGCACCCCATTATAATGGTTTATAGTTGCCTTTGATTAATAGATTAAACTGTAAATATACCACAAACTATGATCCTGAATCAGTTAAATATCCCTTTAAACTAATCGGTCAACATTTAGAAATGAATGGATCGCAGAACAGTTGATTTAGGGAAGAAATGCACTCAAAAAGTTCAAACACACACATGCATTGAAGACTCTGTAACTTCCACTAACAACCCAGGATAAAGGTTGCTCCTCCCCATTCATGTGTGGCTTTGACAGCATTGTGTCTCATTTTTGGACATTTCACAAAGAGTACATAAAACGCAAAGTCAAGTGAAGTCAGCGTCAAATATACATTTCAGGACACATAAAGCCATCGCTGGTTAAAATTTTCTATTGACCAGTGTTACTTTCCGAGTAATGAAGCGAAATTGGATAACTTGCTGCCACACCTGATGATCTCTCAGGGCACATCAGTTGGGAAAAACTGCTCTACTAGTTCTAACACTGCTCTGCTGTGTGTCTGCTTTAGCGTTGTGCTAATCACGTGTGACTGCTAACCTTTGTGGCGGTGTTTTCTCTGTCTCGCTGTCATTTGTCTTTCTCTCATCTCGCTCTGCTTTCCGCCATCCGCCGTCTTTTCTGTGGTTGCAGCTGCTACCAATGAGGTGGAGAGAGGTTAGTTGCTTCTTCTTGCTGTCCCTCTCTCCCTCCTCCTTCCGTCCTTCTATGATTTAACAGTGCTAATTGGAAATTTGGGATTCATTCAGGCATATAATGCTTGTGCACTGTGTTCAAATTGCATGTCTTCAATTTCCAGCTGTTATTAACGCAGCACTTTTGTTTTAAATTTTGCTTCCTGCCGAATGCATACTGTATATTATACGGTATATTATTGCTATCCAAACGACCAGCCTCTAGTGCAATGACTTTGCTAATGCAGTGGAAATTATTAATGGAATGGAATGTGTTTTTACTGCAGTTCCATTATGTCATAAATATGTAATTGCAGAGTTGTAGATAGGTGATGAATTTTGAAGAATGACCATATTAAGGTTGGATAATTGGTCAAAATGGGAAGGTTACAAACAAAAAGGGGAAGTCAACCCCAAAAGATTTATTTACAAGAAACTGTTATATGCAGGCCCACTAATCAAAATATGTCATTCTGATTAATTTTGTGTTTGTGGAATATGAGTTTAGCATTAAAATCCTGGTGTCAGCCATGTCAGTCCTTCAGTTTCTGAAAACAGCTGAGCCGTGATTGGTCGTTACCTCAGCCCTGAGCATCTGTGATGTCATTTTCAAGCGACAGAAGTGACAAAATGGCCGCCCCCTGTTTCGTCACTCATATTCCATAAATGTGAGGTTAAACAGAATGCCATATTTTGACTAGTGAAGGCGCATAGAACATATTATTGCAAAGATTTTTTGGGGGGGTTGACCTCCCCTTTAAGAAATGTCCTTTGAAAATAGCCCACCACAAAGACAAGAAAAAAAGAAACTTGCTTTTTTTATATACATACAGTGTACTTAAAATGCTGTCATAATACTCTCCGCTAAACATAAAAAAAACACTTTAACAACACTTTCAAGCACTAAAAGTTCTAAAGTGGCATAAATATAACACATGACTGCACCTATCACAGACAGATCCCCAAGTGATTTTATAATTATCCCCATTGTGGATGCTGTGCTGTCATGAGCTCGGTTTGATTCCCTCACGATTTCTTTTAATCAATTTAAAATTCTGAGTTTGAGGGTGCGCCTGGGAATATCATAATTTGTCAGGCCTCTACGTTAGCCCTACCCACAAGAGAGTCATCCATCAACCAAAACACACACACACACACAGTCCCGACGCATGTATCTACTGACTTGTCTGAGTTGTTCGAGCTGAAAGTATGTCTGTGTGTTTTTGTGTGTTTGTTCCCAGGAGAGCTGTGTGAAGAGAAATTGGATTTCTGCGCTCCCGAATTGAACCCATGTCAGCACGATTCAAAGTGCATTCTGACCCCTCAGGGATACAAGTGAGTAGTCGAAAGACTCACACAAAAATGCAGTAAATATTTTCTGGGTTTATATGAGAGAAGCTTTAATGCATGTGTACGTGTGTGTCATAGGTGTGAGTGCACCCCAGGTTACATTGGAGAGCACTGCGAGCTGGACTTTAACGACTGTGATGAAAACAAGTGTCAGAATGGCGGTCAGTGCATTGATGCCGTCAACGGATACACCTGTGTCTGTCCAGAGGGCTACAGGTGAGGAACACAAATTCCATCGTGATATTCTCTTGTGCAGCCAGTATCTTTCATAGAAATTGTGTAAACCAGCAGCTGTAATTTTTTTTTTGTTTAATTGATTCGCCATTGATTTGTTAGCAGGGACTAGTTCCTTTTCAAACTATAGGAGGAGAGCTCCCCCTGGTGTTGATTCGACATATCTTTTGTTTGGTCTTGAATCCTAGCTCAGATTCATTTGCTTGTGTCAAAAAGAACTGGTAACAGTAAAGTATTGATTCAACTCCTTAACGAAGTAGAAATTGAAAGGTACAGGTTCTGAAATTTATTTAGGTACTCAAGTAAACATTTATTCTTGCTGGAATTTATACTCATTGTTTACTTTATTAACTTGGCAAAAGGGGGGGGGGGTAAATTAGCTAATGATAACTGAAAAAAAATGCATCTTATCTTTTTGTGTGTGTTTTTTTTTTCAGATTAGATCAGAGACTTTTTTTAAAAGCCAGAAGCTATTGGTTTTTAGGCTGTCACAAGTGACAAGTCATTGACATCAAACAATTCTTCTAAATAGGAAATATCTTGCTTCTATGAATCTGTTGTGTCATTGTTGTTACTGCTACCTGGTTGGGGTTCATCCCTACGGGTGGCTTCTGATTTTGAAAATTTTGATCAAAATCTTGTCTTGAAACCTAATTCACGTTACCTCTCTTTTTTACATCCCTTCTATGCGTCGAACGTTGAAAACACTTTTTTTGACAAAGTGAGGAATAGAATGTACAGAACGATGATTTCAACTGTAGGGAGTAAATGTAAACAGTCGTCACAAAAATAGAGATAAATTTCTGAGAAAATGTACTTAAGTACAGTAATTAAGTATTTGTACTTTGTTATTTTCCATCACTGTAGTTTCTTATTTTATCAATGGTGGGACTGTGTAAGCATATACTTGAAACCGCTTTAAAGGGGAAGTCAACCCCAAAACTTTCTTTAGATTAGAAATCCCTTTATTGTCATTGTACTCAAGTGTGCAACGAGATTATAAGAATATGTTCTATGCAGGCCCACTAGTCAAAACATGGCACTCTTATTAATATTGTATTTGTGGAATATGACTTAATCAATATAATCCACTTGTTTTTAGCCATGTCAGGGGGGCGGCTATTTTGTGATTTCTGTCGACTGAAAATGACATCACACTTGCTCAGGGCTCAGATGTTGACTTCCCCTTTAAGGGTATTGGGCGTGTTTAACACTGGTAGCGATTTAGTTTTCTCAGCACGCACATCATACGTATTTCTATATCTGTGTGTTGCAGTGGGTTATTCTGCGACTTGTCCCCACCGATGGTCCTTCCTCGCACCAGCCCCTGCGACAACCACGACTGCCTCAACGGGGCGCAGTGCGTCGTCATGGGAACCGACCCCCGCTGCCAATGTCTCCAAGGCTACGAGGGGGAGCGCTGCGAGACGCTCGTCAGTGTCAACTTTGTCGACCGCAAGTCTTACCTGCAGCTTCCCTCCAATCTGATCTCACCACAGACCAACATTAGCCTGCAGGTGTGGATGACTTTGGATTGTAATTATCAGCTATCAACTTCTCATGGTTTCTCATAGCTGTCCCGGTGTGTTTTCAGATTGCTACCGATGAGGACAGCGGAGTGTTGTTATATAAGGGTGATAATGATCACATTGCAATGGAACTTTATCGGGGACGCCTTCGGGTCAGCTATGATGCTGGCTCTTACCCTCCGTCTGCCATATACAGGTATGTGGAACGCAAACAAACAAAAGCGCTTTCACTGACAGATTTTACATGACAGATGCTTGCACTGTTTGTCCCTCAGTGTGGAGACGGTGAATGACGGCAGTTTCCATGCAGTGGAATTGGTAGCGTCCGACCAAACTTTGTCTCTGTCCATCGATGGCGGGGCACCGAAATCCATCAATTCCATCAGTAAACAGTCCACACTCAACATCGACTCCCCACTTTACCTTGGAGGTAAGAACAGAACCTGCTGATAATGCTTTGTTCACATATTCATTGAACAATATGTTTATTATTCTGATTGTTGGTTTGTAGGGATGTAAAACTGCACAGAGGCTAAAACTGAGACGACTATTTATGATATTTTGCAGCTCAGATCTCCAACAATGTAAATCAAACTGCTCTCCTGACGCATAGTTGTATTGTGCCAATGCGTTCCAGGTATGCCAGAGCGTGCCACATCATCCGGAGGGCTGTCATCCCTGCAGCACAGTTCAGGTGGACGAAATGGCACCAGTTTCCACGGCTGTCTCCGTAACCTCTACATCAACGGGAAGCTCCAGGACCTTGGAGCGGGGTTGGGGTCGGGAGCTGCAGATGCTAGGGCTGCACAGAGCACCACTCGACAGTGGCTCGGTCAAGGGGTGGAGCCTGGTTGCCAGCCCTGCCAGAGTGGTGCTTGCGTCCAGGGGGACTGCCATCCGACGGGACATCGTGGCTTTACCTGCACCTGCCACCCGGGATGGACTGGACCAGTTTGTGACCAGCAAGTCAACAATCCCTGTGATGGAAATAAGTGAGTGGAACAATTTGGTGAATACTGAAATTTAAGGACCAAAAAACTGTTTTATTTAATTTACATTATCTCATGCGATCGCGGGGGTGGAGTGGGCACTGGTTTAAATTTATATTTTAAAAGAAGTTACACATTTTTTAAATAAAGAAATAATTAAATAAGTAAATAATGTTTTAAAACAATGTCTTGGCTACACAGTGCAAATTTTTAATAAAAAAACATTTTTAGTAAAAATGGGGTAGGGTTAGGGTTATGCGCAAACGTTAGGGTTATGGGTAAGGGGTAAGGGTTTAGGGTTTGAGTTTGAGTTCGGGTTGGGGTTTAGGGTTAGGGTTAGGGGGGTTAGGGTTGGGGTAGGGTTCGGTTTTAGGGGTAGGGTTAGAAGTTGGGTTAGGGTTTGGGGTTAGGGTTAAATTTGGGTGTGGGGTTAGGGTTAGCATTAGGGTTAGGGTTTAGGCAGGGTTAGGGTTTCGAGTTAGGGTTAAGTTTGGGTTAGGGTTTGGGGTTAGGGTTAGGATTAGGGTTTAGGGCAGCGGTGTCAAACTCATTTTTGTGGATGGGCCAGATCATACTTATGGTTTCCCTCAGAGGGCCGTTATGACGTTACCGCGTACCGAAACAAACTGATGGGTTAGCGAATTTTGAAATCAGAAGCCAGGAAATAATTGTTTGTTCAACAATTTATTTTAAAGGGGGAGTATTGCTAACAAATGAACGACAATATCTCAGATCTCAATGTTGTTAAAAGTGAAATAAATGTGTTAGAAACAGGAAGTTGACACACATGATTTCCCCTTTGCGGGCCACATAAAATCAGCTCGCGGGCCAGATCTGGCCCCCGGGCCTTGAGTTTGACACCTGTGGTTTAGGGGTTAGGATTAGTGGGTTAGGGTTAGTGCAGTTTAGTTAGGGTTAAATTTGGGTGAGGGTTTGGGGTTAGGATTAGGGTTTAGGGTTAGTGGGTCATGGTTTGGGTTTAGGGTGAGAGTCATGGCTTAGGGTTAGTGTAGGGTTACGGGGTTAGGGTTGGGGGTTAGGGTTAAGGCTTGGGTTAGGAGTTTAGGGGGTTAAGGTTAGAGTTAGAGGAGCTTCAATTTTATTGCATAATTGATGTCTGGATAACGATTGATTCTGTCATTTCCAAAATGTTTATAAAAGTGGAAGAGTTCTCACCACCACCTCCCAATTAGACTACAGTGACACCACTTTGCATGAAGGTTCAAACATGCCTTCTATCTACATCCCTGCAATCTACTGAACATGTTTGATACCATTTTTTTCATCTCCAGGTGTGTTCATGGCACCTGCCTGGCCATCAACTCCTACTCTTACTCCTGTCGCTGCCAGCCCGGGTTCAGCGGCGTCCTCTGTGACGAGCAGGACCAGGAAGCAACCAATCCTTGCAGCCTGTCTCACTGTAAACACGGCAAATGCAGAGTGTCCGGACTGGGCAAAGCATACTGCGAGTGTAACAGCGGCTACACCGGAGAGGCTTGCGATAAAGGTGGATTTCATATTACTGTGCTTATGGACAGTTATAAAGTAATGCGTGGAATGGACTCTGAGCTATAACTTTTTAGTTAAGCGAAAATCCCCCCTAAACAGCTGCTGGCATGTGTGTGTGCATCTAACACTGTTTCTTGTTTCTACATTAACACTTCTACTGCCTTGCTTTTCCAAATCAGCTTCATCCGAGCTTCCGCTTAATCCCACACGAGGGGTAACTCAGGTGAGACTAAATGGTCAGGTTTTTTTTTTTTTTTTTTTAATCCTCCCATGTAGTTCATACAGTGTCCATCCACTGCGTGTGATTTAACATATCTTGTTTCACGTCATGAGCATCTTGTTTTATATTTTTTAAATTAGATAGACCTACTAAGAAACAGAAAAAAAAATATTAGAACTAGCTTGCAATGGGCCTTATTGTGTGTTGCTGACAACAGAAAAAGCCCATCCTCAAATTGTTAATACAGAGCTGAAAGCAGAGAATTGTCCAAAAAAAAAACATCTTTGTAAGAAAAATTAAAATTCAAAGGCAAGGAAGGCCAAAAATTAACTGAATAACAATTTGTTGATTAAGAGGATATTTTTGAATAGGTGTCCATACTAATTTTCCAAAATGCATTAAGTCAATTTCAATTCACAGAAAAAAAATATTCTTTATTTATTCAGACCTGTGAATTGTACACGCCTTAATTTGGTCCTCTTGAAACAATTCATGTTTAAGAAAACAGCCATTCATCCATAATCTGATCCGCTTATCACACAATTGTCACAAACGTGCTGGAGCCTATCCCATCTGAGGTTTAAAAGAGTCTTAGTCCTTTCATTTAACATGCTCTTCATTCTTACTATCTTATTCTATACCAGGGGTGAGCAAACTTTTTGACTGGCGGGCCACAATGGGTTCTAAAATTTGACAGAGGGGCCGGACCAGGAGCATATGGATGGAGTGTTTTGGTAACCTCACCTCATCAGAGAAAAGTAAAGTAAATGAAAATGAACAAAAGCATTACAACAAAATATATGTCTTTGACACACCACAGTATTTAGTAAATAAAACATTAGCAAGGTTTATTTATTTAATTTTTTTTCCCAAGTTCAGCGGACCGGATTAAAACATTTAACGGGGCGCATGTGGCCCCCGGGCCGTAGTTTGCCCACGCCTGCTCTTTATACTCTTTCTGTGTTCTTCTGTGCCATTAAAATCCAGCTTAGATGTCATTTCTGACATGACCAAATTGCGGGTAATCAAAATGATTTATTTATTTATTTTCCAGAGGTGGCCTGCAGAGGTGAACGGGTCCGAGATGTCTACCAGAGACAGCAAGGCTACGCGGCGTGCCAAACCCAGGAGAAGGTCTCCCGTCTAGAGTGCAGGGGCAGCTGCCCGGGGGTGGCAGAAGGACAAGGGACCTGCTGCACCCCCCTCCGCAGCAAACGCAGGAAATACACTTTCCAGTGCACTGACGGCTCCTCTTTTGTTCAGGAAGTGGAGAAAATTGTCAAGTGTGGCTGTACAAAGTGTTCCACATAAAAAAAACAAAAGAAAAAAAAATTGACTTTTCTCTTTGCAAGATATGTTTCGTGTACCTGCCCGCCTTACTTGCTTCCCATCTCCTTCTTTGAGACCCTGACAAAAACCTCCATCAGTTTTTTAAAAACCTTGAGAAAAAAAAAAAAAAAAAAAAAGAAACAACACAGTTTCTTTCCTTGTCAGTGCTGGACTGATGATTGATGCTTCCTCGATGGGGATGTTGAATTGTATTGTAAAGTACAAAAACAGACTTATTTTTTATTATGAAGTGGAGAAAAAGACAAAAAAAAAAAGAGTTGACTTTTTCCTTGCATCTACTTCGTTTCTTTGATCATGATGACTCTGTTGACGCCGCCAATCTCTTCCCTGGAGGATCCACACGTCTCTGGCGTCGACCTGAAGTCTTCCCAGGCATCCTCTGAGAGTCGTGTGAGTCGTAGGAGAAACCTGAATTGGTCGTACCGTAGACTCAGCACCACACACAAGCGACTGTGTGCACAATCCTCAAAACTCTTTCATACAGCTACTGAACAACACTCTCACCCATAGAAGAGTTATTTGTTACCCTCCAGGTTCAATACACTATACAGTACTCCCCAGTCATGAGTATTTATTGTATCATAAATACCTGTACTTAAGTAGGTCTTCCCCCATGTATCAATTCTGATTCTTTTAATATATATTAATTTATATTTGTCCTTATTTTTGTATTAAAAATACATAATCTGTCAAGATAGCTGAACTAACATAATGGTGTCCTTTATTATTTTTTTTTTGTTGAAGAGAAGTTGGTTTTGTTTGTTTGTTTTGGGGGGGGGAATCTATTGTGCTTGCCAGAGACCTTTGTTACATTTTAATCTGCAAATGTGACGTGAGGACGGTGTATATTTTTGTCACGTTTCCTGAGAGTTTGTACTGTGCCATTACCAGAAGGTCTTTATATTAGAGTATACGAAACACAGATCTTGTGAGTAGCATTGACCCTAGAGGATGCCTAGAACTGTTTTTACCTTTTTAACAAATTTATGCTTAAAGGATACTGTGACTTTTTCTAAATGAAACTACTTTGTTAGCCCCTTGGTCTCCGATGTTTAACATGTTGCTGCTAAGTTTTGTACCGTAGACTTGGATCCTGATCTGTATGTTATATAGAATCTCCTGCTCCGACTGTACAGGGGCACCTTGTGTAACAGATAAATATGTCCCCCACCTCTACACGTGTGCATTGTGCTTCATAGATCCCATCTCTACCCCCAGACTAATGTCAGTTACCTGACTGATGTTTGTTAATTAAAACCAATATTTACCTCACACTCTTTATCTCTGCTTTTTTTTTGGGCACAATAATCAACCTGGTCAGATTTTTTTTTATTTGTGTGCGTGTGTATTATATTATAAACAAAATACAATTGAGAATTAAAAACTACACGGATAATTCTAATAACTAAAGTATATTTAGAAAAACAACAACTGAAATTGTGGGCAACATTTAATAAGTTACTCAGTACTCTACAGATTCCAGTGTCCAGTAAGAACCAATTTTTGGATTTGTTAGATTTTTACAAAGTTATTTCAGTTCTTACACGATTATTCCAGAGTCATTGAAAAGGCCACAGGGTCAAAGACATCACACAGATTAAATTGCCAATCCATTTTCACTTTTGAAAAATAAAATGTAAATCTTTTAGTATTCTAAAGTTTAAAACTAGCTCTGTTTGAAAAAGTTCTAATCATGCCCTTAGTTTTATTTGCCATATTTTCCGCACTATAAGGCACACATGTATATAAGCTGCAGTTTTCTATGTTGAAAAAAATTAGTTGTTTACTGCATGTATAGAACGATTTTGTACTGTGAATGCACATAAAGTTACACAAAAAGATTGTTAAAACAGTGCCACAGAACAGACCCAAGAGAAAAAAAATCAAGATTCATTTTGTGTATTTTCTGAACTATAGAGCCCCCCCTACTGGTGAAAGAAATATCAACAGAAAAGCAACACCATTGTATTAGCTGCTGGGTTCAAAATCTAGGACAAAAATAGCATCTTATAGTCTGGAAAATACAGTATAATGAGTCCAAAGCAGAAATCATCACACCACGATGTGAACTTCTGCAGAGCTGGACTTGAGACTTGAGGGAAAGTAGGACAGTGTCGTCGGCAAACTTAACTGTTTGGCTGCGTCGACCTACAATCGTCTGTGTGCAGAGTAGGTGCGTAAAAACGCACCCCTAACGGGGAGCCAGTGAACATGTGAGCAACATCTGACTGTTCACAAACTCTTTGAGGAAGCCGATGATCCACAAAACATTCTGATAGTCCAGATGGAACCTGAGCTGGGGCATAGCTAGCTAGCTAGGTGCATGCTAGAAATGGGCTACGTATAACTAAATCGCACGGAACAGTCACTGATGGAAACAAGGTGCGCACTTGCCGAAAGAAAGGCATCAATTATTTTTTTTAATCCTCTATTGATCTTTTTATTGATCTTTCTCTTGACGACATCAATGTGTGGATGTTGTCCAAAGGTTTTAAATTGACAGCCAAAATTCAGGTTGCTATATCAAAACGTATTGACAGGAAGTTGCATAATGATGAGCTATTTATGAACTATTAGTCACTAGTGTTAGTGATTACTGGAGACTACATGCATTCCTGGCAAAATGCAAAGATGCGTTGAGCCCCACTAGTCCCATCTCCTGCACAAATCCAGTCACATGCATCACAGGGCTGTCCTGTGACTCACGTTTCTTCCTGATGATCACATTGCTCAATTGCGCAGAACACACTAAACAAAATTGTCTCTCACTCCACTCCAACTGCCTCTTGAGCCTAGCTACTCTGCTTTTATACTCCTCTGTCGTCACCTTGAGGAGTTTAATCTGCTGCATGAGAGAGTCTATATTTATTTTGTCCGCTCTTGGTTTTTCCTTTTGTGTCGCTCGTTCGTCCTCTCTCTGGCGTTTGAGTAAGTCTTCCATTTGCTCCTTCGGCTCCCTTTCTTCTTTCTTCCTCTCCTCTAAACTCTGGAAGAGTTGATCCAACAGTCTTTGCAAAGCTTCTCTCTTCATTTCTTCTGTCTGTCTGATATCCATTTCTTTCCTTTCATTTTCCACATTGTGGATTTTCATCATCTCTTCCATAACATGTTCGAGATACTTCTCCCTCACTGCTACTTCCAAAAGTATGTTCGTTGCTTGTTCCAAACTGTCTTGGTGAGCTTCTCTCCTCTCTTCCTCCTTCAGATGTATTGGCATCTCTCTTGCCATCGCCTCAATCGCTTTTCCCTCCAAATCTGTTAGTTTCTCTTCCTCCTTCTCGATCTCATGTTCATTCTTCAGCTCCTCCATCTCTCGCTCCCTTTTTTGCTGAAGTTTCTCAACCTCTCTTTCATACCTCACTTTCATTTCTTCCTCCTGCTTCTTTTTCAACTGCTTCTCTTTGTGACCAAGCACGCTGGCCAGGTCCTCCTCGGATCGCTGAAGCATCTTGCTGGTGTAGCAGGTTCCGCCATTATCCTTCATCATGCGGTCCACAATGGCAAGAAGCTCGGTTATCTGCTCCTTGCTCCCGGAGCTCTGGTTGTTGAAGACGCAGAACCTCCCGCGACATTGTGTCACCAGTTCCTCCAGGTATGGGCACATGTCTATCATACATTGTTTCACAGAAACTCCATCTTCCAGGCAATCTCCGTGGGTAAAAACCACAACGGACAATTGTAGGGCGTGAGAACCAAGGGCCTGCTTGAACTGACACACCGCCTCTTTCTCTTCCTGAGTGAACCGTGCGATCTGAATAATGAGGAGAAAGACATGTGGTCCTGGGAAGAGGAGACTAACAGACTTCCTTAACTCTCTTCGGACCTCCTTCAGAGTCTGGGAAGTGTCCAGAATTCCCGGAGTGTCCAAGAGCACCAGGTGCTTTCCGCAGATTTCTCCGCAGGCCCTCAGAGACCGCGGGGTGATGGAACAGCTGCTGACTTTTGCATCAAAGACTTTACGGCCCAAGATAAAGTTGGCAGTGGAGCTTTTTCCACTGCCGGTCTTCCCCAGCAGAACCAGTCTGATCTCAGACAAGGAGGAACATGACTTTCCACCTGGATTTGAAATTAATTTGGGAGTGTTTTTTGAATTGTTCAAATTGAGGAGGAAAGAGACAAAAATACATACCTGTCTTTGTCTTGGGGGGCATTTGCTTGCTTGAGGATGACATGCTGCTTCTGGTTACTAGCCAGTACGAATGACGAACAACAACACGTTCCCGTACAGGTCTACATGATGCGGGCGTGAAGGGTCAGTGACACAACAAACCCCTTCTTGACCTGCTGTCATCAGCATGATTCAAACATCTTGAGCAAGCTTGTCTCAAAAGTCTGTAAGCCTTCGAGTTCTTATCTTCAGATTGCAGTGGAGGGCCATGGTCCACTTGAATTTGAGCCCCACTAAGATAACAGTTCGATGGGACGTTGCATGACTTGACTGTGGTCAATGTGATCAAAGTCCGCCTTGTAATTTTTTTTTAAATATGCGTTAAGATGACGTGATTTGTTGCTTTTCCATGATGAAGCACCAGGGTGCCTTCATCTTTATTCAGAAGTATTATTACAATAAATAACAAAGGAATAGTATAACTTCATCTTTTGTTGGTGATTTGTTAACATTTTGTTACGTTAACCAACATGGATAGGAGACGTGAGAATAACTCCAGGAAGCGTTAAGGCGGAAGTGGTCTGAAAACTGAGAGAAAAGTGTGAAACAGCATGAATGCGCGAGTACAAAGTGGCAGATGAGGTTAAAGTTCGTCATGTCTATCGCTGAATGTCGGTCTTTCCAACCAACAATAACGAGGAGTCCATGAAGCTTCTTGGTGTGGCCGACATTATTTTACCGGTTCCTTGATGTCTTAAATATGAAAGCAAAATGTCACGGTCAACAAAGTGATGACATGCAAATACCGCACAATGCTGACATATTTCATTGTACATAATTCATTCCACTTCTAAAATGGGAGTTGGGGCTAATTGAAGATTAGCGTTGAGAACAAAGTGTCAGGATGCCTTGGCGATAATTAGGATGCTCATGAGGAAAACCATGATGAAAAAGATCCACATGAAAAATCGATCCATCACCTTGGCAACCTTTTTCCACTCAGCAGCCTTGACACAAGTCGTCCTCTGCTCACGGAAGCAGTTGGCCATGTACTGGATGTTCTTCACCACCTAAAGGCAAGACAACGAAATGAGCCGACAAAAATCCACGTGTCATTTGTCCTTTCCATTTTGAATTGTTCATCATAAATGGAAATGAAAAAGTGACTGATTATTTTGGTTTTGCTTCAAGATAACTGGAGCATCGTTGTAATTGGGTGCAAGCATTACATCGGACACAGAAGATGTGCATTTGCTACAGTCATTATCAGTTTGTGAATGTTTTTTCTTGTCATCACTGATTTTCTGGGCCCATGCCTACCAACAAAGATATATATACACGGATTATATTATGCATGACGCCGATTACAGTAATGCTTCAAAGAAATTTGTCCTTAGTATTATATGGCTGATCGTTTGATGGATTGTGTCAGCTAACATCCTTACATCCTTACAATTGCTTGTTACCAAATTTCCAGGTCACATCACCCCAACCAAACAAATAATAAAAACTATAATAAATAATAACCCTTTTTTTCCGCTTTTATATGTTTGCTCTGAGCATCAAATTGAAGTAAGAAAATAGTAATTTTTTCGATTTTATGTTAGATTGCAAAGAGTAACGAGACCTTTTAACTTTTTTGATTTTCCAATTGAAAATGGAAAGAATAAATTATAAACAGACAGTTACCACACAATCATTGGGTGCGTTTTTAACAAAATAACCAAATATTTCCAAGAACTTTCGCAATGGGCTAGCACAATTACGTTGAGTCAAACACTGTCCCTTAATCCCTTGAAATTTCACTGCACCTTAAATGAACCATGGCTAAATTAGCACCTGTACCTGATTGTGTTGGAGGCAGGGGCAGCTGCAGGGGCAGAGCAGCATCGGATGCTTCTCCTCAAGATAGATCTGCTTCTTCAGTCGTCCGTTTAAATGCTGGAGGTATGGAGGATGTTGAGAAGCTTTGGCGTCCTCATCATTTGTGACATGACATTGATAGTGTTGCTCGGCCTCGCTCTTTCCCTCTGCCCGCTCCGGTCGAGAGGCGTGGTTCTTGTCAGGATATTTATTGTTTGCGTTGCCATTTGCCTGTTCTTTGCGATGTTGCCTGTGACGATGGATGCTGCGGTGTTTGTACGGGTCACTGTTAAGGTGGTGGACCTCACAGTCGGGATGGTACCAGCTTGCGTCCATCATGGTTTCGTCACGGTACAGAGGGCTCTTCTCACATTCGGGAGTGGTACAATTTTCTCCGACCTCATAGACAAAAAATATTTTGGACATGTAATTGATGATGAGGACTTTAGCCCAGTGAGGGACTGGCTTGGCCTCAGCTCCACAGAAATGAATGTTCATAATGAAGATGGTGAGAGATGTGGAGGCTGTGATCATGGTCATGGTGGCAATGTAATATTTCCCTAGAGAAGAGGGAGAAAAATGTCAAGGGACACTTGTACAGTTACTGCTAACATCCTCTGTCCTTTTTTTTCTGCTGTTTTTTACGCAACAGTGAAGTTATGATAATCTGCATGACCAGATCACCATTACTTACGAGTAAGGTTTTAAGGACATCATAGATCAACATAAGTGACCGTGCATGGTCTTTTTTTTAATCATGTTTATTTATGTTGCTATAATTTGAATTTGTGTATGGTGCAATAAACCAAAACAATGAAACGGAACAAATAAATCTGGCTATGTTATGACTTTTTTTGTGGAATTGATTGTTGCTTGATCATATCTCTGTGTAAAATGACTTAGATTTTAAAAAAAAAATGGGGTGGTACAC
This sequence comes from Idiotropiscis lumnitzeri, assembly GCF_059441095.1. Lineage (NCBI taxonomy): Eukaryota > Metazoa > Chordata > Actinopteri > Syngnathiformes > Syngnathidae > Idiotropiscis > Idiotropiscis lumnitzeri. Next base: position 15,340,029 of record NC_142398.1, on the reverse strand, counting down.
TTTCCTGTAGCATTTTCTGTCATTTAAATGGGTATGAAAATCATATGAAAAGAATAACCAGCCAAAATCTCAGGGCACATTGCACAGGAAAAAAAATAATTTACTCAATTTTATGTCATGAAGGCGTTGCACAAAATAAAAATAATCTGGATCCAGGTATTTTTTTCAAATTAGACTAGAATATACAGCGATTTAAAAAATGCATCTGGATCTAGACGTGTTTATTTTGTGCGACCAATTGTCAAAATAAAATTGAGTAAATTCAACAAATTTTTTTTCACCTTATGTACAGAAAAAACACTCACATTCTCGTTCAAACCTGATGGACAATTTGAAGTCTTCAATAAGTTTTTGGAATGTGGGAGGAATTCGAAATGCCAGCAGAAACATGGAAGTAGGCAGCCAAGATTGAAACTTCAAACCCTGAACTGTGAAATGGACACGCTAACCATCTCTCTTATATTGCTTTGCAACTATGGTTTGTTTTTCAATTTTTATATTTTGCTAATGTGCGATATGGGTGCATAATTATAACTTCCTGGCGACTGAATGTAGGACGTTGGAACGACAGTATGCCATGTTTTTGTTGAACATGTGTATCATCTGGAATGCAACTAACCTATATAGGGCATGCTTTCTGCTGGCGGCATGCTCTCGGCCACCAGCAGCTGGAACACGGTGAGCGCCAGCAGCACGGTGACCCCCAGCGACACCTTCTCCCCGGAGTCGGCCGGCAGGTAGAATCCCAGCGGTGCCAGGAAGGAGATAAGGAAGCAAGGCAGGAGCAGATTGAAGATGTAGAAGGAGGAACGACGCTTCAGGAGCAAGGTGTAAGTGACTTCAGTGTAAGGATCCGAGCAGCAGCCGTACATCATGACGTTCCTCACCGCAGGCATGCCGTGACACTCCCATTCAACATTCTCCACAAAGTCGGACAGGTCGCCGCTGTCCATTCCCAAACTAACATCCACCTGTGTGAAAGGTATAATAGATTGTAAACATGTGCAAAAAAAAGCCTAAATCAGGGGTGTGTAAACTATTTCAAATGAGGGCCATTTTCAGGAAAATTGAAGGTGGCAAGGTCCACTTTGATATCTATAGATTATGTAATGTCATCTTCAACACAGCTTATCCTGTATAGCAGGGGTCTTCAATCCTGTTCCTCGAGGGGCGGTGTCGTGCCCGTTTTCCATCTCTCCTTGGTGCAACACTCCTGAACGATCGTTATTTGGCTTTTGCAGATCTTGCTGATTATCTGATCATTTGAATCAGCTGTGTTGCAGAAGAGAGATAGAAATCCTGCAGGACACCGGCGCTTGAGGAACAGGATTGAGGTCCCCTGCTGTATAGGGGCACTGGAGCCTATCCCAGCTGTCTTCGGGCAGTAGGCGGGGTACACCCTGTACTGGTTCCCAGCCAATCGCAGGGCACACATAGACGAACTACCACACGCGCTCACAATCACACCTAGGTTCATTTTAGAGCAGGGGTGGGCAAACTTTTTGATCGGTGGGCCACAATGGGTTCGAAAATTGGATGGAGTGTTTTGGTAACATCACCTCATCGAAGAAAAAAAATACATTTAAATTTAAATGAAAATGGAAAAAAAGCATTACAACAAAATATCTGTGTTTGACACAACACATTATTTAGAAAATAAAACATTAACAAGGTTTATTAATTTAATTTGTTTCAAGTTTGGCGGGCCGGATTAAAACATTTAACATGTGGCCCCCGGGCCGTAGTTTGCCCACACCTGATTTGGCTTATCTCATTGATCTAGCATGCGTGTTTTCAGAATGTGGGAGGAAACTGAAGTACCAGGAGAACACTCCACAAATTATACCAAATTAAAAAAAATGTAGCCATGTTCATTTGATTACATTAAAATAATAAATGGTCGCCAAGACGCGCGTGGCCACTTGACCAGACTTCACAGCTCTGAAGTACGATACATCAAATAAGTTGAAAGGCCTGATTTTCTTGATATTAGGGCGTATGCAATGCTTCCAACAAATTTGAACATTTTGAGTTCATACTTTGACAAGATCCGCCATAATTGTTCCCCAAACCTGCTTTTCCGCACCTGGTTGCCATTGTAAGTCCAGGAGCCAAATGTGAGGTTGCACTGCTGCCAGTCAAAAGGGAAGTAGGAAACATCCACCACGCACGTGCTCTTGGTGATAGCTGGTGAGTCCCAGACGATCTCCCCGTTGTAGCGCAGCTTCACATTGGTGTTGGATGGACCTGACGACTCCTCATCCGCTCTGGACACACATTAGACCAAAATCAGATGGACACAATGCTGTTTTTAGGGACGTTAATGTCCGTGCTTTATGAGAGGGGTAAAGGAAGTGCTGGAAATAATGTACATATGCATACATAGTGATTTTGAATTTGCTAACTTGTTATAGAGGACGATGTCAGGCTTCCAAACCAGGTCACTCGGAATGTTGATCATCTCCAGATCGTCATAGTCCTCCTTGTTCCATTTCAGGTAGGCATCGTGCCACACCTGCCTGATCCACAGGTATGTGGTTAGCACCTGATTTCGCTCATCCTGCACGCACACAAGGAAAATATATTGCACATGCACAAAAAGAGCCTAGTAAGAAGAGACAAAAAACAAGCGTTCAACATTTTTTTTTCAATTGATCCTGAAAATAAAGGGACATCCACATTTATCATCCAACAGCGACGATGTGCAAAAATGTTCCCACTAATTGTTTAAGTATATGTCGTAAGTATTGCAATTACATTTTTCAGTGGGGCAGTCGGTGGAGCTGTGCATTTATGCCATGACTAAAGGATGCACTTGGGCAGGGTTTAAGCGATGATTACTGACAAGTAATTTCCTTCCCACTCACCATATCTTTAATCTGGGACAGAGTAATCTGAAGGGAGACATTGAGGGCTTTGTCCGTGTCCCCTACAGGCCTCAAAGCATTGGAGTAGTCCTCCATCAGGTCATTCAGAAGTTTGCGAGCGTAATGTCCCCGGGCACCCTGAGACCCTGATGGGCAACAAAAAGTTTCATGATGCTCGAGACAAACAAGGTGTATCACGCAAAACTGACCTTGCACCAGAAGGCTGATCCAAGCAATCAGTGCCGCCTGTTTCATTTTCAACACGATGAGGGCGTGACTTGAGCGACGCGTGTGTTGAGACAACCCGAGACCGAATCTATACGTCAGTCTTCTCTGAGTTCCATTCCGTCCTGCACAAACTGAGCGTGACCACATGCATTTAATTCTTGAAACTTGCCTCGTGTCATAGCCGTCAATGCTTCACAAGTTGTTCGTCGCTGTTTGCCTCTGTCACGGTGTTTATATATATATATATATATATATATATATGTGTGTGTGGTGGCTGCTCTGTAACAGGAGCTGCCACACACACATACCCCCCAGCAGGGTACAATGGCACGATCACATATCACAGACAGTATGCGAAACGTGATGCTGGCTGCATAAGCCACTCGTATATGAGCACAACCAGCAGTGTGACTCGCTAAACACCACACTGCAATACAATGGCATACATCACGTCGCACACACACACACACCCACACACGCACACACACACACACGCCGACCCTCTGTGTGCTAGGTCGGTCAGCAACAGCACACATGTCAGGGAGCATGTGACACATGTCATACACACCAATGGACTTAACACAGATCCAGGATCAAATTTCAGCTCACAGGGGAAGTCTTTGACAAGGCACAGTAATAAGAAGAAAAGAGTTCGTAAGGTAAACTTCAGTAATCCGAAGGGAAGGCCAAGCCGAAATTGAACCTCACTGAACAATTTGTTGGGATGCTGGTTGACCTCCAAGCTCTAATTTCAAAAAATATTATTCTCAAAGAAAAAAAAAAAAATCAAACTTTAAATAATCAGTAAAAGGTGTGGACAATTCTCATCCAACACACCTGATTCAAATGCAGCAAGCTTTTCAGAAGCCCGATAGCGATCCTGAGCAATTAAATCAGGTGTGTTGGAGGAGGGGAAACATCTAAACGATGCAGTATAGCCGACCTTGAGGATCGGAGTTGCCCAGTCTTGCTCAATGCCCTCCATCAACCTTTATTAACTATACAGGCAAGTGCAAAAATATGTTAATTAAAGTGTAATAAAGGAAATGGGAACTAAGACATATTGCGCATCTGTTGCAGGCTTAAATTGATGCCACATTGTCAGCAAGTGAAAAAACAAGCGAATTACTGTAAAAAAAAAATTACAGTGATATTACTCACGCTCTCAGGATATCTGGCGTACACGGGCCGTTTTTTTTTTTTTTTTTACATTCACTTGTTATCCTAAATCTAATCTTTCTTCATACTCTTTTCAGTATAGAATGAATAATATACCCAAGTAGATTGAGATGGATCCCTCCACAAACGACAAACAAGGTCAATGTCAGTAAGAAATGCTGCGTGCATATCCCAGGTGTTTCCTGTGCGTGTAAGCAAGTAGAAAAAACGAATATTGCGGGCTTGTGGGTTATAAGGACGCACACATCAGGAGTATGTGGAGGCTTTTTCTCCATGCAGGTGTTGTTTCGTATCATTTATTATATTTCCCATTAATACTAACTAACAAACAAGCATCTAGTTGCACTCGGAGAGCGAAGGTCAAAGGTCAAAATGGTCAAATATAATCGAGAAATAGTTCTTTTGTGAGTGGCATGTTCATTTATGGGTCATTTTGATCGCTAAATGTGTGCCAGGAGGATAATGGGGCCCATGACAGAAAATATCACGGATGGGACTGTACTACTTAAATACGGCAAATTGATACTGCAATTTTCCCGGGTCTTATTTAATTGTGGGCCCTCAGAATTGTCATCGATTTTGTGACTTTGACTTGGCATTGTGAGTATTATAAAAAAAAAAAAAAAAATTCTGCCATTGTTACTGTATATCACCAACAATGATTTTGTTTTTTTTTGTTGAATTTACTCAATTTTATTACATCAAGTGGTTGCATGAAGTAAAATCCTCCGGATTAAGAAACAGTTTTTTTTTTTTTTTTGAAACTAGACTCTACATCTTTAAAGAATGTATCTGGATCCTGATGATTTTATTTTGTACAACCACTTGATAAAATAACATTTAATTAATTCAACACAATTTTTTTTTCAGTGAAGGGAAACCCAAGTGATATTCTGGATTCCTTGTCATTGTTTTATGTCAGATCCCATTCAATTTTCAGGATTTATAATAGACCCGAGATCTCAACAAGAATGAAACTCATATCACTTCGTTCAGTTTTACCAAATGATGACATTTTTGTCTCATATAATATATACCATTAAAAAGCGTTTAATCCGTTTCAATCTTCAGAAAAGTGGCAATTCACTTCCATTTGCTGATAACACTACTTGTGTCAGCTTTCGTGTGTGCCTGGTTGTGTGTGCGTGTGGGTGTGTGTATGTGTGTGTATATGTAAGACGGGGATAAGGCCTTGCGGTGACGGTGCGTGTGAGCACAATGGCACTAAAAAGAAGAGACCACAGCAGACTCTATAAAGGTTATCGTTTCTTACGACTGAAAAATTAATTTTCTACGTTTCAACAACTTATATATAACGTACAATAATAGCACATTCAAATGTATACCGTAAAACAAACGCTGCACGGTATTAAACATTCCCCCTTTATAAGGATAACAATGCTCACATTTTACTCATGTTTGATTTATTCAAGGTTGTTGTAATTTGCAGCGGTGTAGCATCAAACTTAGATGTGTTTCAAACATTTTTGTTAATAATTTAGCTGCATATGCGCTGTAGAATATTCCTCAGTAGAATGTTCACTCTAGTGTCATTCTTGACAAGGGTGGTTTGTTTATATACTTATAATAATCAATGCATAAAATGTTAGCTTGTATTTGTTAAAGTAGGTTATTTTATGAAGCTCGTCATTATTAGATGTAAAGGTGTGCTTAATTAAATGTCTTTTGTACCAAAAATTTAACACTTGGGCTTGTCGTGCATTTGCACAAATTTCTATGTGGTGGGATGTGGTTTAGGTATATATTCCTTGAAAAGAAGTGTAGTGAGCACAAAATGCAAACATGGAAAGATCCAATTTATTTCTTGCTCTATAGGTGCGTTATTATCCTTCGAATGATCTTAAATGCAACAGTAGGATTTGTTCGATATTAAGATCACGTAACAATACATATAGTAAGTGGCAATTCTGTGCTCTCTATCAGTGCCAACCAAATTCCGACGTTACAATCTACAACGGTCTTTGTAATATAACACTACTTTCCTATTGTAAGTGTTGAACTTCAATTTAAACCGAAAGCAGAGCAAGGCAATGACAGACACGGACATAGCTTAAAAACCAAACGCATACAGTGTATTGTTTTTATTCATCGCTTTATCCTGTATATTGAGGTTTTCCAGTGACAAATGACAAATCAGCTTGGTCAAACCTTTGAACTCAGATTGTTGTCCTCGTCCTAGGGACGGACAACAGACAGCGTCTACAGTTACAGTCCTAACGATAAGACATAGCAGACTACGCAACAAGAAGCATAATATTAAAATTTATATTTTATTGTTAAAGTACATGGCTCCAGTGGTCAAATTTGAAACAGCCAACATGCAGCATCCAATTGGAACAGACCACTGCAAAAAAATAAAAATAAAAATAAAATGCAGATTAGCCTCAAGTATTACATTTCACTTTCAGCAACTCTCACAAGAAAAATATTTAGAGATACAACACAAGAACATTAATTCTAAATGAAAAAGTAGTTGGGTTACATTTTAATCAAGTCTTTAATGGGGAACATTTGAATAGTTTAACATTGTTATATACCTGTTAAATTAAACCAAACTAAAACAATGAAATGGCAACTAATTAAAACATTAATGAATATTTTTGGCAATCAGTAAAAGATGAGCATTATTATCCTTGTTTCTGATTTAAAAATATTGTTAATGTCAATTTTTTAATGTTAAACCTAAAAGCCACACTGAAGCGAATTTAAGTGATTGGATCATTTTGAAGGCACCCACTGATATATTTTCTAGACCTGTTCAGTGTCATGGAAAACTGGAGAGTATCCCCACTAACTCAGGACAGACTGCACCCTGTCCTGTCCCGCTTGCCAATCAGTCACCGGGCACATCAAGAGGCACACAAACATTCACACCACCACGGAGTGAAAAATTAACCCATGATGCTTGCACCAAACGCAGACAATTGAACCACTCTACCATCAGTGACAATCGGAAGACAGCTTCGACTTATATATTATAACATGCACCGATGGCCAGGATGGCCGAGTGGTCTAAGGCGCCGCGTTCAGGACCCAGTCTCCCCAGGAGGCCTGGGTTCGAATCTCGAATTTCCCCATTGTGGGACTAATAAAGGCAATATTATTATTATATTAGAAAACCGTGATTAGTCCTAGCCAATCAGCAAAAAAATTACTCGTTAGTAATCGTCTGTGATTGGAGTTTCGAAATTCCTGGTATTTCAAAGTGCGTCCTGAACGCACATGGTCAAAAGACTTTGCACTGGTTCATGCTGAACATGCGTCGTCTGGCCTGCCTCCTGTTGTGGCTCACCGCCGTCCGCACGGTGCTCTCGAAAACTTGTTTGACCCCACGCTTGGTCAAGGACGAACACTCCAGGTAGCCTTTGGCGTGCACTTCCTGAGCCACACGCCTCCCCTCCGCCGCAGAGACACAGCCGCCCCGATGCGCACCCGACTCCCGCAGGTCCGTCTGGGTGCCCACCACCAGGACCGGCGCTGTGGGTAAATTTTCCCGAATCTCCGCCATCCACTTACTCTGCACATTCGCCAGGGAGTTGCGATTGGCCACAGAGTAGCACACAAGCACGACGTCGGCCTGCTGGTAGGATCGGGGTCGGATCTGTCTGAGGTTGTCTTGGCCCGCCGTGTCCCACAGGCCCAGACTGATCAAAACACCATCCAAGTAGACGTCCGCCCCGGTGTTGTCGAACACCGTGGGCTTGTAGGTGTCAAGGAAGGTTCCTGAAGTGAAGCTGACCAGGAGGGCTGTCTTTCCCACCGCGCAGTCCCCAACCAAGACACATTTGACAGACATTTCTACGGTTGGCTCTGTTCATCTGGACAGTTGGTTTCGGTTCTTGGGAAGTGCGACAGCCTCAAGGTTGTCAAAGGCACTGCTTGCTGGTTTTTGTGCGGTTATGTATTTGCATTGTTTTGAAATGTTGTGCCTTGTTGCTTTTTTTCCCGAATGCAAGCTTGCTAAATGTCACCTTTGTCTTCGTTACATGGACCTCGTTGGCTCTGCCTGTGGTTTGTCAGCAGGTGAAAAAGGCCAGATGACAGGTGTCCTGAGGAAAACATGAAGAACAGTTATGAGCAACAGACGTGATGGTACATGTTGCCCCAAGTCAATAGTAACGCGTCCCGATTCCTGCCCTTCCGTGTCACAAACACATTTCAGAACATCATTTGTACTTTTAGTATTAGGGCCACAGCGTATCATCCCGATGCAAAATAATAGAGTAATAATAAAAGAATAAATCATGTGAATTACAATAAAAAAATAAATGCGATTACAACAAAATTCTGTTTATTATACTTTTCAATACTTAAATCTTGATCCAAGCATGAGATTGTATGTGCTTTAAGGTGACGACTGTCAGGTAACACTTTCGAATAATTTAAGATGAAATCGCCTTTGTAAACTTCAGGGTATAATATTGAGGCGTTTTTTTCTCACTATATTACAATTTATGATCATTAGTACAATCGTTTTTAACATTTGTTTTCTCAATTCCGTCATTAAACTTTGAGACGTCAGCCTTACCGGAGATACATTAATACATGTAAGAAGAAACTCAATTTAAACGTGTAGCGTGGTAGTTTCTTTGCCAGACCAAACTTTCCAATGGTTTTGTGACTTTTCACGCAAGAGCTGCATTGAAAATCAACTTGCGACTAACCTCTGAGTTTTATGTGACATTTCACATGACCATAAGAATTTAAAATCTGAAAATGTATGTATACGTCAAAAACTTACCATCAGTCTTTTCAAGTCTTGCCACTTGCTGGTTGCCTTCTTTGCGGATATCGCTCATTAACACCTGTAACGATTTGCCGTCTACGTATTCACATTTATTTACTTGCTTCCTGACTCCCACCAAAAGAAGACTGTACTTAAGAAGTTTAGACAGTCTGTATATTTTAGCGTCTGTCAGGTGACAAAGAGAAAAGCCACCGAAAAAAAGAAGGCAAGAGCTGACAAGTTCAGCACATCCGCTTGTTGGCGAGAGGAGGGTCACACGACCCTCCCCCCACGACAGCGGCATTTTACAACACAAGTTCATATTTCTGCCTTTCAGTGACAGTCGTTTGTCTCGAATTTGGAGGAAAAAATGCAACTTCAAAGTTCTGTGGACTTTTTCCAAATTTGCAGTCAGTAATATTATTTTATTGTTTGGTTCGAATCTGTGCAGTATTTGTTTCCATTCTCTTCCCGAAAGAAATAAAAAAAAAAATCAAAGACAATAAATTAGAACTATTTCAAATTTAAATGATGATTTTTTTTTTAATGACAATTTCAATTGGCAGGGAAATGTGCATTAGTAAAGTTGGGGATCAGTCCTGACCGCGACCCACCAGGCATAATACATCAAAGACAAAGATATTTAAAATGTTATTATAACTGGCTTCATACATTACACATCTGACACGGGATGTGTAGACCTTCACCGCTGGTGGTATGAGCATTTTTTCAGCTTATTTGTGTCAACACGAAACGTTGCATGTGGACTACTAAACATGGGGGGAATCATTTCAACAGTTATTTTCATTATTTTACTAGTGTATTGTTCAATATGAGAACTTGGTGTACAGTGGACATAAAAATTCTCCTCACAGTTTTTCCAATGATAGTTTTTTGTCGTATAGAAAAATGAGACCAAAATAAATTAAATGGTGTAGAATAACTACACAATAATTTTAAAACATTTCCCAGGATAATGGTGACCCAAAATTTGTACAACACAAATGAAACAAGAAAAAAAGAACTCCTTTCAAAAAAGGCCAGGAAGTGCAAATACACAGAGTTGAAATATCCCCAAACTGGTTCTGAATGTAGTAAAGTTAGTGTCAGTTTGAAGCAGAAAGCAGCAACGCTTCAAACACATCTTCCTTTTTTACATGACTGATGGATCATGGGAGTAGTCTGGACTGATTGCAGCGTTTAACTTGCGTATCGACTGTCGCAACCAAACACCGTCTCATGACTACATGAATAATTAAAATTTTAAATCAAACTAAAGTGTTTGAGTGTTGCTCCACACGACTGACAACAAACATGTCGCTCTGGGCAGGTACAACAGGGAGCAGACACACTTTAGCTCCTCATGACTATTTTGTTTCGATGTTGTCCACCCGCCACATGACCTATCGGCAGCAGGTGGAATATCGGCTCTCCCAGAGTGACATGTCCAGCTACATACAAATATGGGTAATTTTCCTCCAATTTGATCAAGAATGATGAAGAAATATGCCACCGAATTTAATTGAGAATATTTATTCAATTTACCAATATGAGAATTTGAATTATTGGGAGTTAAAATTCAAAAGAAAATACTTGGTTCAAAGGAAAACAATAGCTCTCGAGAAGTATTTTTTTTTAAACTTTTTTAGGCCAAAATGTCTTTCTCAAGAAATATTTTTTAAACTTTTAAGGCAAAAATGCATTTTCTCAAGAAATATTTTTAAAACTTTTTTAGGCCAAAATGCCTTTGTTTTACATCACAAATTATTTTTTTTTCTTTAAATTTGTAACATATTTTTAAAATATGCAGGATATTTTCCCATTGTATATTATGCCTTTTCCACAAAAAGTAATGCAAATACAACTTTTTTTTTTTTTTTTCCTTCTTTTACAAATGACCCACCTATGTCACTCTGTCTTTCGCATTAATGCCACTGGACAGAGCCTCATTATGTTGTTGCAATACATCAGAGGTATCTGTGATCTTAATTGCCAGGATGTGGCAGCCATTTTGCATTCACACAATAGCAGGCAGCAAAGTAGACGGTTACACTTCTGAAGCATCACAACAATTATATCTTTACCGAGATTACAAATGTACAAAGACATGAGTGTCATGGGTTTTAAGAGTCCTTAGTATGTATGCACTTGTACCTGCTGAGTTTAAAGGTCAAGGCATGAAACTAGTGAAACTCACATTTTTGCTTCGAAGTTGTTTGTCTTTACCGTTGTGCATAAAGTGTATTCCTGTGGGCCACTACCAATCTCTCTATCAACAAAGTAGAATTACAAATTTAAGTTATCATTGTTGATGACTTTTCCCATGCAAGTTTAGGAAATCCTGTTGTTAAGAAATTTTCGAAAGTAGAACTTAAAGCATGGGAGACATTAACATATGTAAAACCAAGGTGGCATAAAAAAATAATACATTAGTCCAACAGACAAGCAACAGACTGTGTTGTTTGCCAAAAATACGAACTGAAATTGTAAAATTAAAAAATGTATAAAATACATATATTTATTGATAAATCCATTCAATTTCAACAATTAATATACATAAAATACAACCCTCTCTTTACAATTTTTACAATACCTAGCACAATAAGCATTATTCTTCAATAATTGGTATTTTTCCACCTTAATCACAAACAGCATCAATAAAACACATGCAACTTAAAGAATGTATAATGCAAACTGAAAAAATGATCATATAATGTAAAAATATAAACAACTGTGAACCTGAATGTTTTCGTGATTCATTCATTATTTTATGATTTGCTTTGACTTGCGATTTGATATATGATAAAAGACATGGTGAAACTGTAAAGCCGGCACAGTGGCACATTTTAAAAATGCATACATATTTTACATACACAGATGTATAAAAATAATTCCTATTGCGACAGAAGAACAACTCTCTTAGAAAGAGAATTTAAGACGAGGAGAAGGAGGTAGAGAGTACCATACTGATCTGTGAGAACATATTAGTTAATGTTGCTCGTGGCGGCATTTGCAAGCATGCTCTCCCCAGGCTTCTTTTTTACTTCAAAGAGACCACCACTAGACCTGGCTTTGGTTCTGAAAACCTGTGAGAAAAGGAATATGAGGAAAGGAACGAGACTATGAGACATTTGTGTGCGTGTGTGTGTGTGCATGCATGCGTGCATACCTGTAGTGTGTGCTGTTGAGGTAGTTGATAACAGCAGGGCGAATGCGGGCCACGCCCCCCTGGCTGTGGTTACCTCTTCCGGTGATGACAGAGAGCTGCGGTCGACACAGACCTTGTTCACATTCTGCACACAAGCAGTTAAAAGAATACATTTGAAAGGAGGCGGCATGCACAATTATACAGATATTGTACTTATTCTTTCATTTAACCTCATCCCTTCTTTCAACTCCAGCTCGCATGCTATTCGTCACTTCTGCTGTATGTTCTGAATCAAGTCCATGTACCTGCTGTTTTGTCATGCAGGATGCGGCGCAGATGCGCCAGGGCCTCGTCCACATGCAACCCATGGAGGTCCAAGATGTTTTTAGGTAGAAGCGAGGAGTTGACCCTCTCAAAGATCTGAACTGCTGCACGGTGGTTGGCCTCACGCATCCGCTGCCCGTGTAAGTGTCCCTATTGGAAATGACACAAAAGACTTTCTCAGAGCAGCATGTACAGTATGTTTCCCATAACTAGTTACGTTATTTGACTTAGAACTAGGGAACAGGGGTGTGCAAAGACCTTTGGAGGGGCAGATGCTCAAAGTTAAACGGAGGCACATGGAACAATTTTGATTATAATTGTGAGAACCATAGATAATATGTGCGGATAAAATTCTATATTGTGGCCCCAAAAACAACATTTTCTAGATGTTGCTGGATCAATTCGCTGAAGCATTTTTCTTTAACTTTAAATTAAACTCACGGGAGAAAATTTTGCTGTGAAAAGTGGTCCACCTCACTTTCTCAAACTATGGCCTAGCATTTCTTCCGCTTTACAGTGAAAAGTGCATTTAAGTAAAATAATAAAAAATAAAATATCTAAACAATACATCCATAACACTCCTGATTCCGGAACAACCAAACCAAAGGCCCCCCACCAAGTCCCCGATGGGGAATGAAAATGTAATCAATTAAAGAATTGATTGGTGTTTAAAAAAAAAAAATTTTGTACTCATTTAACATTTTGGAAATAAAGTTTTTATAATAGTTGAAAAACTTAAATACTAAATTCTCTTTCAGTAAAGAAAAAAATGTTCACAAGGTTCTTCAAATCGGAAAGTGAGCAGCACCCCTGCTATTTGTGGTCAAGTAATCCTTTCCATTTTGCCTCAACGTATATTACATAGAGTCCTCAGTTTATGACAGTTTCGTTTCCATGACGGCAATACACTTTTACTTACCTACGCTAACATAGCAGGAAAGTCATTATTACAGAGAATATTTGTCTGAAAACCTTTCTAAATATTGAACAATGAAATAAAAAAAAAAAAAAAACAGTAAAGAATCTGACAAACCACACTTGGCTTCAGAAACGCAGGACCGTGCACGCACTCTAGCGAAATGGCTTGGAAATGGTACTGGCTTGGTGGAGGACACGTTACACAAGTGACGCATGTCTGGTTAAGATATATTTTAAGATGGCCTTTTTGTAGTTAAAAATGATCAAATCAATGGTTTCGACAACTATCAACCAACCTGGTACAGCAATACGGTACGTCAGTCTTGTCATAAACCGTGGACTCCCTGTAACCATCAAACAATGACACCCACCCAGCAGAATTATATTCTGCCTCTACTTTCGTAGATTAGTGGAAGATCAACCGATAAGATGATTACCTGCTGTGCATAAAATGAAGCCACTTCTTTGTGTCCTTGCTCGTAAGCAGCAGCAGCTTTGGAAAAACTCTCGAGCTGTCGACTTCTTTGCAGACTGGCTTCTGCCCTGAAGTCCTTGTACTCAGGATCCTCAATGTCTTGATACTTCTGGGAGTGAGCTATGTCAGAGTCTGGAAGTTTCTGATGCAAATTAAAGGGATATTAATAGCGTGAGAGAAAATACAATAACCTGAAACGCAGTCGTTCTGTTCCCAACTTTGTGGAATCAGTTCACTCAAACGCAATGTTTTTCTGGATGAAATTATATAAAATTCATCAGATGTATTCCAACATCTTGAAAAAAGTCTCCCTTTCTATACTTAGCATATACAACAACCAGGTCCCCCAATATTTTAGAATTAAATAGTAAGTAGTATAGTAGAATTTCTTTGGCTAGGTCTGTAAACTACAGTTACCTTTTCCCTCTCTTTGCTCGGCGTTCTGTGGTGATCGGATTGAGGTAATTCTGGAGCGACGACAGTCTTGACAGGCCCCTGGTCTAGTAAAGAGTTCAGAAAGAGCTCGGTCTGGCTGAGACAGTAGCTGCAGATAGTAAACATGTTAACGAATCAGTCATTTTGAAGAATTTAACTGGTGGTTAACAGTTCAATCAAATGAATATGAGTGATAACGAAAATAGATACAACCCAAAGCCAGATTTAAGTCTTACTTATGATCCCGAAAAATATCCTGGAGAAAATATCTGTCAATGGAGGGGAAGCGGGAGTAGAGCTGATCCTCTTTGAGCAGGGAGGCCCCATCACGCCTGCTTAGGTCTGCTCGATTTTGTCTTGACTGAAACAAATAGGGCAAGAGGTGTCACCAACGGAGATCAATGAGAAGTAAAAAATGACAGTGCACTACCTTCGTCATGTTCTCCTGCATCGCGAGTTCCTCTTTTATAATGTTCCGTAAAGAGACGCATGGCTGGGAGACATTCCAGTGGTCCATCACTGGCATCCCTGAATCTCTGCCACTCGGAAAATGTGACGTTTTATCCATCTGAGTTTCACTCCACTGTACTGTACCTAATGAAGTGGCAAATGTGCAAAAATTGTCCTGTCAGTGAAATTATTCATCAGTGTTATAACCATAAGATTGATAACATAAGTTAGGTTCGTTGAAGGCTTTAAATTGTCTCTAGCTCTCGAGCTTTTGGGGCCACGCGGTTAGAATGGAATTGTTTTTCAGAACCTCATCTGAGGTGGTTGTGAAATGCAGGGCCATGATTCGCCGACAGATGTAGTCATCAATGTGGCAAGTAACTCCACTAGACCCGTCCATTTCCTGGTTTACAGCGAGCGAGACAGAACTGCCGGAGATTGCAAAGTGACAAAAACACAGTATATATATACTAGTACACATAATTGTGTTTTCCAACATTACTGAACCAAATTTAAAATTTCACATGTACCAATGGATGAAAAGGCGTGCCCTGCTCACAGGGAGCATTCCGGTGGCCTTGACAGCGCTAAAGACGTCCTCCAGCCGTAGCCCGGCCTTCGTAAGCCCCCGCCTCTGGGGTGGTGTCCTGGCGCCGCCAGGCTGCAAGAGGGCTTCAGGCGCCGGAGGATGACAGAGAGCCGGCATTTGTGGCAGCAACTCAGATAGACAGCTAAGTGAGCTCACGCTCATTCAAGTGAAATGACCAGACATGTGCAGGGCTAGTGAAAATTTCTAACACTAACTTCACTATTTCATCCATCAGTACATTGATTTGATATGAAATTGTAACTACGGTTAAGTACTGTTGTAAAACACAACATATGCGTCCTGTATTTACTGATTTTTTAAGTCTGGCTTTGTTTTGTTTTTTTCATGTTTTGACTGTGCCAAGCGAGTGGTTTTGAATTCATTGAGTTTGTCCATTGATGTGTTTGAACTTACCGTCCAGAAGCAATTGGCTGGAAAGAGTTGCATGTCTCTTCCGTTCCTATGAAACAACAGACTTTACTTGCATAGATCAACTCAGATTGAGACAAATAAAATAGGGTAGATTTCCTAGTTGGACAGCCTCCGCTTCCATTAGTTATTTTCAAGGGTTTGCTTTTCACCTGGATAGCTTCTTTCCACTTTTGGTGGAGCAGTTTAGCCAGGTTCATATCCATCTGCACTGCATAGTCTTCAGAAGAGCATGTACCTAAATATTGTGGGCACATGCTTACCATTAATATAAGAGAGTGTGCATTTTGATTTATTGCCCAAGTCAATGATTAGCATAAAATTTGCATCATTACCTGGTTCGACTCCCACAGGACCAAACAGTTCAATTAGTTGCAATGCTAGCTCAGTGGGTAGTTTCAGCTCCACACTGTCAATGTTCAGGGCTTGACAGCCTTGATTTCCAATGGCCTTCCTATAATCCTTCTTCTGTCTTTCTTCTCTCTCCAACTCATCCAGCTCAGCCTGCAGAAGCCGGTGGGCCTCCTCCAGACTAGCAATCTCATCTGGAGTTGCATAACTTGTCTCTTTGACTATTGTTTTGTGTTCAATGTCATCATGTTTTTCCAAAGTAGGCAGGCTAGGACTAGCTGTGACTGTTTGTGAACGTGTATCCAGCTGATTTTTGGTTCGGACTGGAGAAGTTATGCCAACAAAACCTGACGAGTCATTATTGGGGGTCCCAGCAATTTCGCAAACTACTTCACACGCAGACTGTTGAAGCACATCGGCAGGAGCATGAGGAAGTTCATCCCCCAACTTGGTTTCTAATGATGCTACTGAGAGTGTAGCGCGCTGTTCAACTTCAACACCTTCCTCCTCATGCATCTCCTCGAAAACGTCCTCATCTCTGAAGAGCCTTTCTCCAGAATCTAATAACAGGTTGGTTGTCCATTCCAAGTCTTGATGACATTTATCATACAAGTCCTCCAATGTATCCAAACTAACTAGTTTAAAATGACGACTGAGGATGGTCAGACTCTCAAGACGACTTTGAGCTGTCTCAAATTCTTTGTCCTCCACCTGTGTGCTTTTCTCATGCACCATGCGGTACGGTACCGTATTGTGAGTGGATGGGTGAACTGCAACGGCAGCAGAAACCGCAGATGCGACCTCTGGAACAAATCGTGAGGAGACGCCACATAGGATTGTAATGTCACTGCAATAGCTGCAGGCAGCGACAACAGTATCTGCTGGGCATTCGTGATGATTAAGACGCCAAAGAACGGCAAAGTCCTGAGGTTCGGTCTGAGTGGGGCAATCTCTATCGGAAAAGAGAGGCGAGTCAGTTTGTGGAAGTACCTCTTCTTTGAGTTTGGGGCACAAGTCTAGTGTAGGACTAAGGCTGGTCTCACTGTCAGGATGTGTGGTGATAGTACTCGGACCAATGTCAGGCATTTGTGATGTGGTATTGGGACATTCAAGTGTTTTGAGAGAAGGAGCCAGGCAGTTCTGAGTGAAGGTGAGGGCTAGCTTGCACTGCTTCCCAGATCTGCGATTCTGACGCTGCTTTCGCTCTTGATTGCATCCACTAAGAACACAACTCTCTGGTTCCGAAGGGTCAGTGCCATAACTGGAGCTTTTAGGCAGCACTGTCACTTCATTGTCTGTCAGCTCCTTGCATTCTTTTGTGTCCGTCTTGGTATTGGTAGCAGACGCCAACTCTATACCATACTCATGCTCAGTGCCACAGCTTTTTTTTGGCTCAGAAGATTCAGATGTGGGAGCAGCCTGCTGGGTATCTGCAGCAGCGTCTAATTCTGTTTCGCAACAGATGTCTAAAACTGCTATTTGACTTGTTTCCTTTTCACTTTTTAAAAAGTCACAATTGTCCTGGGAAGATTCCACAGCTTTCCAGTCAGACACGCAATCTGGTAAATCAACTCTGTCATTCTCCTCTGTTTTTATATTCTGTTCTTTTTCCTCACTCTCAGACCTAGAGCAAAGGGATTCTTCAATATTGTCATCTGTTTCCAAATTCTGCCCTGGGCAAAGAGTAACAGGGGATGAAGAAGAAGAACCAGACTGGCAAGTAACTACACCAGTCAGAATCAGATCAAGAAGTTTCTGGAACTCAGTCAGATTAGTTCCAGGCAGCACTTTGCCTGTGTCATTGCGATCTTCTTTTGATATCACTTCCTTTTCACTTCCATCGCTCTCTTTATATCTTTCGTTTCTCCTTGTTTGTCGCTGCTCAAGTGGCCCTTCAGATGGCCACTCACCTACAAAATGCAACATCTTGGGCAGCTCTCCTTCTTTCCTACCTAACACTGACACCTCTTCTTTATTCATCTGTTCTTTCTCCATTGCCAATTCATCTGACTGTTCACTAGCTTTCACCAGATCTGAAGAATCAAACTTCCTCGTTGGTCTTTCTCTTGGCACCCTTTGTTTAATAGACTCAGAGAAGGCCATGGGGACTTCATTACTGCGGTGGTCTTCATTCATCACTGACTCAACAATACAATCAGGTATACCCTGTTCTCCACCGGGTGGATTCAGGGCATCCAGCTCAGATTCCAAAGCTCCCAAATCCAGGTTAACATCCTTGCCCAAATGTTCTGATGCTCTTCCAATTGAATGGAAAGGAAGTGAATCTGTTGATTGGTGGTTATCATCTTCCAATTTGTGCACCTCACCGAGAGGATCAATAGATGACACATCGGGAAGAGAGGAAAAGAGATGAGGCTGGGAATTCTTACGCCAGTCCATCTGTCCAGGTTCACTGACAAGGTCAGGACATTTTGCTTCAGGAGTCACACACCTGAGGGACAGAAGAAAAGTAGCATATATACAGTGACATCCAATGAAAGTGAACTCAACTCAACTTGATTCATAGAGCACTTTAAAAACAACCATCGCTGCCTCCATGGAGTAAAAATCAGACATACAAAAACAATGACAGGCAAAAGAATACATTTACACAAAAACAGTAAACACCATAAACCCCTGAAACAATGCAGAATCTGAGTCAAAAGCCATAGAATAAAAAAAAAAGTGTTTTAAGACGAGTTTAACAAAATGGACAGAGAGGGGGCTTGCTGGGGAGTTTTCTTTTTTCCAGGCCATTTCACCCTGCCCCAAGTTAATCTGTTTTTATCCAGCACTCAAAGATAATACATACTCCTGCATTTACAGTTTCTTGTTTGACCAGAATAGTAGCACTTGCCTCACCGGGGAAAATCTAGCCTTTTCCTTGTCTGTGCCGGTCTTTGCAGTAACTCCCTGCCAAACGTTAGGCAAGTCCTCTTTGAGTCAATCTGCAAAATGCATCTTAAAATACATTTTTATTTGTTGACTTGTGACTCAGCATGAGAAACTGTATCTTTTTAGTGTTTGTGGTGTTTTACTGTTTCTATTTTATTAATTTACTCAATTAACTCTGTTGTTGTATGACTATGTTTTGCTCCATGTACAGCACTTTCTATCCGGTGGTGGTTGTCTTGAAGGGGACAAATCCGCATACAGGGACTTGGCTCACACAATCACCGATTATGGCAAGGACAATGACTTTGTTCTCAAAATACACAAAACAAAAAGGCTCATTGTGGACTCACAGGGCCCGCGTCCCAAACAGCAGCACATTTACTTATCTTGTGCATGAAATGTGCTATAATAAATAAATAAATAAAACAGCCTTGCCTTTAACGGACTATTTGCTTGCAGATGCCGATTTCTGGCCATTTAGGCTTAAAAGCAATCCCAAATTTCAACAATAAACCCATTAAGACAGCCATATGACAGATGTTTTCGTAAACACATCTCCTGTTGCAAAGCACTGGGACAATAATTTGCACCACGCACACAACTACTGTTTCACAGCAGGTTCGTTTTTGTGAATAATTACATGATTCTGCTTATATTACACTTTCAGATGCAAGGAATTTTTTGTCTTTGATGATGAAATAAAGGATGTAATCTGCCACAAACTACAACTGATTCTGACGTTTGTGATTGCCACTCACTGTACGTTTCTGTTCTCCAAGTGAGGGTGCTGTTTCCACTCAGGCATTATTGCACCCATGATGGACTTGACTGTTACAAAGGGCTCATAGCCATTCAGCATGCGCCGAATCGTTTCCACAGACACACCGTGTTTGCTGCGTCTGCACAGGGACAACGGACAAACAGAAAAGACACAAAACAAAAACAAAGAATTTGATGACATTTATGTCTAGAAAAGTGACATTTTAGCAATTCATAAAGAAAGGTTATATTGTTATGTAATTCTTAGATCTTGCTCACCTTTCTAGCTCTCTGGGCATGTTCTTCCACCAAGTGTCCATCTCACGAAACAGCACTTTGTAATTATATTTCAATGCCTAACAAGTAGAAGTAGACGTTTCAGAAGCGCCATTAAAAATATATAATCAAACATTGCAGAAAACTAGATCAAGAAGTGGTCATTGCATCAAAGCAAGTGACTGACCTGGGCCACATAGGGCTTCATCTCCCAGCCTTGCATGTTTGTATTGTCAATTATGATGGGGGTAGCACCTCTCTCAAAAGCTTCTTTGGCTATTGGGTGAAGGCAAAATAACAGATGAAGTACTTGAGACATATGTTCTTCCAGTGGTCAAAATTGAGTTATGACTGCTTCATCCTATTTAATTAAGACAACCAACTGTACAGCTGTGTTTACCTCGCTTGTGGTTCCACTCATGAGCTTCCCCCAGAGTAGCAGGATCAAAGCGATAGTGTCCTTGAAGAGTGAAGTAGTCATCAGTGCTTAGAGCAACTCCACCTGGATTATGTTCTACAAGAGCTCTGCAGAGATGAATAAAAACGTTTATGGACAAATGCTTATTAGCAATATCAGAAATCAAATTATTTAGACGACCACCGCAATCCATCACTCTGAAAGACTATCCAGCAAGGGGAATTCGCCTTTTCATACCTAAATTTCATTCGGCTCACGAGGCATCTCCGCAAAGTCAGAAATTAATCACTTGCACACACAATAATTAGATTTTATTTTTTTACAAAAGATGAATAATGTATGCCTGTGAGTATTGTTATATGTCTACATGTGTTGTCCCACCATTAATATTAAAATATCTGATGTTAAAGGGTTATAACACTGTAATACAGATGTTATTTGTTTGTTAGCATTAAGCAAAACAGTCCCATTGAATATTGTGTATTCAACGAAATACTCATGTTTGATTGTACAGTAAACTTAAACTGGGAGTGGCAATAAAGAGTTCGAAGGTTTTTTTTATGTAACAGATCATTACAACCAACCCTACACCTAGTGAATCTCAAATAATTTCTCCCAAATCAAGGCAAAAAAAAAATAATAATCTGGCGTATGACGAATCTTATCTTCAAAACTCGTAAATTGGGACACTCATCGCGCCACTGTAGCAGAATTTTAATCTCAATTTCTGGATTAAAAATACCAATTTGGTTATAGAGTTTCTACACTAGTGTACTAAGCATTTCAGAGATGTAAAAACACATTTTGATAACTGCCAATGCAGTATATTCTGGGCAGCTGTAACAGAAATCTTACATCGGGTTTAACACATTTGTTCAGCACTGATGGTGATATTGTTCATGTCGTACCGAGCCAAAGTGGATTTGCCAGATCCTGGTGGGCCACGTAGCAACACAAGCACTTTCCCTTCCAAACGAAGCCTGCTAGACCGAGCAGGTGCAATTCCACCTGGATTATTTGGAGCAGCTGCTGTAGCCCAGGATTTGGGAATTGTGGCAGAATGTCTAAGAGGTGCTTGACTGACCTGGCTTGCCCAGGTTGAGGGATGTCCAATTGGACGGTGTGAAGGCGCAATAGGAGTGATAAAACAAGGTCCTTCGTTTCCATGTAAACGGGGAACAAAAGCAGGTGAATGAAGGTTCCACGATGCTGTGTTCACCTGGGAATACTGTCCTCCATTCTTTTTTTGAGAGGGCATGGGGACAGTCTGTTGTAAAAACATTGGGGATGACTCATTCTTTTTATACAACTGAAAGGCAGAGGGACGCCCTGAAGCTACAAGATCCAACTGAGGTTTTGGCCCGTCAACTGACTCTTCTGCCACAAGATGTGTGAAATCCACAACTGATTTCTGACTGTCGCCGCTGCCACGCTGCCAGGTGACGAGGCCATCAATTGGAGAGGGAGCTCCAGAATGCACCAAGTCTCCTTCAAGACATGGCCGCGCAGCAGACTGACGCTCACACTGAGGGACCTGGTTGAATTGAAGCAACTCCGGGAGGACCTGCTCTGGAAATGGGGGTGTAGGCAACGAAGAAAGTGTCATATCAGCAGAAAAACCCTGGCTATTATTCCGAACTTCCTGTTGCGCAGACAGCTTTTGTAGCTCCTGATCAACTTGAAGGTCCAACTCTTCCGTCAGGAGACTGCTAGACGATGGCAAGGTGAGTTGCTCTGACGTTTCAGAAGAGCCAGGGTCTCGTACAGTTTGAGAAACATGACGAGGAATAAGCAGGGCTGCGGCAGTGCTCTCAAATCCAGACACTGGAGTTTCAGCAGGGGCTGCATGTTCAGCAGCAATTGACAGTTCCAATAGGGAATCCATGGCATTTTCGACTGCAACACAAAAGCTAAAGTTAGTTTTCTGTGATCATTCCCTTTTTACCACTTAAATTGCCGTTATTAAACAGCTGACATAGGTAATGGCATGAAAATAAGAAACAACAATCAGGCTTGTCTGAAGATGAATGCTTATCCATTGCAACTGAGGCAAAATGGAGAGCACAAGCAGAGGTGCTCTTCATTCAGACTCAACACGAGTGCAGTACATTCAGAAATCCAATAGAAAGTAGCTTAGAAAATGGCAAAAATAATCACTTAATGTGAATTATTTTCATAGTTGGGACCCTAATTCATATCATGTACATTCATGTTGATGAGTTCACAATGGAAACCCTGAGAAACCTCAACATAAACAACACTAGTTGTGAGGAAAAAAAACAATCAGAGCATTTAGCACAAAACATTTACATAAGAAACAAATAATTGAGAGATTTGAGTAGTCTGCGCGGATGATTCCGTGTTAGTCATCTCAAAAATGGTCATGTACAGATAAGAGGGCAACCTATGGAGCAAGACCGACTTCACGTATGCAAAGTAATTCAACTTTATTTCCATAGAGCATTTAACAAGGCGATTTCCGAGTAAGTAAATAGAACACCACAATTAATAGCGTTTGTTTTTGTTTTGGTTTCGTGATTTACGATGCATTGCATTGCCGCTCCTGTGCTATTTAAAAGTAGTTGAATTAACTTTTAATGAACTTCCAATGACTTTACCTTTAAAATCAGCCTCAGACAGCACAATGTATATAACTTCGGGGTCCAAGTGGGAGAATATCTCTCGCATCTTTTGGGTGATTTTCTGCCTGTCTGAGTCTCCTTTGCTGGGTGAAAAGTTGGACGCCAATGCGACATTGTAACCCTGAAGTGGTCCGAGACCGAGGTTTCCCCCGGGAGGCGCCCCGCCGGGGACTCTGGTCGGGCTCTGTTCGTTTTTCTTTCTCCGAGGCATGATGGCACGTTTACAGTAAATCATTCGCTATAGTAGTTCACGTTAGCAGAGCAACTCGAAGCTAACTGCGAAGCTGGCGACAAAGGTTGATTTTGAGCCACTATTCGTGGCAGTGAAAAAGCGGCTCCGGAACGGACACCATTGTTCTTCCGTATCATAAAGCGTGAACAAAGTTTAATCCGTCAAGGTTATAACGTTTTTAGCAGAGCAAAAGTGTGAACTACAGAAACAGCGGACGACACGGTCGATAATGGCCGACCTCGGAAATCATAACACTTAGTACAAAATAAAAGAGTCTTCTGACCTCATTGAGGAATTTTCAAAATAAAAGATTATCCCAGCCGTGAAAAAACCTCGAAGACTTTCGTCACACAAAAAAATATGATTAGATTACGCTATTTAGATTGAAACGCAGCCAGTTAAGCAATTAATGTACTGGAAAATTGTAATGGCAATGCCATAAAAAATAACAACAATGCCAAATTTCTTAATGTGATTTTGTGTGGACACCAAACAAGTGGACGTGGCAAAAATTTCAAACTCATTTGATTTTGGTTGCGGGCCACATTGTAAATTTAATTGTAAGTTTTTGTATATATTTTGGCAATAACATGGACGGTGATGTACATGATTTGCTTTGCGCAAAATTATGCGGCGGGCCAGATGTGGCCCCCCAGGCCTTGAGTTTGACACCTGTCCTCGAAATTGTCAATCTGTGTCTAAATGAGTGTGAGGGCTGCTTTGTCCATATGCCCTGCAATCTACGACTGATGTGCGATCAGTGTACAACACTTCTAGAATAATTGCAATTCGGACTGCACATTGCAATGAACACTGTAAAATTAAATAGTTGAGTTACTGTGTAGCTATCATACTATATTACTCACAAAGTCATGGCCTACCAATGTTGACATGTATTAATATGCCATCTTCAGCCTGACATTGTTATGACACGCTAGTATTGCTATTTAATTATGGCTTCTTATGCCCTACTGTTTAGATCAGTGTTTCTCAATTATTTTCTGTTATTAGGAAGAAAACGTTTTAAGCTCAAGCAAACGCACCGCTAGAACTATATATATATATATATATATATATATATATATATATATATATATATATATATATATATATATATATATATATATATACACATATATATATATATATATACACACATATATATATACATTGTATATGTATTGTATTGACATAAACGGGGACATAAACGAAAATATATTTCATCAGAAATTTTGTGACGTGTCCGTGAGATTTTCAAATGTAAGGTATCCTGAATGCGCCTTGGCTAAGAATGACCTACTGTACTTTTGTGGCCCGCCAGGTATTTGGAACTGTAGTATTCAACGAAGCCAAAGGGGGGCGCTCTTCATTCAGCCGTCCCACAGATAGCATAGACTGAACGAACAGAGCTTTGTGCGGAAAACTAGACCCAACCTGTGTCAGACTAATGAATTAAATCAGACCACTCGAGAGGTAAATACCAGCAAACGGGTCCAGTGCAAGTCAGCTGTGATTATACTCGCGCTGTTTAGGAACATCCGCGTGTAGCATTTTTTCGGGTGCTTAGAATCGTCCGTGGACGCAAGTTACTGGTGTTTGAGGAGAGCTCAGGGCAACGGTAGCAGCCCTTCGCATGTTAACTAGAGGCAGATGCGTTGAAGTCCAAAAAGAGAGCCAGAAGTAAATTTGATCCATTCTTAAACTCACGAAAGTTGTTGCATTTGTTGGAAACCTCGGGATCTCCCCGCCGGTGTGGATGTTTCATGTTTAGGTGAAAGCATACTTGACTTCCTCCGTGGTTGTCTGAGGAGGGAGATGTGATGGTTACCTGAATAGTTTGCGGCCTAACACTAGCAACTAGCCAGCTAGTCGGCTAACGCTCTGTATGTAGCAGCTACTAGCTAACCGTGCTTCCCGCTAAATACCAATGCTGTTTTGCTCCAGAACTCCTTCGCTAGCTCAGTTGATAACCTGTGTGACAGTAGGAAGACACAGGCAACGCGCACGTGCTATTTAATGTGTTTCTTCAGAAGACGCAGTCGGTTGTGACGGAACTCATATTGTAAATGCGATGTTCTAATTAGCTAGACGATGCTTTTTATTGTATTTACGGAAACCTGGGACTGATCTGTAGCTGATGTTAGCATGTAAGCTAATAATGTGTATATATCTGCTTTTAAATTGGCTTTGTAAGTTCAAAATGTTCATCAACCTCCAACCTTAAATAGTTCCACGCCGTACGAGAAACGTGTGTTGTGTTGAACGATTAGAGAGTGAAGTAGTGCTCTAAACGAGTTTTTATTTTGTAAGTGTAGTAGTATGGCGCTGTTGAACTTTTGTTTTCCGGCCCATAGAGGCCAGTAGAAGACCGCTTGGTTCCGACGTCTACAAGCATGGAGTTCCCGCAACAGCAGAAACCGGCGGGCGACGGCAAGATCTGCTATCCTCCTGGAGTTAAAGAGATAACGGACAAAATCAGCAACGATGAGGTGGTCAAACGGTTGAAGGTAGGCACACTTTACCTTGGATGGTCTCTTCCACCATGCCAAAACTCACTTCTGATTTTACAAAGCTGTGCAAGAGTTGGAACCCTGTTTTTTTTCTATCAAGACCTCTGAGAGTCACACCATATTTGGGAAAAACTATAGCATATAAGTATCAAATAATGTTTTGTTTTTAGAGTTGCATGAAAGCCCAGTTCAAATGAAATTGCCTGCCGTGTATGGCTCATGGGCTGCAAGTTCTTATGATAAAGTTATTTATTCATTGCCATAAAATATTTTTCTTTCACTCCTCTTGCCAAACATCAGCTGAGATAGACTCCAGCTTACCTATGACAATAAGCAGTGTAGAGGAGGATGGATCAATCAATTTAAACTGTGCCACTCTGTTAAACTGGGAAATCTGCAAGTATCCTCCTGTGTGAACTTAAAAAAGACAAACCATCCTTCCGTCCATTTTCTATGTCGCTTGTACTTACTCAGTAGGATTATGAGAATCTGAAGCCTATGTTGTGCGACAGGTGGTGTACAGACACCCTGGCTTTGTCATCAGTCACTAGTAGGACACAGATAACAAATGAGAGGATGTTCAAGTCGCAGAATAGACCATAGCCAATATTTGAGTGACCAATTTAGACACTCAGGTGCATTGATAATACTCATTGTGTCTTTTCATACCTTTCATATTTTGTCATGAAAATTTAGTTGTAGCCTTACCACAGGTCATTTTGAAGATTTGTTCTGCCACATTGTTGTTTGTGTAGAAATAGCAGTAAATAATAAAGGCATGGATGTCGGTATAACATGTCTAATGGGGTAATGATGCTGTCATACGAAAGAATATGTTTGCTTTGCATATATAACGCAAAAACAGAATGTATTAGCAGTTTTTCTTTTTCCGTGAACACAATATATCTATTTCTGTCGAATATTGTTTCCTAAAGCGGTCAGTGAGAGCATCTCCTTTGCTCAGATCATTTATCCACCGCACAGATGTGGCATATCAAGATGCTGATTAGAAAGCATGATGTTACCACCATTTACCTCATGCATAAAGTTGATCAGGTTGATGATTATGACCTGTTAAATGTTGGTTCACTCCTCTTCAATGGCTGTGCAAACTTGCTGGACAACGGAAACACCGACAATCCAGAGCATCCGAAACATGCTCAACCACCACTGAGTATGCTAGTCATGCAAGAGCTAATCTGTTTTCAGATTCCAGGAATGGAAAGCGCTATTGCAGCATGGAGTCGTGCATTATCCTGCTGCAACATGAGGTGATGGTTGTGGATAAATGGCGCAAGTAATCAAGTCTATGCGAAGGACATGTCGAGCAATTTCAAATTGACAGTGCAGAAAATTTACAAACATTGTAATTCTGGAACCAGTTTGAGGTAAAAGGTGCACTGTTTGGGAAAGGGTGAGGGAACGCAATATTGCACACATACTGGTCTCTAGTTGGCTGCAGGCTGCAAAGTACAAGCTGATGGGCGATGAAAGGCATTGATGTGCGTATAGCAGTCACGCACCTTTCCATTTAACGGCCTGTCACAATCAGGTCCTGATTGGTCGGAGTGCCACTACTCTACAGCGTAATTCTGCTGTTATGTTTTGGTCGTTCTGGTAATTGTCACTGGACGCTAATGTGAAGCGTCATTTAATTTTGATAATTTGCAGTATGGCAATGATTTTAATGTGGAAAGCTGAGACAGTGCAACGGCAACTTGCAATGTGTGATGATATTTTAAATGCATTACTTGGTTTAAACCTCTGCTCCACTAGTCATATAAAAAAAATGGACAATTTGGATTTTTTTTCTCTTCGTGACTTCAGTGGATAAAATTGATTTTCCTTGAAGTACTATTTTAACACCAACGCTACCCATCAATTTCTTTTCAAAGGGAAAATAATTCCCTTTCTCATCTGATTGTCTTCCTTGTGTTTTGAATTTTCTCTTCTGTAACTGAATTTTCTCTTCTTTCTCTTGACAAATGTAATCCAGTGCAGCCTTGTAAAAATGTTTAATATACTGTATATGTGAGATATAGCTGTACAATTTATATAATACATTTGCGTAATACATCCATCCAGTGCCCACATAATTCCTCCATGTTGGCAGCAGGCAGCTTGTTACTGCTTGTGCTCGAAGGCGTACAAGTGGTGCTGTGCACTCTGTTTGCCCATCCCCCTCTCCTGCAAATGTCTTGTGTTTGTCTCATTTGCGTTCCCATACTCCACTCTATGAAGTCACTCAAATGTATCGATGGAGACTCGTGCATTCCCCTTTGTCTGCATGTAACTCCATGATTTATTTGACAAACAAGTACTTTCAATGTTCTAATTATGAGTCTCATAAAAGCAGAGATAAAATGATCAGTGGTGCTCTACTTAAAATACTAAAACCTGTCCAGTAGCAGTACATGTAATGCAACTTTGGGCGTGCAATTATGCAGAAAGTCTTTTTAGTGCTTTAAAGTGTCTAGTGCGGTGGAGTATGGTCAATAACAGTTGTTCAAGTATGTAGCGAGTTGGTGCTACAATGATCCGTGCGGTAGTAATGCCCCACATGAGTGTGCAAACATTTGCAAAGTGCCAGCATAGAGTTTGAGTCAACTGTTTAGGGAAGTAATGGTGAGAGGGAAGAAGCTGTTTGTTTCTCAGCTGGTATTGGTGAGTCGATAGTGCCTAACTGGAGGCGGTAGCTGGAAGAAGTGACCAGGATGCGCTGGGTCCAGGAGAATTTCTTGTGCCCTTCTCTTGGTTCTTTAAGTGTGCAGGTCCTCAAAAATGTGTTGTGGGGTACTGATGATCTTTCCAGCTGTCCTATCTGTCCATTGCAGTCGGATTTTGTCCTATTTTGTGGCAGCACCAAACCAGACTATGATGGTGGAACACAGGACTGATTTGATGACTTCTGTGTAGAACTGTCTCAAAGGCTCCTGTTGCAGGTTGTGCTTCCTCAGCAGTCTCAGGAAGTACATCCTTTACTGGGCTTTTTTTCAGGATGGAGTTGATGTTGGACTCCCATTTCAGGTCCTGAGAGACTGTGATTCCCAGTAATTTGAATGTCTCGACGGTTGACACAGGGCAGTTGGACAATGTGAGGGGCAGTGCGCCAGCTGTTCCACTTCCTGTCCTTTTGAAAACTCGTCACAGTCTTTGATGCGGCCGATGGCTGTGGTATAATCTGCAAACTTCAAGAGTTAGACAGATAGCTGCGTAGAGGTGCAGTCGTTTGGCTAGAGGGAGAAGAGCAGCGGCGAGAGATCGCATGCTTTAGGGGCCCCAATGCTGGTGGTGCATGTTTATATTGGATCTCAATTCTTTTCCCAGCTGTTTCCTCCATTTTATGTATATACATATGTTCACCCAACGTAAGTGACCCGCAATAAAGAGAACTAAGATGCACCTGAAATCCCATCTAGCCTTCTGCATGAATGCCTTCTGTGTGGTTTTAGCTTAGCTTGCAATTATTGCATTAGCTTTTCGAACATATTTGTGTCACGATAACAAACCAAAACATAAGTCAATGTTTCTAGCAATAAATCAAAAAGTCAAAAAGAGCATCAGACAGCTCCAGCTCAAGGTCTGACCAGAATGAAGAGATCAGAACATGTTACTCCAGTTCTAAAGGCTTGACACTGGCTCCCACACAGCTAGAGAATATAATTTGAAGTACTGCTACTGGTTTATAAATCACAGAATGGTTTTGGTCTTGAATACATTAAACAAATGCTAATGAGATACGCTTGCGATTGTCACATGACCAAACCCACAAACCCAGTGTGCCGTGGTTGGTTTTTCCCTGAACCCTTAGGTGCTGTGATGTTTTTGGTGGAAGGCAAGTGGCAAAATTTCCACCACCTTAGATCGACAAAAGCAATTTGAATATGTTGCATAATTCCTATTTCACAAACGCAGGATTACTCCGAATACTGTGTTTAGCCTAATGGGGCCACATAGAACATACTGTATTGTAGAGGAAAATTTTGGCTTTGTTTCCCCTTTAAGTTCAGGGTAAAATATGTATTTATTTTTTTAGTGTCCATTATTTTTTTTTAAATAAATGCACTTGTCCATAAAGCCCCCTCCCCCTCTGTCCTGGCTCTCTGGTGTTTAAGCATGCATAAATTCCCCCTCACAAATTCATCACTATTGCAATGCTGCATAGATGGTGGTGAAAACCTACATGGACATGGATCAAGATTCGGAAGAGGAGAAGCAGCAGTATCTTGGCCTCGCACTCCACCTTGCCTCGGAGTTCTTCCTCAGGAACCCCAATAAAGATGTGCGGCTACTCGTCGCCTGCTGTCTGGCTGACATCTTCAGGATCTATGCTCCTGAGGCACCCTACACCTC
Organism: Idiotropiscis lumnitzeri; assembly: GCF_059441095.1. Classification (NCBI taxonomy): domain Eukaryota; kingdom Metazoa; phylum Chordata; class Actinopteri; order Syngnathiformes; family Syngnathidae; genus Idiotropiscis; species Idiotropiscis lumnitzeri. The sequence continues at coordinate 15,309,804 of NC_142398.1, read as the reverse complement.
GCATGACAAACTCAAGGCAAGGAGCCCTCTTTTGACAGTGATTATAATATTGCACAGTACAGCCAATTTATGTATAAAAATGATTTGGGGCTTAACAAGCGATTTGTGCTTCTGCCTTTAGGACATCTTCCTCTTCATCACTCGACAGCTAAAGGGACTGGAAGACACCAAAAGCCCTCAGTTTAACAGATACTTTTACCTTCTGGAGGTGATACTCAAATTAGTTATAGACTAAAACACACAAATGTTTTCTGAAGGTGTTTATTTGATTTCATCTCTGTTCTTGTAGAATTTGGCATGGGTGAAATCATACAACATATGCTTTGAACTTGAGGACTGTAATGAGATCTTCACCCAGCTTTTCAAAACCCTCTTCTCTGTGATCAAGTAAGGCCTCTGTTTATTCATTATATTGCATACATATTTTGAGTTGTTGTGGGCTCACAGTGCCGAGGTCGTGGGTTACATTCCGGCTCCGGCCTTCCAGTGTGGAGTTTACATGTTCTAACCCGTGCCTGCGTGGATTTTCTCCTGGTACTCCGGTTTCCTCCCTCAAAAATCACAGATGTGCTATTTTGTAGTTTAAAGGTTAAACAGGCAATTATAGTCGCTTTAAAAGGTGCGCTAATTATTGTCCACAATGATTACCTTGCCTGAAGAGGTGGAAATTGGTTTCATTATGCTAACTGAACTCTATGTTAAACGTTTTGGGCCATTTCCAAGACAATTTATTTGTGGTCCAGGTAATCATGTACGTCTTCCCGTCTCCTTCCTGCAGTAACAGCCACAATCAGAAAGTGCAGTTGCACATGATGGACTTGATGTGTTCCATCATCATGGAGGGAGATGGAGTTACACAGGAACTGTTGGATAGCATCCTCATTAACCTCATCCCTGCACACAAGGTGGGAGTTACACTCGAAATTATTTGTCTTATGTCTTCCTTAATTGAAGTAATTTTGGATTTATTTAAGAAAAGGCAATGTCGGGTAATTTTCACCAATATGTAACTTTTTTTGTACAGAATCTGAACAAACAAGCGTATGATCTTGCAAAGACTATCCTGAAGAGAACCGTCCAGACCATCGAAACGTGCATTGCAAATGTCGGTGGCTGCATGTACACCTCAACCTCGTAGTGATTATCATTTTCTTCTGCTCTTATGAAATGTCATTTATTATCTTGTTTTTTTTTTCCTATTCAGTTCTTCAATCAGGTTTTAGTGATGGGTAAATCCTCTGTCAGTGACCTGTCGGAGCATGTCTTTGACCTCATCCAAGAGCTCTTTGCCATTGATCCATTGCTGCTTACCTCTGTTATGCCACAGCTGGAATTCAAACTCAAGGTTAATGACACAGACACTCACACACATACTTTTCAATTCCCAAGTTCACGTGATGCATTTCTTGAAAATATGCCACCCAGATGCTAGCATAGCCTCTGCAGTCATTCCGAATTATTTTTTTAAATTTGCCTTTTGTCTAGTAATAATCTGGTTTATACAGACATACCTGTAAAGTCTAAAGAAATGTGACCGACCATACACGTTTGTTATTTGCAGAGCAATGACGGAGAAGAGCGTTTGGCTGTTGTCCGCTTGCTAGCCAAGTTGTTTGGGGCCAAAGACTCTGAGCTAGCCTCACATAACAGACCTCTGTGGCAGTGCTTCTTAGGACGGTGAGTTGCGTGGACCCTATGCAGACATGGGTCATGACACTGAATTGCTTCTGGTGAAAAGTAAAAATTACAATTACTGCAATTTAATGTATTTGAGGAAGTTTATGCCTTCTGGTGCCCCAGAGAGCCCGAGTAATTGACTTGGGAAAAAAAAAATCAAATCTCATGGCCCATTATGGGCATTTAAATGCTTGTACAGTATCTACGCTGGGGCTTTGCTGTATGCTGGGTAGCCTAAGGAGCAATCAGCAAAGTCTATATATTAATGCTTATTCTTTAATATATTCATACCGACATGATAGTTAATGTTGCTTTGATTGTGTTGTTACATTTACTGCAAGTCAAACATTTAGCCATCTACATTCTCCTTTATTTTCTTCAAATTAGTTATTGAGTAACTTGTGTTGCCGCTCCAGGTTCAATGACATCCATGTCCCAGTGAGGTTGGAGTGTGTGAAGTTTGCCAGCCATTGTCTCATGAACCACCCAGACCTGGCCAGAGACCTTACTGGTGTGCACATGCTTTGACATTGTCTTGACATACACAGTGGATTCCTTTGGTTTTCTTGCCTGAATTCAATCTACTTCTCCCTTGTCATTTCCAATCACCTCACTAAAGAGTTTTTGAAAGTGCGTTCCCATGACCCCGAGGAAGCCATTCGTCATGATGTCATAGTCACCATCATCAATGCTGGGAAGAAGGATCTTAATTTGGTCAATGACCAGCTATTGGGCTTCGTAAGAGAGAGGACGCTAGACAAGAGGGTGAGAGAAATGCAGCAGTGTAACATAATGTCACAAGGCAAGGTCACATTATTCTTGGAACACATGCATGAACATGAAATGGAGTATATTGAGCATGTTCCTCACGTATATATTACGCCTGACAGTGGCGAGTGCGCAAGGAGGCGATGATGGGCCTTGCTCAGCTTTATAAAAAATACTGTTTGCACCACGAAGCGGGGAAGGAGTCAGCCCTGATGATCAGCTGGATCAAAGACAAGCTGCTGCACATCTACTACCAGAACAGCATTGATGACAAGTAAGATAGAATATTTTCATCTTAATGAAATAAAAATGTAACTCTAAGGAAGGATGACTTGATAGTCAGGATGTTGAGATTTAAAAAAAAAAAATCCATCCTAGAAGCTTGGTTTGAGCATTAATAATGAAATGTAGCAAGGATTCTCTAGTTCATCCTCTGAAACTCTCAATCTCTGTTCTGCAGGTTATTAGTGGAAAAGATCTTTGCCCATTTCATGGTCCCCCACAGCCTCGAAACAGAAGAGAAGATGAAGTGTCTCTATTACTTGTATGCCTGCCTGGACACCAACGCTGTCAAGTCAGTAATACTGCACCAAACAGTGTTACGTTTGTGTTTTCTGGACGTAGTGCAATGGAACCAAAAATAAAATAATATAATCTAAGCGCAATAATGATCTGGTCGATAATTGTTCGGAAATTTATAATATGATTTTAATATGTTGAAACGATAAGTCAAACAACATAAATTCTTCGTCTCAAGACCAGTTTTTAGTACCATTTTAACAATGTCTAAAGGGTCTGTGTACTCTTTGTTGTTCGTCTGTTTACAACAATGACGAGACATTCTGAAGTTGTATATTCATTTTATTCCTCCTAGGGCTTTGAATGAGATGTGGAAGTGTCAGAATATGCTGAGGGGCCTGGTTAAAGAGCTGCTTGACCTTCACAAACTGCCTGTGGTGCGTTTACTCAAAGGATCTTCGTCTTGCTTCTAATCAAGTTGTAGAATGAACATGTAACCACATTTTCTTCTCTCTTTTAGTCTGAAGCCAATAACACTGCCATGTTTGGGAAGCTAATGAATATTGCAAGTCAGTAGCCCAACTACACAATAACTGTTGTTTTCATTGTAGTCCGTAATTGCCAAATAAAGCAAGTCTCTTTTTCTTTTGTGTGTTTTTCAGAGAACCTGCCAGATGCGGGGAAAGCTCAAGATTTCATGAAAAAGTTCAACCAGGTTCTTGGTGAAGATGAGAAGCTCAGAGCCCAACTTGAGATTCTCATCAGTCCGACTTGCTCTTGCAAACAGGCTGAGATCTGTGTGGTGAGAGATTTGTTGCTTGCGCTTTCGTGAGTTATATTACAAGGTCATGGTGATTTAATCCTGGCCTTAGTGTGACAAGTAGAAACTGCAACAATTTAAAAATGCTGTAACACCGAACCAATTTGTTCCCATTTTCTCCACATTTTTGAATGTCACGAGTTGTTCATGAATGTGGTGTGCATCATTTGCATGTTCGGATTAAACATAACATAATGTAGAAAACAGCAAATGTATACCAATAAAACACCATCACTGTTTGTTGTCTGTACAGAGGGAGATCACTAGGAAGTTAACGTTTCCCAAACAACCGACCAACCCTTTCTTGGAGATGGTGAAGTTTCTGCTTGAACGCATCGCCCCTGTCCACATAGACTCTGAAGCAATAAGGTGTGAAAAATGTATAATTAAAAAAAAAATCAGTCATCTCCTATGAAATTCTCTGTTGTGAACAAATAGAAGTACTTTACATATTAGCAGAGTTGTTGAACCTATGAAACCAGGATTCAACAGTTTCCTACTCATGTTTGCCATTGTGCATTTCTCATTCAGTGAGACACCATGTGGTTGTGAGGTGTAACTGCAATATCAGCGAGTTTGCAAGTAACCCTTTCTGCAATATGGAAAAACACACCATTAGGGATGACAACTCCGTGGCTTAATAGATTATCTCTTAATATTACTTCGCTGTTATTATGGTGCATTCTGAAGAATTAAAAAACAGCTTGATTAAACCTTTTATAACCAAAGCGTTTATATTTTAGTGCTTTGGTAAAACTGCTCAACAAGTCCATTGAAGGCACAGCAGATGACGATGAGGAGGGCGTTACCCCGGATACAGCCATCCGCTCAGGCTTGGAACTACTCAAGGTATATGATACCATGGAGTTATCCTAGTTCATTATTAATTGGTAATTGGTCATCTGTCACGTATTTTATAAATTGGATTCCCCAAAACAATCCTAATTCTTTCAACGGCAAAGTTGTCTTCTGTGCTCTGTAACCATTCTTACTACTCCTTTTAGGTTCTGTCTTTCACCCATCCCACAGCATTCCACTCATCAGAGACCTATGAGTCTCTTCTCCAGTGTCTGAAAATGGAGGATGACAAGGTGGCCGAGGCAGCGATCCAGATATTCAGAAATACCGGGCAGAAAATTGAGACAGAACTCCCACAGATAAGATCGTATGTGTTACTCGATCAGCGAACACATCCCAATGGTGAATTGCATCCTTGCTTATAAATCATCCTATGCATCCATCAGGACTCTAATTCCCATTCTACATCAGAAAGCGAAGAGGGGAACACCTCATCAGGCCAAGCAGGCAGTGCACTGTATACATGCCATCTTCAACAATAAGGAAGTGCAGTTGGCTCAAATATTTGAGGTAGAAGACCGAAAACAAACCCTGCAATGTTTCAGATTTTTTCTCGGGAGGGGAAAAAAAGAACATTATGATGTGGTTTGTGTCCGCCGTACAGCCGCTTTCGCGGAGTCTAAACGCTGACGTGCCTGAGCAGCTCATCACGCCGCTTGTGTCGCTGGGCCACATTTCCATGTTGGCACCAGATCAGTTTGCCTCGCCAATGAAGTCCATAGTGGCTAACTTCATCGTCAAAGACCTGCTCATGAATGACAGGGTGTGTGCAAATATGCTCCAATTTATAATGGTTGATTAGAGATCATTTATGCTTAAAAGATTAAAAAAAAGGTTGGGTTCATATTGTGCTTCTGTGTTTCTAGTCGGTGGGAAACAAGAATGGTAAACTGTGGACCACTGATGAAGAGGTTTCACCTGAAGTTCTAGCTAAGGTCGGACATACACGCGCACACACACACACTTAAGCATTTGTCAGCTTTGAATTGGCTACATTTTTAAGAACTAATACATTTTAATGCAATTTCTCCTGATCTCATTGAATAAGATGTTTTGGGTACAAGTGGGATATATTTATCATCCAGTTAAAGCGGCACATTAAAGAAGTGTGTGTGCCCCTCTATTCAGCTAATTATTCGTGTTCATCTGATCTTCAGGTCCAAGCCATCAAGTTGCTGGTGCGTTGGTTACTAGGAATGAAGAACAACCAATCCAAGTCAGCAAATTCCACGTTACGCTTGCTGTCAGCCATGCTGGTTAGCGAGGGAGATCTCACAGAACAAAAAAAGATCAGGTAACCTTGAGGTAGAATAGGAGTGTATCAGCATCACAAACTTGTGACTTTCACTGACATATGGCTACATTTTAATGGAGGACTACTGCTAGTAGTTTTTCATACAATTTGAAACAAGCACTCAAAAAACCTTGAAACACTAGTGCAGTGGTCTCCGACCTTTTTTCCCAGGGAGATTTTTCACAACAGTGTATATGTAATTCTCATTTTGTATCCTCTGTCTGCCAGGCATGATATCAAAAGGCTGGTTGGGCACCACAGCTCTAGTGTGTTAAAAATAATTCTCGTTGTGACGGGTTGTTTTGTCTTACCATTTCTTTTTTCCCTGCAGCAAATCAGACATGTCTCGCCTAAGGTTGGCCGCAGGTGGCGCCATTATGAAGCTGGCTCAGGAGCCCTGTTACCATGAAATCATCACGCCTGAACAGTTCCAGCTGTGCGGCCTTGTTATCAATGTCAGTCTGTCCTTCAATTGGCATTAAGTCAACTTATTAGTGGGATGCTTTGCTGAGTCAATGCATTTCTTAGTGGGAACACCTTTTTGGAGGCATTTGCTAAAAGTCGCTTATATGCAATTTGTCACCTCCTGTGTACAGCATAAACAAACATGGTTTGTGTAAGACAAAATTGAGCCGTATTTTTTATCAGCATTGTTTTTGATACAGCTCTAGCATCGAATTTTGCGGTTGCTTTGAGTCAATTAAGCGGCTCTGTTTCCTTCTGTATGCAGGACGAGTGCTACCAGGTGCGCCAGATCTTTGCTCAGAAGTTGCACTTGGCTCTCGCTAAACTCTCCCTGCCACTGGAGTACCTGGCTGTCTTCGCCCTGTGTGCCAAGGACCCAGTGAAGGAGCGCCGTGCCCACGCCCGACAGTGCCTACTCAAGAACATCTCAGTGCGCAGAGAGTACATCAAACAAAACTCGCTCACTCAGGGTAAATGTGGTCACATGTCAATAACATGGTCTGAAAGATCACTATAATCCATAATTTGATCTCTTTCTTTTCACAGAAAAAATGGTCTCCTTCCTTCCAGAGTATGTTGTTCCTTTCATGATCCACCTGCTGGCTCATGACCCGGACTTCACGAAACCGCAGGAATATGATCAGCTCAAAGACATCAAAGAGTGCGTGGCGGAAGATGCATTTTTTTGTCGTTTGTTTACCAATTACTTCTACTGAGCCATGTTTTTGTGTGTTTGTTGCACTCAGGTGTCTGTGGTTCATGTTAGAGGTGCTGATGACCAAGAATGAGAATAACAGTCATGCCTTCCTGAGGAAGATGGTGGAGAACGTCAAACGGACCAAAGATGCACAATGTCCTGAAGACACGAAAGCCAACGAGGTACACGAGGCAACAAATGTGAAATAACCAACTAATGTTGGCACCGAGAATTAATTTTGTTGTCTTTCCTCATGGTGTGTGTTGTTGCGTTTTCAGAAGCTGTATATTGTGTGTGACGTTGCTCTCTTCGTTATCGCTAACAAGAGCACCGCATGTCATCTGGATTGTCCAAGTGACCCCGATATATGCCCCATATTCTTCCTAGCACTGGACAAGGCAAGAAAAGACGTTTATTCACCTTTGAATTGTAATGTTTCAATATTTCATTGTTGTTATTTACAGAAACTTTAACATTTTTTTATTCCTCTTGACGCACTAATGTAGGAAGGCCATTTAACCTTGACCCTCATTTCATACTGTTTTTTTTCCTCTCTCTTCCTTATCATCAGGACTTCAAAAATGACAAAGACTATTTGTCAGGAGAAATGCGACAAATGCTGCTCACGGGAAAGGTAAATGTTATTAAACATTCACTGCTGTGACTTTTTTAATACAATTTGTGCAAATTGTAAAGATTTTACTTGTGTACAAACTTACCAGTTCCTTAATCTTCATTCTCCAGGTCTGCGTCATGTTTTTTTTTTTTTGTTTGTTTTTTAAACAAGCTTTACCTCTGTAGAAGTGTTAACTATATATCCTTTGTCCTTGTTCTACAGCCTAAACAAGCTCCAGTGTTGGTGACTGTCAACAAAACTCTGACTGTACCAGGCAGGAAGATCTTTAAGGCTCAGGCAGTTTCAGATACAAGTAATACCAGCACCAACTCCTCGCCGTTAAGCTCCACTGTCAACAAGAACAGGTACACATTCCATGCTATATTGCGGTTCACGCTACATCAGGGTTTTTTTTCTGCAAAACTTATCAAGCTCCCTATCACGTGAATCCTAACCATATTGTTCTATGGGGATCTTTTTTGTGTGTTTTTAATTATACTTATTATAATGCCCTTGCATGTGGGAAAGGATAAACAGTTTCTGATGCACTTGATGCAAAACTGTGGAGGAAATTAAATAGAAAATGCTTTCTTTAGCGCAGATTATCACCTACTGTATAACGGGGTTGGTCTGCAATGAATCCCCGTGATGAGTAGTGGTTCACTGTTCTCCAAAATCTACACACAGTGGCAGTGAAAGGAATGTGCCCTTCATCTGTGTGGTTTTAAACTTGCAGTAAAAGCATCACAGCAACAGAGCCCGCAGAGAGTCAAACGCAAGAAAATAATGAGAACCCGGTCATCAAGAAGGAGGATGTAAAAAAGGTACGCTCTGCTACGGGTATTGATTGTTGACAAGTACAGCTCATACTGCATATTTTCTCCGCCTTTATCTTGCTCCTGCCGTTATAGATCGAGGCTAGTAAGAACACGACCGCCGATGCTGGAACGGAAGCACAGCCCACGAAACGGCGTGGCCGGCCACCCAAAACGGCGACAGCTGCTTCTCCTACGCCGGCAAGCAAAGAGACGGCATCGACGGGCGGCGGGGCCGGTAGAGGCAAGAAGAGAGGAGCTGAGCCCAATTCCAACCCGGCAGAGTCCATCAAGATATCAAAGCAGCAGAACGACGAGGGGACAAATCGACAGATGGATCTGCAGAGGTAAGGGTCCAACAGAGACGTGCTAACATTGTGTGTTTCTGTGCAAATGTCAACTGAACTGACATTTTCAATGTTATTTTGTCGATGTTGAATGAAAACGTGTCAAGGAACAACAAACTCATTTAAGAAGAAAATCATAATTGAACGTAAAAAAAAAAAACGCAAGCATTGTCTGTTCATGAATACAAAAACAAACTATAATTATTATAATGTCTTTTTTTTTTTTATTTCCTACATGGGCTTTTGAAGTTGATGAGCAATCCATCCTGGTTCTGCTGTTTATGTCGGATTCATGGAAGATTATTCATTTGTCTGAACGTTCTTTAGAATACCATCTTGAGTTTTTATTACACGATACTAAGACCATGTTATACGAATATGCTGCTTTACATAAAAAAAAGCATTTTTTATTAAAAAAAATCTTAAAACCAGCAAACCTGTTGTGTAAAATGGATTAAAGCTAACTGAATTTGAAGAAACGAAAAGTCAAAATGAAATGCAAACGAATGGAAAAAACCCTAGGATGAATCAGTCTTTGAAAAGTCTGGTGTTACCATTTTTTTTAATGATTTTTATGATTGTCAATGATCTCAATGTAAATGAACATTTTTAAAAAAATAATTGATTGACTCTTCAACAAATGGTGACGTGTCGGCACTCTTCCAAGCAGATTCACATCTTTAATGCACTGTAACAACTTTGGACAACATATTGTAGGACATTGGGGACATAGTAAAGCTCCTCTTTTATTTGATTTCAAATACATTTTTTAAAGCCAAAATGATTTCAACCTGTTTAAATTGTTGAGTGGCACAATATAAAGAGCACGTTAAAAGTCAAAGTTGTTATTGAGTGGTCATGGAAGATTCTATTCTATTCTGCTTGTTTTGTTCAAGGTAAAGAGTGGCGCCACAACTGTAGTAGAAGGACCCGATTTCTTCAAAGCCTCCCATCCCATCGTACATGTTCCTCTGGCTGATATTCTCCTGGACATTTATGGACCTTTTCTTAATTCCGTCACACAGATCTACGTTTTACCCACACGTGGACTATCATGGTGTCCTAGAGGGTTCTTAAAAACATGCTGTAGTTATAATTTGAAGCCCATTGTATGTAGGTCTTAAACTTGTTATATTTTTTCCCCTTATTTTGTTTTGTCACGCTACGCTTCTTTTGTGGAGACATTTTTAAGAAAAAGAAAAAAAAAATCATGGACATTTTACAGAAATTTTAATCCGGTATGACTATTGCTTATTAAATTCCCTGGTAAAAATCCTCCGATGTGACTCTTGGCTTCTTCCTCGTTATTCTATGTACAGCAGTACCACGACTTGAGCGACCAGACTTTCGAGTTTATCAAGATGCAAGCTGTTGCCGAGCTGATTTTTCTCTGATTTGCGAGTGAGAATTTGAGATTTGAGCGGTGAATGCTGACAGCAACAGTAAATGGATTATTCAAGATGTCTATCGCCACTCCCAGTTAAATTTACTCTCAGACTGAACATAACACCCCATAAAATGAACTCATCAGACATCAATTTGGTACCAAGAAGAGATGACATTTTTTATTCTTTTTCTGATAATTTATTGTATTTTTTAATAAGGGTTTAAATAATTTTGTATAAGGTTTATAAAAGATGTCAGAGCAACTCAGGAAGTTTGCTTCACATACTTATATTAAACTATTAACTTTCTGAATCTGCCGAATTCTGCACTTGCAGTTCAAATTTTCTAACGCCTAAACATGGTCCAAATTATTTCCCAGCGAGTGTTTTCTGTTCAAATGGAATTTCTTTGACTTGGGACAGGAAAATAAAAACTTGACTTGACTTCATATATTTGGAGAACGATAATTAGAGAAGCGTTTTGAATTAGAAGAGTGGTCAAATCTAAGTCAAAGGCACCATTGTACTGAACATTATTGTCTCGCAATTACGAGCTCAAACACGTATAATTTGTAAATACTAAGGGACAGGTTTGAAAATAAGTGCAAAACACACGAAGAAAGAATAGATTTTTCTCAATTTATGTTTAGGCTTGGACCGATATGGAAAATCCAGGTCCAGAAAGTAAAACCCCTATCTATTTGATTTCCATTCCATCGCGGAAAATGATACATATTACAGAGCATGTGAATATAGAAAAAAACGATCTTCCTCTGATGTTGTCAGCAGCTGATGGGAGCACAAATATGTTTGCCTGATGCGTGTTTGTTTACTATTCACTGTATACTCGTGCTATCCTGTGATTGGACGAGAGTCCCGGTGTCTGGGGCCTTGACCAATGAGATGCTTTTGTTTTCATTTATCACCCGGTACCCGGATGTATTTCGTAAGGAATGGCAACTTTGCTCACGTGCAGCCAACGCAAACGTAGAGGTGAGGTGACACTTCAAACCACTTCACTTCTGTCTGCGTTCTCCTGAAGACGTCGGCAAATTTGGAAGCTCTTCGCTACACTTTAAATGTGCATCTTGCTCTTCCTCAAAGTACAAAGTAAGTTGATGCACCGGGGTTTGTCCATCCCGGCATCTGTTTCCAGTTCATTTTTTGGGTTGTTTTTTTCTCCCTCCCCACAGACCTAATTTTATTGTTAGGAGTTGCCCAGCTAGCAATACGCTAATTCGTTGGAAAATTTGCGGCACATAAATTGTTAAATTGACTTATTTTGTGTTTGCTCAGATTATTATGAATTTCAGAGGTATAAAAGCACCGCTCTTTGAGTTTTTTTCCACGCAGACTGGTGATTTTGCAGCCGTAGCGTCTCTCGATGGCCCAAATCAAAATACGTTTCATTAATTACACGTGTACCTGCTTAATGAGATCCGACGAGATTAAAGATAGTTGCATGCAAACATGCAGTTGAAACCACATGTTAGCATGTACTATAGACAGTAGTGCCTTCTCCCCTCACTGGCATGAAATATATATATTTTTTGCTGTTCTAAAATGCAATAGCCTGCTGTCGAAATAGGAAAGTAGCAAAGTGTATGTTGATCTCAACGCAGATCAACTTTGTATATCAAGGAGGAGAGAAGTTTAGCTTGGCTTGTTAGTGGAAGTTGATGTGTTCGCCACATGTCCCCCTTCTGTGCATATATTAAAAAAATTATTTATAATATTCTTTATTTTCAAGGGTGGTTTTATAAGATGACTTTTTAGTCATATTTAACTGCGTGCTCTATTCAGCACACGCTTCAGCACACCCACGACCCTTGTGAGTTTGAGAGTAGTGTCTGGTTTTCCTCCTCAATTTACCATATATTGAATATTTATGGCTGCCTACCTATGGCGTCTAACAAAAATTTGGCATGTCTGAAAACTCGACCAATTGCCACTAAAATGTGAAAAGAACAAGGAAAAGATGGGAATTTGTTGTCCATCAGCACAAACGGGCAGAACAAAGTGTCAAGCATTGTGACCAAAGATAAAGCTTTCAAGCATAGGCTCTTACATATCTAAGTCTTAGTGGTGTTATGCTACTATCTAATGAGCTGTGGTACAGGGACTGTCTACTTCGTCATTTTCTGTTCTCACATTGGGCTTAATTACCAGAGGTGGGCAGTCTGCGAGTTCTCATCAGTATTTCAGGCCATTCGACATTGAGAACGGACTTACCGGTACCATGTCAAACGCAGACGCTGCACACCTTGACACGTAGCTGGAAAAAAGGTATGACAGTGATGAGTACCTTTTAGTCCCACAGATCTCAATGATGTGTCCCATATTGTTTTTATTTCACTGACCACCACACTCTGTGTGTGCGTGTGCTTTTTTACATTTTTGTTTTAATTTGGCTCTGTATCTGCTTGTGCGTCGCCTAGGTGTGACATGGAAATTATGTTCTTAACGCCAATTGGCTGTCGCCGATGAGGGGCTGGGCCACACTGACATTGAAACTTAGGCCCACATCTGCATATTTAAAAAGACACATTGAAAAAAAATCATGAGTCATGTCTTTCCAAACATGGAAATTGATTCCTATTGGTTACTTGAAAGAACACACGAAATGAAAAGTGTAGAATGACACATTGTGATTAATTGTCCGAATAAAGGGCATTCTGAGTCTGATTCTGAAAAGTAATTGTTACCGAGATTATTCAACTATGCTCACGCTCCCTCACTGAGCAGTCTCCTCCCCGTAATCTTTATGTATGTTTGTGACACAGTGCACTGCTCTGACAAGCAGAAGTGTTAGGTTTCCACTCACAGTACTTTGTTTGTCCTGTTTGGAATATTTCTGCTTTCTTCTCAGATCACATCACCTTCAAGACATGGCAGAGGGGAGTTTTGATCCTTGTGAATGCATCTGCAGCACTGAGTACGCCATGAGACGCCTCCTCAACCTGGTAAGTGTTGGATCTTGATATGGTAGATTGGATCGGGATGAAGATAAGCGTTTGCAATGAAGCAAATTATTTCTGTAATGTACAGAAGAAAAAGAAAAGAACGTCTAAATGGAATCATCAAAAGAAAAAACAAATGACATGGTGCCAAGTCACACTGAGCCCACATCCTGGTTCCTGCTCAATGATTACCGTGTGCTGTTATCAATTGTGGATTTCTGTTACTAGATGGTTTTCAAAACATATCCACTAAGTATATTGCTAAATATAACTAACAGTATGTTGTCAGTTTCCGGGTGACTTCATCGGCATGTACAGGTGTAACTTGTATGGTAAGATGTAGCTTGATCGACGAAAGTGACGCTCCAAGGCAATTTAAATTGCTTGGAAGAGGGTGTTGTCCAAAAAGAAAATACAAGGGGAGATTTTAAGAGGAAATAGGCCATTTAATAATCAAACTATCACTTGCCCTCATGAAGCCTTAACATTAAACATTTGTCACAGTCATGCAAGTGTAAAAATAAGTTGACCACGGTAATATTTAGGCAAAAATACCGTATGGTACAGTATGTCTCAAAAGTCAAACCAAACTTACAATTTCAGTTCAAATTGTCTTGTGATGCAGCAACATGTTAGCATCTATAGAACAAGTTGTGGTTGCCTTTGCCTTTTTTTTTTCAACCTAGAGGTCATGGCACAATACAATAAAAGACGATTCCGACAGTATGAGCAACACAGATTATGAAATTGTGTTCATACACAAAATATTTTTAGCAAGCAGTTGTTAATATGGAAAATGGTGTACACCACCTGTCAGCCAAAGTGCAGGTTTGACTCGAGGTAAACACGCTAAAGTACGCTCTTAAGCTCTCTTAACTTGGTAATAAAGAAACAGAACCCTACCCATATGCAACATGTCCAGCTGCTAGTGGCTGGCAAGCATTTTGCACCGGGAATGAGCCGTTTATTTGTGTGCAAAAATGCTGTCCCTACAGTGGAAATCTGAATGAAAAATCATCAAGGTTCTCTTGCTCGCACTGTTTTGTTTTATTCAGTCCATTGTTTCTCTTGCAGCTCAGAAATTCTCAGTCCTACTGCACAGACACAGAGTGCCCTTTGGAATGTGCGTATGACATCTTAATGCAGGCTTATTCAATGTTTAAATAGCATTCGAGCAGCATTGTGTTTGTATCCAGTGCCTGGGCCGAGCGGAGAGATACCCAGTGGGGGGCAAGAGCTGACATTCCCCATCATGGTGATGGGATGGATGTTACTCGCTATGATCCTCTTCTTGCTGCGGCCTTCTACTCTCAGAGGTCTCTCGTCCAATGAAAAACGCACCGAACCGCACAATGTAAGTTGCATTTGTTGCGTCCTCATTTAGTTTATCTCTAATTACCATGGAAGAGGGGTGTGTGCAAATCTGTTGAATGTCCGTTTTACCGAGTAATGTCAGATTAATTTAGGTGAAGCAATGTCATTTACACATTCATGTCACCAGTGTTTCCCAACTAAATGCTTTTCGTAAAAAATAAATAAATATATGTATACTTGATGAACAGAAAGAGGAATATGTGTGGTCAATAACATTTGGAATTTTTTTTTTTTTTTAAAGTGCAATAATGGTTGGGAATCACTGCATATCATAATGCACTCAGTGTACGCTTACTATTGAAACTGAACACGTCAATGTTCAAACAGCATTTCTTTAAGTAACAAAAAGAGACCAAAATAATTTCAAATTAGTTTTCTGTAAATATATTTCCCCTGGTCAGATCAACTAATACCTCATAACTTTGAAATAGGTGTGCGAGCATCTTTTGTGTACTGTATTCAAATGACTTTCAAATTTGAATTTGAACTTGGGCTGGACCATGTCAAAACAACTCAATAATTTTGCCCATCAAAAACAATGTCCTCACCTTAAGAAAATGTTAAAGGTTTGGAATGGAACCAGCCAGACAATAGACAAAATCAATTTGAATTAAGTTCTTCCTGTTAAGACATATTGATACCATGAAACTGTGACACAAATTGTAATTCAATACAAAAGCATATTCACAGCCACCCCTGACAGATTCAAGCCAATTTTGTGTTGTGCTGTTACAGAGAGGTGGAAGAGAACCACCAGCGCCACCTGTTGACTAGGAGAAGGAAGCCATCTGCCAATGTTCAAATGGAGCTGCATGTTGTTCCCAAGTGTGTTGCTGTGGCACAGAAAACACCTGCCCCATGACAGCCTTCATTAAAATATACTTACTTATTCCTATTCTGTTGTAATTCCAGTGCGTTTTCGATTATGATTTCTTGCATTGGGCCGAAATCACCTGTGTTAAAATTAGGTGAATTTAATAATTTTTTCCAATGTATATTACAGGTTAGTCCACCTGTGTTTTGTTGTTGTTTTTTTTAACAAATTCTTGACAACTCTTAAAAGTTTAAAATGGCGTGCTCTCTTTGACACTTCAGTGTTAATGGTTGAACCAACATGTCATCTGTTTTGGTCTCCTAAGAAGTGATGATTTCGGAGATAAAAGCATTGCACTCTTTATGACCTCCTGCACTAGAATACCAAATGAAGCTTGTGTTTTTTAAGGTCAATCCATCAGAATGTTTGAAAACGAAAATAAGTGATGTGCTGTATGATGAATGAATGTATGTATTCTATGTGGCTGCCAGGATGGCCGAGTGGTCTAAGGCGCCGCGTTCAGGACCCAGTCTCCCCAGGAGGCCTGGGTTCGAATCTCGAATTTCCCCATTGTGGGACTAATAAAGGGAATTATATATATATATATATATACACACAAGTAATAACTTGTCTAATGAGAATGTTTTGAAGATAAGTTTACTGAAATGAAGTACGCACCATATGTATGTCACTTATTGTAAGCAAGGTCTGAAGGATGTGTCTTGTCAGTTAAGCTACTCCCATTGAATAAACAGGATTGATGCAGATACGCGTTCATTCTTCTAGACGGATGGGGGGGACGGACGTATTACAACTTTAAGAGGTGCTATTTGATTTTCATTTAAATGTTTCAGTAACCAACGTAGCCTTTGTTTGGACAAAAAGCCTCACATGCCAAGTGGTAATTTCACTTAACTCCCTACATAAATTATTTTGCATTGAGAAAAAGTAATGGCTCGTCATGAGCGTATTTGTCCTTTTCTAACTATTTAACCTTGTATGTCAATTGTCAAAATGTGTTTTTTTTTATAGCCATGGAATAAAAATGTGTTTTAGGACAAGTTTTAAAGACTGATAGAGAGGAGGTAGGGGTGGAGGAGCTCAGAAGTAAGGATGGGGGGGGTCATTTAAAGCCAAATGACAATCAAAATGAACTCTGAAATGTGCAGAGAGTCAATGAGTGGAGGTCAGAATGGGAATTATGTGCTCCCCTTACGAGCTCCAGTTAAAAGAGCAGCAGCATTTTTCAGGATATTTGTTTTTCTCCCCAAAGGCTAAAGGGGCCTTGAATTATAGAGAGGCTGGAAAAAAATATTTATAAATCTATTTTAGAATATCCAATCCAAAGTAGGAGGGCTTTAGGGTGCACAGATTTTTGAAGGGGCTGTAGCCCACCCAAGCCCTGGTGGAGCTCCATCCCTGAATTCAGGACGTGCAGTTGGATCAGCCAAACTGAGAGGTTCTGGATTCAAATGTAGACTCGGGCTTTCCTGTTTGTAAACCGGATTTGCTTTGGGTACTCTGAATTTCTCCCAAAACATACGTAAGCGTCAGGTGAATTTCGAAATTGAAAAGTCTGTATTCCCTAGGGTTGTTTTCATCACAAAGAATACAAAACGTAATCACACTCATTTTCTGTTACGGTGCCACAGCAGCTATTTTTTAAATAAACGCCACATCCGATCAAAAACGTCTGCTGACGTTAACCATCAGTAACGTACGTTAAAAGATCCAATATCTTGGATCATTCCACCGTCATTAGGATGTGGCAAATAGATGTGACGTCGATAAATCATCAGAAATCTGCAAGTAGTCGGGACGGAGAATGCAACGCGCATGCGCATTGAAAAACCGGAAACTGCGTCTCCCTAGGTAACCGTCAACAAAGTAGGATTTCCAAAGTAGCTATTGGAGATTAAGAACATTACGTTTCATTTAGTTCAGCAGTTATCTGGTATTCACAGAAGCGACTAGACGCAGAGTGATAACTAATATTTGCCATGTAAATAAACAACTCTGGGCGGTTTGTGGCGACTTGTTGCTGCTAGCAGAAAGTAGCGAGAATGCTAAATCCTAGCCAAGCAGCCTGTTTATAGTTTCACATATGACGGATCAAGCATTCGCCCTTCTTGCTTACTCCCAAAGTCCCAAAACAACAAAAAGGACAACGTTCCAGGTAAAGGTTGCGCGATGACTATTCTTTGATTACCTCCTATGGAACATGGACTCGAGCGACTTAACCTCGTTGCTGTCTTTGCAGGATGAACTTGAAGCCGCGCTCACTATCCGTGCTAGAAAAACAAAACCGCTTTTGTATTCAGAAGAATTGGAAGAGGATGGTGACGGTAAGACTTATTGAACATGAACATTAACACAGTCCGTTTTTTTTTTCACAAACCACACTGGACTGCTTAAATTGATTGCATGTGTTAATTGCTGTGTTTCGAAGGTTAACATGAAAAACACACTTTAGTACAATACCATTTGCCTATGGGTTTTAAAACCCAATTAGGGTTCGCAGCTATCGTTTTAAAACATAATTATGGTTCCCCAGCTAAGGTTTCAAAGTACATTTTGGGTTCCCAGCTAGGGTTTTAAAACACAGGTTTCCCAGCTACAGTTTTAAAGTACAGTTAGGGTGACCAGCCCCCGTTTTAATACACAATTAGGGTTTTCCCAGGTAGGTTTTAAAACACAGTTAGGGTTCCCTGCAAGGGTTTTAAAACACAGTTGGGGTTCCCAACTATTGTTTTAAAACATAATTAGAGTTCTCAGCTTGGGTTATAAAGTACAGTTCAGGTTCTTAAACTCTTGGTCAGCAACAGTCCACGAGGAAAGTATTGGTTTTAGTACATATCTGCAATAAAGGGCCATGTTTATTTATTTATCGATTTGTAATTTTCTGTATGCCACAGATTTTTTGGACAACCTCCTTAAGTCAAGAAAAAGCAGGGCTGATGCAATCAAATCCAGCAAGACCACAAGCAAAATCAATGACTTTGACCTCTCTGATGATGAGGAAACACAAGGGACAAAAAAGAAGACTTCCTTCTTGAAATCCCTGAGAAGAGTTTCTTTGGAGGGAGATACAATTCCACCACAACGTGAACACGAGACTTCAAACATTTGTCAGTTACGTAATGATGACAACATACGAGATAAAAATGATGCTGTAAAATTGGCCAGCCGTTGTCCCCCAAAAGACAACTCCAGTACCTCACTGTTATCCCAGTCAGATGATGCTCCTCTGGACTTGCCTTTACCTTTTCATAGTAGCACATCTCCAGCGCCTATTAGGCCTGAAAGTAGAGCCGCCACAAGTGGAGACGCAAGTTGTGAAGAGGCGTTCCAGACTTCATTAGACGTTGACCTGAAATGCGTGTCGAGCACTGGTCAGTTTAAACCATTTTTGAAAAAATACTTTACATTTAAATGCACACATGCTCACCTGTTACATGATGTATATTCTGTAGATATTGAGTGTGAGGCTCCCAAACCCAAACCAAGACAAAGGACTTTGGGATTGAACATCCATGTACCAGAGAAAACCGAAACTTCTCCATCAGCTCCTGTCGCCGCTCCTGAAAGGATCACAACAAGGAGCTGCAGTCCCCACGTGCGTCAGCTTACGTTCAACTATTACACACTGTTACCTATCAGTCATTCTCTGTCATCTGCGCAACCCACCTATCTGTTTCTAAGGTTTTCAAAATATTAGGAACCACAAAGCAGTGCAGTTCTGCATCGCTAGAACCACAACCACAATCATGATTGATGTAATGGATGAATAATAATCAATTAATGAATTCATTATTTTTCATAAAATATATATCAAATACTCATTGGAAATCAACACTGAGGAATAAAAACACTAAAAGAGAAACAAATAGTCTGTTATGCCAGGCAAACATGATAATTTCTTGTCATGTGTGTTCTGTTTGTTAGTTGACCGATGGACGCTGTGCTGATTCGTGCGCCAAAAGTGAGCTGTCAAACATCATGAGCACATTTTAAATTAATTCTGTATTAATTAGCATTTTATTTATTGTATTTCTAATTCTATTGTTTCCAGATCGCTTCACTTTAGGTGACCTCGAAGACCAACAGAGGGCAAACTCCACATTATTGAAAGAGCCTAGGGTAAGATGTTATGTGATGATATTCTTTTGGTCAGGATCTTTCTTGATATTTGTAATCTTTTCAGTTTATTTATTTTTTTTCCAGCATGAGTCAGGTGAACATTCTGTTGCTCAAATCCCTCAAGTTCAAAACAAAAGTGGTATCAGGTCAGTAATGCTTTCTAAACTACCTCATGTTTGAATATTTCTTAACACATTTTGTGACGTTAGTCTTTTTCTTTTCTTTCAGATCATTCAGGGCATCCAGTTCTCAGTCTCACAGACCCAACTCTGTGTGCGCCAAAAAGGTGGAATCAAAGTATCTTGGAACGCTCAAAATTCTGGATTGTAAAGTTTCCCAAGATTGTCAGCCACAAGCTGGTGATTTGCTCAGGGCCACTGTTTACCAGGTGAGTGGTTTCTCAAGAAGGCATCCCGATATTTGATGTCAGTCAGTTTCAATCTTTATTTGTACTCCTCCAAGGAATGGCTCAGAAAGAAAAAGGAAAAGTCCTCTGAGAACTTAAACAAAGAGAAGATTCTGCAAGAACAAAACAAAAAGGTGAGCAGCTGAGAAGATAAGAACCTCTCAGCACAGTGGATCATCTCTACCAAACTACGGTAAAACAAAATCGTGGTAAATGTTTTCACTTTTTACACACAGCTGACTTTGTTCCCTCAAACTAAACAGAGAGAAGAAGAAAAAAAGAAAGACGCTGCCGCTTCATATGAAGCTTGGAAAGGAAAAAAAGATGAGATGCTCAAAGCAAAAACAAAGGAAGACAAACATAGGACGAGGAAAGAGCAAAGGGCAATGGAAGAGGTAGAAGAAAAAAGAAAAGCAGCTGAACAGGTAAGCATGATTTTGACTGATTGAAAAGTGAAGGCAACAAATGTGCAGCAATCTCCAAATTTCACACATTTCATCAGATTATTAAACTTAGTTTATATTTCAAAACCGAAAAAAAAAAAAAAAGATTGTTTCTAATTGTAATTGATACCTTGGCAGGTGTTTCATCAATGGAAGCGTGAGCATGATGACCTGCTCAGAGAAAAGTGTCGACAGCAAAGAGTGTCTGAGAAGACACTTGCGCTGAAGAAACAGGAGGAAGAGGAAGAACGAAAGAAAGGCAGCAAATCAGCTTTTTCAAACTGGTAAGTTCAAAGCATTTGCACTTTTATAGAAAGGCTGACTTCCCAAAAGCATTAAGGAGACATAGAGAAGCAAGACCAGGTTACAAACAACAACAAATAACGTTGCCGTTTAAATCGGGATATTTAAATGAGGAAGTAACTGTCCGCTCACACATGTAAACAGATTAATTACAATATTTCAGAAATCGTCATTTTGACCCTAACCTGAATATTGACTGCATATAAACATACTTCATGTGATCATTTTCCCAGGTGCGAAAAAAAGACAGATGCGCTGCACAAAAAAGTCTCATCGGAACGCCAGGAGAACAAGAATAAAGCAGAGGAGCATCGATATATGCAAGAGGAAAAGGATAAATTGGCTCTAGAGATGTTTGAACAGTGGCTGGTAAATACGGTTTCTTACCCACATAAAGATCAACCATCCTTGCATGACTTCTTACATTTTAGCAGAACTGTGTGACTGTCTGAGAGCGCTTTTAAGGTTTGATTTTATATTTGAAAAAACAGGCAAACAAGGATATACAACAAAAGCGACAGAGAGAAGAAAGGAAACTTCAAGTTATACTGCAAGACAGTCCACCCCCACCATGGAGCCCTCCCAATAAAACTATTCAATTTCGAAAATAACAATTGAAGTGTGGGATGCCCATGCGTAGTTCAAATAATTGAATTTCTTGCGATTGGCTTTCGATCAATTTACTGTTACTGGCTGGTGACTAGTCAAGAGTGTTGATGAAAGGCTAAATGAGCAAATGAATGCATATGTGGGATTTGATTTGAAAATGTAAAATACAGACTAGAAACTGTTCCATTTTTTTCATGATGGTAAACTTATACTTTTATAGTCGTACTTTTGTATTTTATTGTTTGTTTATTGTCTTTACCAAAGTGTAAAAAATATTTCCAAAAATAAAATGCCTCACTTTAGGACAACAGGGTATAATGACATGACATATTTAACAAGTTTTTGTTTTTCAGAGTGACCATTAACACTTCCCTCAGAAATGTGTCAATGCTAATTGCAGAGCTACCCACTCTTGTTTGTGTGATGCTGCATGTTTAAAACTGAGATGCTATAAAAAAAATATTTTACATATCTCCAAAGCGGTGTGTTCCCTGTTCAGAATCATTGGAATTGAGAGGAGAGTTTTGCTTAGATTTTGTAAGCAGAATTGTGTGTCGTCCTGAGCTGTGTGCAAACCTAGTTGACGAATGGCAACTTTGCTGTGCTTGTCAACAAGGGCTTCGCCATCAATGAATGTGGAAGGAAACCCACGCAGGAATGGGGAGAACATGCAAACTCCACACAGGAAAGCCGGGTCTCGGAATCGAACCCCAGACCCCTGAACTGTGAATCAGACCTGCTAACCACTCGTTTCCTCAAATTCAGCTGGGGAATGAACAACTTCAGAAAACACTCAGGGCGAGGCAAAAAGTCCGACTATTGAGTCAGAGAATAGAACATTTTGACACAAAGGGCGAGGCAAAAATAAAATGGTACTAAAAATGTCGTCCTGGTAACGTGACGGGGGAAAGGAAGTGTGACGTTGGTTTAATACTCTAGGGAGGGGAGGATAATTAAAACAAGGTGTGAGACATAAGTTGTGGTTGGACACGAGGAGAAGGGAAAATTACGTGTCACACAGAACTAACAGCAAATGTTTCTTCATTTCCTTTCGGCGTTTCCATTCAGGCGTCGATTGTTTCTTATGTTTCTTAAATGTTTCTTAAACGGACAAAAAAAGAACATGATAACACTTAATATTTTACATCAAGTAATTTCTGTCAATGGTCTTGCTTATGAAGTCCATTACTTCAGAACAGAAAGATCTGCACATTTTGTTGTTTGACCAATGATAGTATATTTTGACACATTAACGTCGGAGTAGATGCCCGACATTTAGTATATGCACAGTTGCGATACTCGTAATTACCGTATTTCCTCAAAATAGTGTTAATAGTAAATGAAATTGCCATCGCAGGTAATTGGTAATTACATAACATAAGGCACGCCTCCTCTACAGAAGGTTGCTTCACACGATCACAAATTTGCTGGCTCAATGATTCCAGCATGCGTAACAAATGCAATGCACAGTCTCTGTTAGGTACCGTAGTATGCATGCTTTCAAAATGCACCAGCTTCGAGCTTCGGTCATTGCATTCTATTAGTTCACCACCAGAAGGCACTAAATTCTAAACACTGGACCTCTAACACGGAACACGGTCTACTGAAAGATCAAGTGTGAGGGAAGCTTGACCCACCGTATTTTGAGCAATAACTCTAATTTAAGAATGCTCACGTTATTTTTTTTAATACAAACTTCCTAGATTCATGATTAGTCCTATAGCAATGACCTAACAATGTAAATGCTTTTGTTCTGCACTCTCTGGCGTTCTTGACTCCAGGGCAGTAGTCGGGGTACACTCTTTATTGGTTGCCAGCCAATCGCAGAGCACACATAGACAAACAACTGTCCACATTGACAATCATAGCTCGTGACTAAAATTTAGAGCGTTCAATCAACCTACCATGCATGTTTTGGAATGTGGGAGGAAACTCATACAGAAATACAATTACAGTATGTACCGAAAAGGGCGGAACTCTCTCACGGTCCATGTCTGTATAATCCACCAGTAATTAAAACGATTTAAATGCTTAAGTTCAAGTGAAACAAACAATAGAAAACTAAACAAACGTGTCCTGGCGACACCAATTGTAAGTACTTCTTACCCTTGGCAAGATGTTTTTTCACTGAAGCACACTATGAATTGAGGCCATGTTTTATTTTTGCATGTCATTAAAGTGGATTTCTTTGGGAAACACATATAGCAAAGTTTCTTGCATCATTTTTTGCCACTTGATAATATTTTATAACTTGTATAACCCTTGTATAACGCTTTTCGACCTTTTAAGGAACATGGTCATAATGGCAGGGGATTAAACGGCCACAATAACACTGAGCTACACCTCCCCCATTTTATAAAACAGTAGTGGATTGGATATTATTTACCCACGGACTGACTGACGCACCGACTGACGTCTGACGGACTAAGTGTACTACCTGACGTATTGACCAACTGACTAACACAGGTTGGACTGACGAATAACTGACGAGTAGCAAGGCCGCTGATGATGACGAATGACGGACCGACACAATTTTGTAAAATGCCCACCTCTGTGAGAGCCAAAGGGCAACTAACACAATTCTTTCCTTGCACGAACATATTGAAGTAAAGCACAAACAGGAAATATAAAACGCAGTTTTTCCATTGTTTCAGTTTTTGGCAGTTATTTGCTATTTGATCTTTAAATGAATAAATAAAATATATATTTATTTAGCCATCATCTTGGTTTGTGACGTCTCGAAGAGGTTGTGCTTTTACGCTGAAAAACCTCAAACAGGAAGCGTGCGTGTTACGGCGTGCGCATGCGCACTAGGTATCGGTAAGACGTCTCGATGGGTAGGAAGGAATTTCAGAACACCGCTTCTCATCAGTTCAAGACCTGAAGCGGACCGCTTGTCAACCACACAGTGAAAGGTAAGCTTACTCGTCGAGTGTTATCTTAACTATACTACTACTACTAATTCTTTTCCTTTTTTAATGAATGAGTGTTGTTCAGGTTTACAGCTTTCATCACGTCAAGACGCGTGTCTTTGTAAAACATTGTAAAAGAAAAACTCAAGAATTTCCCGAAGTTCGGTGTCGTGTTGGCAGAGATAAAATAAGGTTGCTTCAGGCAACCTAGCCAACCAGCTACCTCAGAGTTGACATTCACTCGTTATGTGACGAATACTATGAATAAATCTGAACCGGCCGAGGTGAGGTGTTGCTAAGCTTTGCTGTTTGTCTAGCGGTTTGAAGCGAACGAATCCAAGGAATCTCTTCAAGCCGTGTGTGCGTGTGCGTGTGCGCGCGCGTGCGTGTAGATGTGTGCGCGCGTGTGTGCGGACGTGTGGACGCGCGTGTGTCGGGAGTAATGAAAGGCTCTTTATCTGACCTGTTTTTCAAGGTATGCTTGACACCGTTGGTGGTATTTAGGAACATGCACAAAATAAAGTCTTATGCACAAAATAAAGTTATAACGTGTAAGTTTCAAATAAGTCCCAAGTTTTAATTGGTTGTAACAAACTTCAAACACCTTAAGGCTAGTCCCCATTAAATTGTAGTTGAATTTGCTCAGTATGTTGATAAAATATTTTTGTCGGTTATAAAAGTGTATTTAATTATTTACACTGTGCGGCAAAATTGAAAATCCAGACATAGGTAGTTTTATATATGCCTGATGATAGTATAGTATATCCTAATGTATTTTTTCGTTAAAATTACATGAAATGAAAAGATTTTCTAAATAATTAAATCCCTGATTTAGTCACTGATATGAAAGTTGTGTCGCAATACTTTCGCCTCTTTTATACCGTTTTGTATTGCTGGAAATGAAATGCTAACTCTTTAGGCAACTTTTTTTCTCTCCATTCACAGATGTTCCAAATAAAAAGGATCTGTTGCATTGGCGCTGGCTATGTGGGAGGCCCAACATGTAGTGTGATTGCCCAAATGTGTCCAGAGATCACAGTGACTGTTGTTGATATCAACGAGTCCCGGATTAAAGCCTGGAACTCAGACACACTTCCCATTTATGAGGTATGGAGTCAACTTTATTTCATCGTGCAGTACAACTTCCATAGTTGAAAACAAACCCTTCACTTCTGTTACAACGAGACATAATTTATTTCAGGCTCAAATTGTAATAAAAGTGTAATTAATATTACTGCCAGTGTTTGAAGTAGCATATTAAACGTTTGTAAGTGTCATACAACTTAAAATAGGAATGAATCCCTTTAAGACTAAAGTAAAGTAAAACTGTTCACTGCATGCCTACATGTGATTTGCTCTCCTGTCCCATCCCACGTCCACAGAAAAAAATCCTGTGCCATCCCAGTCTTGGACCATAGTGAAAAAAAATAAACAAATATATCCTGTCTTGTTCTGGCGAAAACAATTTCCTTCCCGTCCTTGTTAAAAAAAAAAAAAAAAGCAACAACAAAAAAATTAAGCATTTTACATATTTATTCAACAGTTTACATTTTCTCCTCATGGACTCTCACTACTACA
This sequence comes from Idiotropiscis lumnitzeri, assembly GCF_059441095.1. Classification (NCBI taxonomy): domain Eukaryota; kingdom Metazoa; phylum Chordata; class Actinopteri; order Syngnathiformes; family Syngnathidae; genus Idiotropiscis; species Idiotropiscis lumnitzeri. The sequence goes on along the minus strand of NC_142398.1, from coordinate 15,284,004 downwards.
TTTATTATAGTTTTTTTTTGTCAGCTGCTTCTATACTAGCGTCCTGGTGATGAAAAGCGTCACGAAGTGTAAGTTTGCTTAGTGTCGGAACTCGACACTGTGCAACCTATTAGCAGTGTAGTACTGTAGTACCTTTGAGTCACATGGATGAAAAACGTGGCATACACAGTCGGGTCCATAAATATTTGGACATTGACGCTATGTTCAGCTTTCCATCTCTGTACAACACCACAATGGATTTGAAATGAAACAATCAAGATGAGATTTGGTGAATGGTCTAGGGATAACAACACATTTTATGTGCCTCCTCTTTTTTTAAGCGACCAAATTTACAAACAAACTAACATACTCATGAAACAGATTGTCACTCTTCAATACTTTGTTGCAAAACCTTCGCATTCAACGGCAGCCTGAAGGCTCGAAACCATGGACCAGACACTGGATTTCGTCTCTGCCGATGGTCTGTCAGGCCTCAGGCTAAGCTGTCTTCAGTTCCTGCTTGTTCGCAAACCATTGCACAATTTCAACCTTACTGCCCCTCTAATCTCGTTGCACACTTGAGTACAATGACAATAAAGGGATTTCTATTTCTATTTCTAAACGTTGCCACTGAAACACAAGTTCTATGAAACAATCTCATGTCTTTTTATTAATGCATGTCATTGTTGGATGAACTCCTAATTGTACCACTTTTGTAGTGTTGGAATTTCTTAGGTAAAGGGTGTGCTATCAAGTCCTTAACAATACCCCTTGGTTGGTGATATTTAATTATTCATCATCCAGATAAGTGGCATGCACGTCACTTGCTGATAAGGAGCGGCTGCTTTATTGCCTTGCCCACTTTAAACGTTTTCAGCTCATGGTTGCTGGGTGAGGTCAGAAATGTTGAGCTAGACAGAATTTGCGAGGGGCTTCAGTTGAGGAATTGCCTACATGCAACTGTTTGTGATCAGAGTATTTCAACACTGGGGTGAAAAAAAAAACACTTCCAGATGACTCATTGTTGCAATTACATCACTGTGACGAGTGTGCGGTTGTAAGGCTCCCTTCACCAAAAATTATCTTTGTTTCTCACCCCACAGCCTGGCCTGAAAGATGTGGTCGAATCATGCAGAGGGAGGAACTTATTTTTCTCCACAGACATTGACTCAGCCATCAGGGACGCGGACCTTGTTTTTATCTCTGTGCGTTTTACAGTCACACCCACGCAAATACGCACAATTCTTAGCCTCTTCAGTGCACTTCAAACTAAAAAGAATGCGAATGTAGGTAAACACCCCCACCAAGACGTACGGAATGGGGAAGGGCCGTGCGGCAGACCTCAAGTACATCGAAGCGTGCGCTCGGAGGATTGTGGAGGTGTCTGATGGCTACAAGATTGTCACAGAAAAGAGCACTGTTCCTGTGCGAGCTGCCGAGAGTATTCGACTGATCTTCGACGCCAACACGAAGCCCAATCTCAATCTACATGTGTGTATTACCATTTATTATTCTAAAAAGTAGGTCTTCTACTCTCCTAAGTTCTCACTTTGCCCCTCTGTTTCAGGTGCTGTCCAACCCAGAGTTTCTTGCAGAGGGAACGGCAGTGAAGAATCTCAAGGAGCCCGACCGTGTCCTGATTGGTGGAGATGAGACGGCAGAGGGTCAAAGGGCAATCAGAGCGTTATGCGCCGTGTATGAACACTGGGTGCCCAAGGCCAGAATCATCACCACCAACACGTGGTCGTCAGAGCTGTCCAAACTGGTGCGTCTCAAGCTAATCATAATTATAATTAATAATAATAATACTAGCGTTAAAGTGGGATAGCACGGTGAATGAGTGGTAAACATGTCTGCCTCACAGTTCTGAGATTTGTGGTATGAAACTCTGCTGGTTAACGTACTCCTCCTCACTTACAATCTTGATAAGAACTGCTACGTGTTGGCTTTTTTGGATCACCTTCAAATAACTTGCTGTATGCAGGCAGCCAATGCATTCCTGGCGCAGCGAATCAGCAGCATCAACAGTATCAGTGCGCTGTGCGAGTCCACTGGGGCTGATGTGGAGGAGGTCGCCAAGGCCATTGGCATGGACCAGAGAATTGGAAACAAGTTTCTCAAAGCCAGCGTGGGTAAGAGATGCAGTGGCATGAACCTTTTAAAACCTGACATTTAAAATGGGTACCGGTCTTTTTGGAACCTTAAATTCTCATTCAATGTTTGGGACCGAACCATCACCCATGCGTGACATCACATTTTACTTATTCATTGGCATTTTTCACAACACAAAATGGGGCCGGCTTCATCAGGAAAAACAATGTACATGTGACCTTATATGACGTAAACTCCGCTTTCATTTTAAGCATCTGCCGATACAGAGTCCTGAGCCAATACCTTGGCAAGGCATTAAGAGAAAATATAATATATAATATATATATAAAAATATACACACTTACATGTGTATATACACCAATGCATTTACAGTATATCGTCGCTGTCTTGAGAAAAACTTTTTTGGGGGTGGGGGTTTATGTTACTGACATTGCATTAACATGAAAATTTGTTTTGAAATCTTGTTTATCACAGGACAGCGACAATATATGTTGTCCTTTATATTTATTTGGACCATTCCAGCAAACCAGTGCCAATGGCTTTTTGGAACACGCTCAAAATAAACTCATATTTTGTACTCATATTAAAAGAGGCAGCCCTCTGCATAGTGCAGCACATCAATAAATATCAAAGGAGGTTGCCCCCTTCAAATATGATAAAACACCTCCGCATGTGCCGTCTGCGACATTCCTGTGCAGCCTCAAATTGTGGCTATGATGTTCACCCTGGCAACACGCAGACTGCGCCGAAGTCAGAAAGTAAGTTCAGGCAAAAAAAAAAAAAGTTGGGTCAAAAATAATCCACATTGGTTTATTTTTAACCCGGCCGCTGCGTTATTATGGTACCATTCAAACATTAGTTAATTTGAGCCAGCAGGATGGGTTGGTCAATTTAACCCAACAGGTGAGTTAAATGTGATACCCAACAACGATTCTGGGTTGTTTCAACTACATGTGTTTTTACAACCATACAACCATGGAAAAAAAATGAAGGGACCACGATGTTTTCATCAATTTCTTCTTTCGTGTTTTAATGTCGGATGCCACTAAACGTGTATAAAGTGTCTGACATGAAAAACATTATAATGGTGATACAATGCCAGAGCTAGTTTTGGTAGAAAGTTTTAAGTTAAACTATTTTGAGCTATTTTTGTTGTCATGAGTATATTGATTAAAATAATTACCTTTAGTTGTACTAGGCATTTAAAACAAACGGGAAAATGGAGAAACTAGGGTGCTCTCAAGTTTTTTCCATGGCTGTATCTTATCCCCAAATGCTGGGTCAGATTAACTACAATTCTGGGTTGCTTCAACGACTGTACATATTTTTTTTCAGTAATCTATCCAAATGCTAGGTTACATTAACCAATATGAAAAAATGTATTCTAATATATTACAGTTCAATCTGTAAGTATATTCATTGCATTAGATTAGCATTACCGCTAAAACGGTTACAAAACAAAACAAAACAACCAAACCTATAACCGAATATATCCTTGATTTGGCCATGTATTTTGTGATGAACAACACTAGAATCTGCACTGAAATTTAATGCAAAATGTGAAATCACAAGAAATTCTAATCAGTCAGAACAAAACAATTAACACTATCAGTGCAAAACAAGTTAACACCATAATAAGTTACAATTAACCACAAGATTTAGGTGATCTTCCCGCCTGCAAACACTCCAAGCTGGTGACTCAATTTACAAGCACATATTCAACTCAAGAAAAGCGGTGACTTTGAACACTCCTGGCATTTTATAGACAACTGTTTGTATTACTTCCCACGCGTGTTGACACTGCTTTGGGTATTGGTATCAAGGGTAGTCTCTCAATGCATTGGCCTCATTAAAGTCAACTCCAAATTTCTTTTTAAATAAAATATGTTCTACTCAGCCCTACTAGTGTAAACATGGTATTCTGATTCATATGGAGTTTGTGGAATATGGATTAAGTAGCAAAATTCCACCTGTCCGCTGAGGCGGATAAGAACGAGTAGTCATTGCTGCTTAATTCATATTCCACAAACGCAATATTATTTAGAATGCCGTGTTTAGATTAAGGGGGGGGGGCGTATAATATATATTATTGTAAAGAAATCATTTGGGTTGACTTCCGCTGTAAGATAAATGCTCTGCCATGTTTGTACCAGGTTGGAAAAGAAAGAATGCAAGAGAACAAGGGAGACATTATGAGTAAGGACGAAAAGTGCTCAACTCAAATGACTGTTTGTCATTACAATCAACGAAAAAAAGAATTAAAAACAAAAATGCATGTGGCCCACCTATCTATCGTCCTAGTTGGCGGATTAGGTGGTCTAGTATGTTGGCTTTTCTGTAGCCAATGAAAATAAAACATGAACCCCACAGCAAGGGTGCACAGGTGACACCAACATCTATTTGTGGCAGGCCTAATGAATTTACTGGACTCCTGTATTTATGTGATAATTAGCATATGTAATGTTTTACTAACATACATTTGCACAGTACGCGCTGGCATCCACATATGTGTAAATTGCTCTAACTTTATATTATGAAGGCTGAATTTGCCTGGAAGTGCACCAATTACCTGGCTAACTAGCAGTTTTTTTTTTCAGAAGTGTGCATTAAACTGGCAGCCCTAAGCCTTAATCAGTAGTAGCCAAGAAGTAGCTTTCAAAAAGGTTAGTGACCCCTGCTTTAGAGAGTAACCAGTCACATTGACTGTTGATAGAAAAGTTCATTTAGAACTCTTAATACATATACAGCATGCTTATGATTTAGAACAATGTATTGTCATGCAACTGCAATTTGGTGGAATCGCTCATATAAACTTTTAGCACAAATTGAGGGAATCCATTGAGCGTGTTTAATGCTAAACAATACATTTTTGCATCTTCATAGGCAACTCATCTAGAAACAACACTATTGATTCATGACCTTGTTAAATGCGGGGAACAAACTTGCTTGTCACCAAATAATTTACACTCGTTGAACTTGTATATGAAGTGAAGTCGTTTGGATATGTCACGATTGCTAACCTGTTTGTCGTGTTCTCAACTATTGCCATCTAACCAGAAGGCTTATTTTAATCAGCTGAGGTCAACTTATTTCCAAGTAGCTTTCGGCTTGGCTCTCCCACCAAACCAGCTATGAAGACAAACCTGCCTCTCTGCCTGTTCCTGCTGGAAATCTGAGCATGTGTGTGCGTGTTTGCAGCTCATTAAGTGTCAAACCACAAAAGGCAGCTTTGTGCGCTTTAAATGTTTGGAAAATTAATAAAACCCATCTTTTTCACCTGACACCAGATCTGCTGAAAATCACGCAATGGCCCCCGATTAACCTCAAATTCAGATTGGGACGTGTACATATGTAATATTTTATAACCAGAGCCATTGCCACAATTTGCATTGTTTTCTCTTCTTGTTGGTATTTTTATTATTTTTTTTATTCACAAACCGCTACATGCACCCTGGCACCCTTTCTACTTCTCCATTTTGTAGGTTTCTAAGAAGAGCATGATGGGAAAGATTTGCACCTCAGAGAAAAAAAACGCCTAAAAAATGTAGTTGTAAATAGTGACCCTGCAAAATTCACTCTTAGTAAAATCTCCTTTTGAGATTAGGATGAGCCTAAACTTGTCTTTAAATGACGGTATTTTTTATAATTTTCCAATTCTTTAGGTTTTTCTTCCCTTTTCTTCTTTAGGTATTTATCAGGTAGCATAATCGTCGGCGACTATCTGACGTTGAGCCTAGCTGGAATTGACTGCCAGTAGCCACGCGTGACAACTAAGCAAAGTGATGATGCATGTAGCGTAATCAGATTTTTAGTTTGACACCTGCACTGGAATGTGCACAGTGGACCCTCCAAGGCACGTGTCAAACTCATGGCCTGCCACTTAATTTTCTGTAGCCCACTAAAGTAAAGCAAATGTATCTACTTCCTGTCCTGTTTCTTGCTCAAATTGCTACCAATATTTGAAGTTATCTTCACATTAACTAGCATTGTGATGTTGCTAGCCTTTCATGTTAATTTGGTTGCCAAACCACTTTTCAAACACATTGAACAAAAGCTGAGAAAACCATTTTCCTTGATTTGTGATTTCAGTGCTAGCTATTCATTAAGTTGTTGCTTATATACAATATTATATGGTGGTGATTGTACATTTATATGGGTTCACAGTCATAAAGGTCTTCTGAGGAAAATCTCCTGTGATAAAAATGAGTGACTCACCAGCTCCAAGGTCTCTTGCAATCTTTTCTGGGTTCTGTAACGCTGGCTGACTTTGACGTTCTTCAAATTTGGAAACGATTTTTCCAAATTAGAAGAAATGTGGCAAATTGGATTGTTCCGTGCTTCAAACGTACAATTATGAAGCCTTTATTAACTGTAGGCATCTTGTATCTCTTTCCCAGGTTTTGGTGGAAGCTGTTTCCAGAAGGATGTGCTTAATCTGGTGTATCTATGTGAGGCCCTCAACCTCCCTGAGGTGGCCTCCTACTGGCAACAGGCAAGGACAGCAAATCTTTTTGAGTATGGGAAATGCATTTTGGAGGTAACTTCATTCTTATTCCCCACTCACCACCAACCAGGTGATTGACATGAATGAGTACCAAAGGCGGCGCTTTGCCTGCAGAATCATTGACTGCCTCTTCAACACAGTGACGGGCAAAAAAATTGCTCTGCTCGGCTTCGCTTTCAAAAAAGACACTGGTGACACGAGGTCTGTTTGCTACCTTCGGCCTTGTTAATGTTGAAACATTAATCATCAACCTGCTATTGTGCGTTTGCGTACGGGAAACCGGTTCTTTCGATCTCAACACGCTAACTTTGTAATTACGAGGTCCATACTTTCACCTTCCCTGATCACTTCCTGTTGTGTGTGTGGGGGTGTGTGTGTGTAACCTCAGAGAGTCATCCAGTATTTACATCTCCAAATATCTGATGGATGAAGGGGCCAAACTATCCATTTATGACCCCAAAGTTCGTAAGGAGCAAATCATTCAGGACCTATCACATCCCAGCATCTCAGAGGACAATCCAGAAAGAGGTATGTCAATTGTGACTTTGGTCTCTACTGAGATGCACTGCACAATGGATTTATTTTCCTCTTAATTGTAATTAAGATATCAAAGCTTGTATGTATACACTAATAATAAAATCTAACTGGAAAATGCTGGCTCAGTTTCAGAGCTGGTGACTGTGACGACTGACCCTTACGAGTCTTGCCAGAGTGCACATGCATTAGTCATCTGTACCGAGTGGGACATGTTTAAGGTCACAATCCCATTTTTTACTTGCTGCCTATAATTTGAGGGGGAAAAAATAGTTATCACACTTCTCATGTCACCACAGGAGCTGGACTATGAGAAGATTTACAAAAAGATGCTGAAGCCTGCATTTATATTTGATGGTCGCAGGGTGCTGGACCACCTTCACGCGCATCTCCAGGACATCGGCTTCAAGGTGAGAAACAAGCCAGGCACAGATACATGTGCGTGATAGAATGCATTAAAAACGTATTCCATGGATCATAAAACAGTAATGTCAAAACTTGGGATATGCAATTTTGTGTCAGTCTTTTGAGTGGACATGTCCTACCATTCAATGTCAAGTCAAATTTATGTTTTGAGACTGGAAGAATCACAAAAAGTCATATAGAAGAGGAAGTCTATGGAATTGTAAACATTGCACAATTGGACGTGTGCTTTAAAAAGTTTAGATCTTTAATTAATCTGTTCAATCTGAAATAACAGAATATCCCTAACTTTTGTGGGGGTAGTTGATATATACAGTTATATAATTGTTGATCTTGACTCTGGTCGGCTTCAGATGATGATTACGTAACGTACATGTTACACCATATCACATGAAGTTCCGTTTCCTGTTGTCATAATTTATTTTCTTTGTCATACTGTGCTACATGACAAAAACTCCTAACACTCTTGAGGACTTTAGATCCTCAGTGTTCACTAAACCTTGGTATCATGCTTTATGTTGTTGTCATGCATGATGGTATTCCTGCCAGTTTTTTGTGTGATATTTAAGGTGCATGATTTCCCAAAGTTTGGGTTTTCAGATATACAAGTGTCATAAACGTGAGGTGCCACTGTCATTTCAACTAACAACTTTTTTTCTTCTACAGATTGAGACCATTGGGAAAAAAGTGGTAGCAACACGAATCCCCTACACCCCTGCTGCTGTATGTCCTCGCATCAATGAAAGCGAGCCTCATGCCAAAAAAGTCAAAATCTAAAAGTGTTGACATGCAACACATTCCTCCCTCAACCTTTTAGTTGGACAATGTCAAATCCTGCCTCATCTAAAGCAAGCCAGACCAGCCATGTGACTTATGACTTTGCCATAATAGGATGACGAGTTTAATCTTCCGGCCTAAGTTTTGACTGATCATGTTATGGTTGTACCTTTCCACACACACAAATGATTTATTGAATACACTAATATTTGTCAAACAGTTTTACATGTAATTAAGTATGTCTTGACAGTGTACTTTTTACAGGCACATTCCAAATGCTTTTACTACAATTGAATTATATATATTTTTTATCATCATAATACTGTACGTGGCCGTGGTATCTATGACTGAAACGGCCAATGCAATAAAATGTCAACGTCCTGAATGTGTGATGGTTTAATTCCAAAAATGTACCACAGACTGGATTTAAGGTACAAAAGTATCATTCTAAATGTATACATCTGAAAGAGGCACTTTTGTACAAGTGATAACTGTTTTAAGTGCAAGCATTGATTTATTTAGGTACCAAAAATAATTTAGGTATCCCAAAACAATGTCATTAAATAACTCGACCAACAGCAGGCGTGAAAAGCATCTAAGTGCCCCTTAAACAGCTTAAAAAAAAGAAGAAAAGGTCAGGGGCCCCTGAAGGGTGGACAGAGTAATTAGAGGCTCCCGAGGTGCAAAGAATGCAGCAGTATTTTCTCTTCGTGGACAGTCGACACCCAGGTGGACATCTCGATACACGCTGGCCTGTCCCCGCTCACCTTCTCTTAAATCATCTATCGAAAATGTCCATGATGGATGGTCCCTGTTTTTATTCCCCGTTAATTTCACTCAAGTGCTTTCTGTTCTGTATTGTGTGTTGTTATGCCGTGGCTTGAAATATTGCATTATAGCACGCTTGTCGAGTTTTGTGTGTGCGTGTGTGTATAGAAAGAGCTGCTGGTTTTGTTGCTATTCTGCCATAACAGCTGCTGCTTTTTTCTTCAGCAGGTTTTTCAGGAAGAACTCTCCTGTTGAGAGGGGAAACAAAGTAGTTGAAGTCATCCAAACCTGCTGTGGCCAAACATGAGTGCTTGGGCCAAATTTGATTTTTAAAGCAGACAGATGGGTCAGGTCATTTGGAGGTGTGGTATGTATGTAAGGCAATGTAAAATAGTACATTTTAATTTTAAAGTGATAGATTTTAGATTTTTTTTTACAATATTTTGTTAATTGGTATTGTATATTTTTTCACAATAAGCCAACCAAATTAATGAGAGAAATGGAGGGGTGATTGAACAAATATGTTTTTGTCAGGTTGAAAAAAATCGAATTAATAATATAAATACAACAGACAGGGGGCTGTATGTGGCCCCGGGAGCTGAACTTGGCTCACTCCTGATTCTGACCACTTCAATAGGATGATTTTCAAGTTCCAATTGTGGGTTATATGTTACACAGCTATCGATTATCAATTTTCTATAGTACTTCTCTTCAAGTTTACAGCAGGGATTGGATTCTATGCAAGCTGATGTTGTTGTTGCAAAATATGGCCTCCATACCGTGTGCATTTCCAAGCCTTAGGTCTCACCTGCTTTGTAGGAGGATCGAACCAACGGCCCACTGGCAGTGTAGACAAAGCCCATGTCATTCCCAACTTTCTCCCAGTGTGAAAACTTCTCTGGAGTGATATATTCATCCACCTAAACCCGCACACAAATTGACATTGCCTTGGTTGATACGTATTCAAAAATGAATTGATTTGTTGTTGAGTGCACTTACCTTCAGGTGACGTTTTGTGGGTTGCATGTACTGACCCAGTGTCAGACAATCCACTGCAGCCTCGCGCAGCTCTGCAACATCATCATGACCTCAGATAATGTCATACCAAATACTGCACATTCCCAGTGTACATACCAGTCAGTGTATTGTGAATTTGTTGTTCAGTCTCTCCCAATCCCAGCATGATGGATGTCTTGGTAAGTAGAGCAGGATTGGCCTTTTTGGCGTGCTTCAGAACGCTCAGCGATTGGTCAAAGTTGGCTCTCGGGTCTCGGACATGCCTAGAATTGGCGGAGAGGGGGGAAAAAACTAAGAGGCATCTATGTTGGTATTTTAAAAAATATATTACCCCAATATTAAAATAAAAAATCTTATAATAGAGTCAGAATTTGACACACAGATAAAAACAACTCCGAAGTCACACAACATTTTCAAACGACTACCTTACAGAACTTTCCAGAGAATTAAATATGGCCTTTGATTCTCCAAAAGACGATGCAGCCTCAACAATTTTTTTTTTCTTTGCAAATGTTGCACCAAATGCACCATCAGGTTTATCCCATCGTGGTACCTTTGCAGTTCACGGACTGTCTCCACGTTGTGCGCGTACACATCCAGACCCGACAGGGCTATCTTCTCCACTGCTGCAAGGTCACCCCGAAAGTCAGGTGTCAGACATTCAACCAGGATCTGAGGGTTCCTACATGGAGGTAAGGTGAGGTGGATGCTTCATTTAGAACACACCGGTAGTTTGGTACAATCCTTCCAATTTAAAAAAAATAAATAAATGGAATTATAGCACTGTTGGAAAAAAACCTTTCTTCTACGTTCATTGAAAAATTGAGCAAAGCGAGAGATGATGAAGCCTCAACGAGTCTGTTTACCTTTCTTTCAGGTGAGAAACAGTCTTGGCAAAATGTTCTGCCCCTCCATCAGCAATATCTAGCGTAAATAAGGAGCAGATTTGAATCCTTAAGACACCATTGCAGTACTCTTACAAGAGCTACATTCGCATGTGGAGGTGCAGTTCCCGTGTCATGTAATCATTGAAATCCTGATCATGTTTTTGTTCGGGCACTACAAGCATTTTTGCTTCTGTGTGTTGGGTTGGTAATTGTTTTTTTCCTTCATATTTGTCACTATACTGTTCAACTTAAAGTTAAAAAAAAATTGGGAGTCCAACTTACCATCTCTATCCACAGATGTTAGCACCACATAGTCCAGCCCCCAAGCTACAATAGCCTTTGCGGTGTTGTAGGGCTCTTCAGGGTCCAGAGGAGGCGGCAAGCGAGCAGTCTTGACAGAACAAAAGCGGCATCCGCGGGTGCATGTGTCTCCCATCAGCTAGCCATGAGAAGAAAGAACTAAATATTACAGAACACATCAAACTGGCTCTGAAAATGCAAACATTGCCGAATAAGAGGTCAAAGAATAACAATTTGAAACAACCGCGCCGTTCCAGATGATGAAATAGTCTGATCCCATTTCACCACAAGTTCATTGCAACCCACAAAGACTATTACTCACCTGTCAAATTGTAACTCCACATAAACGTGTGGTTTCTGTTGCCTTTGCTAACTTCTGATTGGCTCATGACAGCTGGTGAATTATTTTTCATGTACATCTATTGTGTGTGGGCGCTTTTATTTTTTTAACTCTGGACAGGGAAGATGTATTATTTTCCAAACTAAAAAGGTGTACACACGAAGTTGCATGTTACAGACTGACCATGATGGTGGCTGTGGCTGTAGAATATTCTCCTCCTCCCCAACATTCACCGATGTTAGGACACCTGGCTTCCTCACACACCTGATGGAACACACAGATTCACTATTTGAACTTGTACTTATAAGGGACAACTTAATATGAAGGGACAAAAATGCTGTTCTTGCTCAACAAGTTCCCAAGTTAAACGCTGTTACACTTTGTGTAGCTTACGGTGTGAAGATTGAGGTCTCTCAAAGAGTTCTTCAGCTTGTTGTAATTCTTCCCAATAGGGATTTCTGTCTTCAGCCAAGGAGGCAACCGAAGCCTGCAAAAGATTGACTTTTATAGTGCCGCGACAAGAATTCTCAATCTTTAGTGTTTGATAATTATACTTACTAACACCACAATCTTTCAGAGAACTCAAAAAATAATTGACTCTAGTATATAGTGGTACTCCAAATAATGACTTGTGTAAAAAGAAAAAGTACCAAGTAAAAAAAACTAAGCAAAGTCATCCTGAAATAATGTGCAATTACTAATAAACGGAGCAAAAAAAGACTTAATGACACTGACATTGTACTGTACGGCGCCTGTTGGCAGTAGTAAGCAGCACTCAAGTTCCTAATATAGGCTTGCGAGAGCCGTCAAAATAATGACACTGCACACTTTAATGCTGAAGACTTTTTAACAAACGAGAAGTACTCAAGTGCGTTGTTTTAGAGAGAGAGAGAGAGAGCGAGAGAGACTCACCTCTCGCCCTTCTGCCTCTTCAAGTTGCCCTTGTACTCTGCCCAGTTGCCCTTCTCGGACAGTTCCCCAGAAATGAAGTCCTGCAGCGTGGGGCCATCATTTACGCGCAGTAGCTCATTTCCCCTGTCAGACGGATTCGCAGATGACTTGGCAGCAGATGATATGCCGCTAACGTAGCCCTACAGGAAACAGGGGGGATGAATAGCTCACATATTAACTTGTGAAATGCCCTACAGAAATAAAGTTGTATCATATTGTATTTTAAATCAGTTCCGCACGCGATGCACACTGTCGAGAACGATGTCCGAAACCAATGACTTGTTTGTAAACTTTGCCCTTGCTACTCGGACCGTTATGAAAACAGCAGCTCAGCAACCACGCTGACACCAAAGATGTTTACAAACCGAATTAATTTCGGTGGTGGAATGGCAATACTGACGTGAGAGATACTTGTCGCTCCCAGCCTTGGGCGATTAGCGGAGAGACGGCCGATTACGACGCAACTGTGTTTAAGCAACGCCATATCACTGGTTAGCAAGTGCCAGGCCTAGCTACAGATTGAACGATCGACGAGCGATTGTTCCAGTCTGGTGTTACGTTCATGTGACGGCGCCTGAGGAGGAGCAAAAATTTTACAGTTTTGTCTTCGCATTTCAGGCCAAAACTTCATTTTCTTTTTAAAATAATTCAAGTATTTGGTGTTAGCGCCCCCCCCCCAAAAAAACTAATTTTCTTTCTTTCTTTTTTTTTATGAAGTCCAAGTATTTGGTGTTTGTTCACTGGGAAAAGACGATCACGTCAATTCCTCACTTGTAAAAGGGAACCAATATGTTAACGTCATTAACTTCAACATACAAATCACCAAACGCCATAAAAATTAGACATTTCCTTTTTAGTCAGCTGTTTAGGACGTTTTGCGGGAAAGTAGCCTTTCGTTGAATTCATTTGCTCTTGTCTGATGACGTCACGTACGTACGCTAGAACAGCGCGGTGACGTCTGTCCTCCCTCTTTTCCTCTACTAGCAGCGAGGTGAGGTTGGCCGAAAATATCAGTCATCGGACATAATCGAAGTCCATCAGTCGCAATTTCGCACTAATTTTACTTTTAATATCAGAGAGTTACGCTACTACTAATGTTTCCTAGCTGGAAGGCACTATTTTTGTGTCGTCGCCATGTCTAGGGGGAATATATAGGGTTGTTTCATACGTGATGGAAGTTGGCTGTTTTAGGCCGACTACCGCATTGAGCTAACCACACTTACACATGAAACATTCTCGCTATTGATACGTAACAAATGCTGTGTAATATTTAATTAAAGATGCTTTAAATTGAGCTGTTGTGTAGGGAGTCTCATTCGCATTACCCTAATGCTAGCTTAGCAATTGTGTGACTCCTCACAGTTGTCATTTCAAATTGAGTCCGAAATCGTTGCCAGCGTTACCGAATGTGGTCGCGTTTGGCTTCTTTCTGGATGCTGGTTTAAAAGCATAAAATCTCACATATTCTAATTTCAGAATGAAGACCATTCTCAGCAGCCAGACTGTCGACATTCCTCCAAATGGTAAGAAAAGACCTATTGCTGTTTGTCCCTTGGTGCTTTGTGCTCACTTTCTTTGCGTCTTGTTGCAGTCGAGGTGAAGCTGAAGGGGCGGAGAGTGACTGTCAAGGGTCCCCGTGGCAAACTCGTCAGGGAGTTCAACCACATCAACCTGGAGCTCCGTCTTCTGGGCAAGAAAAAAATGAAGGTAAAGAAGACCAAGACCTGTTGGACTAGTCACAGAAAGTTGGGGAACGTTTGTAATTTCAGGATGAACCAAAAATGCAGTACGGCCTTCAAAGGTGAACCCTATTTGGCCTTCTTGCAGCTTTTGAATGCACATATTTAAATGTTTTAGCACTTTGCACCACTTGCTGTTCTCTGTGAAGGAACTAAATAACAAAAATCACAACGGGTTTTTGATCCATGAATCGACTACTAAATTTCCAAGGACGTTTGCTTCTCTACCTTTGTCTCTCTTTTTCAACTGCTGGTGACACGGTGCTCAATGGCAACTCGTGATGAGTTTCTGTTGAGGCGTCACAGTGCCGACCTCAAAATTAAGCCTTTTGTGACATGAGGCATACCCCAATGTGGTACTGTTGACTTCATCAAGCTCCAATCTCGATCTCTCACTGGAGTGATTCTCCGCCAAGTGTAAAGCGTTTGGGATGAAAATCTGAACATCTGACCTGGGCAACGTGGCTGAGGAGACCTCTTAATGTAGAAGATCAGTGTTGTCTTGGTCTAATTCTGTTAAAATGTGAGCATAAAGGGAAAAACCATCAAATAGTGGTTGACTTTTTTTTTAACCATTTTTTTATTTTGAGGGGATTTACACCTCATTATGCCGTTGCCCTCTTCTGTTGGTGCAATGCAAAATTCAAGCCTAGGGGGTGCCAAACGTTGCATACCATCGCTTTCTTAAAATAATAGTTTCACCCCACTCTTAATTGGTTTGTTACTTCAAGATGCTTGTTTTGACTGGCTTGTCCACTGTTTTTCAGCTGCGTGTGGACAAATGGTGGGGGAACCGAAAGGAGCTGGCAACAGTTCGCACCATCTGCAGTCATGTCCAGAACATGATCAAGGGAGTCACTTTGGTAAGCTTGTCACTCAGCCTCTGCAATTCCTGCGACTGATTGCACAATAATACCTTCACGCTTCATGATGCAGAAGTTATACCTCCTCTATTATAGTACCAAAATAAGTAATTTGCTTTATTTTCTCATTTACCCCCCATCTATCATTGACAAAGTTTCCTTTCACTGCTTCTTCCGCCTTGCCTCATGTTTCTTCCCTCCTCTCTCACTGCAGGGGTTCCGTTACAAAATGCGTTCGGTGTATGCCCACTTTCCCATCAACGTTGTCATGCAAGAGAATGGGAGTATGGTGGAGATCAGAAATTTCCTTGGTGAAAAGTACATCCGCCGTGTCAGAATGAGGGCAGGTGCGTACGTGGTAAATGTGGGGCTTTTGTTTGTTGACTGTGTTCTCTGGACATTTGTATTCCATCTGTGTACACTTTTCTGTGCTGATATAAATGTGGGTCATTCATAGTGCGACTTTCTGGCATTCTAATTAACATGCTGACAGTTGGCATCAATTTAAAGTGCCATCAGGAATACCAAAGTGTAGCGGCATTGAATGGAACGCATGAGTTCCTTTCTCATTGCCTTCCTGGTTAATTGACACATCAGACCAATGTGTCGGCGTAATGTGCGGCTTTTCGCACAGAACATGCTGGAATGCTCGATCACAACACAAATGGCCATGGGCAGTGAGTCTTTGAATGAGGCAGAAAATTTGTTAGTTGCCTTCAAAACTAATCCCATATCGCTAGCTTACATGTAGTGTAGCAAGCTGGGGAAAAGTGGGCCAAGATGGTCTGTGTGAAAAAGTAGATATTTACGTCTGTTATATTCTTGGAGCGGTTCTGTGCTTACAGTATCTTAGATATCCCACTGCTGCTGATCAACTTAGTAGTGTCAGACGTAATTAAAAAAAATAAATAAATAAACAAAACAATCAATAATTCACAAATTACACAGTGGGTGGCCAGGAAAAGGGTGACTTATCTTTTTAGGGATGAAAATTGAGAACTTCGGCTTGTGCCCTGGCTCAGGTCTGAGTTAACTTTGAGTTTCTGGTTTTCACTTTTGTTCAAAGAAGCTCAATTGATTAAAGTACAATGAAGCTGTTCAAGGCTGCGCTTTGATTTAACGTTCTACCTGAAGTAAAACTTACTCTGTTCTGCTTCGCCCAGGTGTGATGTGCACAGTCTCAGCAGCCCAAAAAGACGAGCTGGTGCTGGAGGGCAACGATATTGAGCTGGTGTCAAATTCAGGTATGTTTTAAAAGTCCATGTGCTCACTATATAATTCCTCAATAATAATTTACTCTTAACTGCTAACAAGTGGAAGGGATTTCAAAACAATTATTGTGTACAAGGAGCTGCCATTAGCTTAATGTGAAGATGCTGACCTGATTATTTCTGTGGCCCTCGTCTGCCTCGACATAATATATTCTCTTCTGATTTTTATTTATTTCATGGAAACTTCTTCGTTTTTCAGCTGCTCTCATCCAGCAAGCCACCACAGTCAAAAATAAGGATATCAGGAAATTCTTGGATGGCATTTACGTGTCTGAGAAGGGAACAGTTGTGGACTCTGATAAGTAAAATCTGAATCTCTACTCAAGGTCAGAAAAAAAGATTTTCCATGTTTTTAATGAAACAACACAGAGCCGCTGGTTTGTAAAATGTCTGAAATTTCAACAGTGGCCCTGATGAACCAACATGTCATCCTGATTCAGACACCAGAAACGTCTTTATGGCATCCATCAAACGTATTCTGTTATGACCAATAAAGTTGGAATATTGTTTCATTGCCTTTGTTTTGTTTTTCTTTCCACATCAGTGCAACTTAACCAAGTTCACGCTGGTCTTATTTATGCTTTCGGTCCATAACCAAATAAACAGAAGGGGAGTTTGCAAGGTCATATTAGTTAAAACTTGTCAGTGTGACTTGACAATAGTACATGAGTAAAATGATCTGTAACAAGTCAACCTGAGATAAAGGGTGTGGAAAATACTGTCTGGGGGCGTCACGAAATCTGGTAAGATATTTACCGCCATTTTCTTGTTGGACAGTCAGGGCCCTTCTTAGGTTGGCTTCTTTGAATACCCGTGGCAGTTGACTGGTGGCTACTTTCACCACCACATGAAATGTTGAATTTTTGGGATTGTCAGCTCCGACTTGATTATTGGGGCAAATCCACTAATAATACACTTAAGACAGAAGGAACATATTTAAGGATATTCCTAGAAGACGAGATGGTCAAGCATTTTACGCCCATAGTCGGGAAGAGGGAAAAACATCCTGATGGTGTGTACCTGTTAGTCGTCGACCTCTTCCCTGCACAGATCACAGACCACACTTTGCGCCAGACTACTTGAACTGGGCACGAAATAAGGCCCATGATGTCACATATGTTGTTCCTATTCGTCTGATAAATCCAGTGAATACTAGACCGAATGGTAGAAAGTATGGAAAGACAAATACACATGTTGTGAGGATTGTTTGAAAGCCCGCGAAGACCCCTGAACATTCCTTCCCCATCACGCACTAAACTGATGGCTGCTCTGGGCCAGCTTTTCACCGAGCTTAAAATAAATTTCGAAACTTGGCAGATAATATAGACTCACTGTTACTCATTTTACTGTGTACTAACCGGCCATGCAAATTAATATAAAATTGATGGATTGGTGTTGTGACGTTTCCGTGGAAATATCCCATTTTGGAAATAGCCAAATGAATTGCATTGTGACGCCCTCCCCTGTGACTGTCCAGATTTGCACGCGCTGGCTTATCTGGGGTGCGTTCGGGAATGCGGTAACGGGCACTACGCATAAGCGAACGGCACATTCCAACAACTCGTTGCGATTCCGAACGGTCTGAATGAAATCGTACGCGTTCGGAATTATTTTCAAACGCACCCCTAGTCTAGGATTTTACGAATCCGCACATCCAATATGGTGCTGGTGTAAACGTACAATTAAGGGTTCCAGACGGAATTCATTCTTATATGTCTACGGGCACGTTCTTATACTACGTCATCTTCAGGCGACAACTGAGTCTATCATTCGCGCCAAGTAGCTGCGCGTTTTCCCTCTTTCTCTGGCAACAAACCTGAAATACTGCTGGGAGACGTGTTTACAATGGTAACGTTGTAATTGTTGCTGTCGCGTTTTTTTGTAACCCACAAGCCGTCTGTTTGGGGAGAGCAAGTGTCCTTTCGTCTCGCTAAATCCGCTTGAAGTCGTCGCATCTTCAAAACAGTACAGCCGTTAGCTCAACTGATGAACTAGCGCATAAACTTAAAAGACGCTAAATTATTTTATCTCATGGAATAAGTTATTTAATTTCCAGGGCATTTGAAAACATGTATGAGGCGTCACACGTAACCGATTCAGTAATCATGATTGCGTTTAGTGGAATGTGTGGATTTCATTGCATCTCTGTCAATCTGTTGCCTCAATTTCAATAAATTTCCGATGGATTACTGCCCTGCTCATATTGTTTGGTTACTCACAGGACATCCGGCGGTTCTTTGCGCCATCAGCACAGAAAGCGAATCCTAATGGAAACGTTAGCACAAAGAGGAATCCTCTTTCCTCAGAAGAAGAGAAAAAGAAGAAGGAGACGAAGGTAATAAAATGACACTTACGTTTTCCTCATTGGACGTTATTGACTCATATTATTATTTTTGTCATGCCTCAGATGAAAAAACAAGAAACAGACGTGAAATGTATGCATGACAAAAAGCGGAGAAAACATGCAGTCATAGAATCAGGTAATTATGTTTCTGTTATTTGCTTATAATTGGTCTTTGTAATGATGACTTTGCCAAGTCCCACCTGTGGTTAACTTCATTTTGCATGCATTATTTTACATGGCATGGAAATTGATCAAGCAATATGTGATACACAGATGAGCATCGTAGTATATTTTCTTATGACTTCACCAACGACAGTGAGCATTTTCTTAAACTGCCATGCTTTGTTTTTCGGCCTACTCAGACTCTGACCAAGAGGAGCGAGACAGGAAGTCCAAGAAATCGCCTAAAAAGAAGCAGAAGATCAGCCCGGCTACGCAGTCTGTCAAAAAAGAGCCTGTTCACTGCATCTTGGAAACAGGTAAAATGGTTGTCAGGGTTATGGAAATGTATCCTTGCCTAACCTTGCAGTTGGGTTACAATGCATATATTTTTAATCAGATTAATGCGATCCTTGATCTATCAGTACAGTGAATGTAAATAGTCCACACAGTACACACCAACTGTTGTGCAGGCGTGCTTTCTTCAAGTCAACAATTCACCCGAGTTGTATTAGAGACTCTAGTGGAGGTATTGGGGGAATGGTCCTTGCCATATTTTTAAATGGTACTGTACATACTGGAAAGCATTTAAAATTGATTGTTCTGCTTTTAAGAGGTGGATTGTTTAGTTAAACCCCGTATTTTTTTTTATTGTAGACTCCGACAGCGACAACTTTGAATCCTTGAAGAAGTCCTCCATAACCAAGCAAAATGGAACCTCAAAAAAGACTAGGTCAATTCCAGGTGTGAAAGAGGCTGCGGAGTCTTCCATCAAGACGTCCTCTGTTCCCTTGAAAGTTGTAGCCAAATGTCCCACCATGCCTGTCACACCAAAGACGACGCCACCCCCTCGGGCCAAACAAACTCCCACTTCTGTATTTGACTATTTTGGTAACGAGAGCATCCAGCGCTCGGACAAGAAGCTGGTTGCCAGCACTAAACGAAAGACTGTGAGTAGTGACCAACACATCCTCCAGGCTCACTTAAACAGTCTGCTGTTTGATGTTTACTTGAGTTACCAAGGCTAACTAAGCTTACTAACGGCACACCTTTTTCTCAGCCCATCCAGGACACAGATGATCTGAGCGATGAACAAATTGCGAGACAGCTCCAAATGGTTGAAGATGATGAGGTAAATTTTGTGAAACTGGTTTGCAATAGTTCTGTTTTTACTGCCGCAAATGCACCTGAATTCGTCTGGAAATGATTTTATGATTTATGGAATACATAGTAAATTCATAATTACAGAAATACTTGTATAGAAGGTGGGCGTGTGGCTAGCTGCTAGCACATTCGTCTCACCATCATGAGGTTTGCGATTTGAGTCCGGGCTCCAGCCTTCCGGTGTGGGGTTTGCATGTTCTCCCGGTTCTTGCCTGGTTCAGCTTTTATTGTCTGCTTACAGCTACACGGGCTGTGGCAATCTGCTTTTTCCTTAACAATTGCGCTGTGTTGTTTGTAGCTCAGTAAAATAATAGAGATAAATGCCTGAAAACGTTCCCCGATACGAACACCAGGGGTTGGATTTTTTTTTTCTTGTTGTTGTTGCAGCAAGCGGGTACGTGTGAGAGGGTCAGTCATTAGCTGTAATTTTTTCCAATTGTTCAGTTCCTTCCAGTTCTGCTGCGTCGCTCATCATATAACCGGCTTTACGCTGCTCCAAAAAGTAGTTATTTAAAAATGATGGGGCACCGTTCTTAACCTCAAAATGTATGTCGGTACCGTTGTAAACTATAAGGACCCCTGAAATTGGTTTTACTTAGCTGGAGAAGCAGATCCATGAAGATGAAGACTTTGCAAGAACACTTGCCATGTTGGATGCAGAGCCACAAGCAAAGAAGGTGATGACCATTTGAAGCAGTAATAATTACCGTTTCAATGCTGGCATTTTTTCCAATTCCAGCTTTTATTTCGTGTTCTCTTCCAGGCTCGTAAAGGCTCAGATGAAAAAGATGTTGAGGCGTTCTCCAAAAAGGGGAATTCACTCAGCCCTTCAAAGAACAACGAAGAGGACGGCATGTCAGAGGACATGATAGGTCCTACACCTAAGAAAAGCCCTGCTCCAGTCAAACCCAGTTCCAAACTGGGGATGATGAAGAAAAGAGATGAGGAAAAACGCGACGCGACAAAGAGCAACACTCAGACAAAAGTGAAAATTTCCCCGAAAAAGGAGCCAGTGACGGCGTCAGGCAGTGAAAAGGTGCAGGCATCCAAAATAGGAACCGCACTTAAAACTCCTCCCACTGAACCAGAGGTGAGGTGCATTTCATTCTCTACAATTGGTTCATTTGCAATCTGCAAGTCTCTCCTCAAATATAATTATGGCAATGCATGACCATCTAAAAAGGAACCTGCTAATGCTTACGATGTTAGATCCTTGTTTCAGCTGTCAGCAAATGCTTCATACGGCCTCTCATAACAGGGAAAAGACTTTAGTGCCAGCACAAATGCCAAATAAAGCCCACCCAAAGAGCATTTCTGTCAACCAGCAGCTTTCATCCAGCGGACATGCCAGCACTCAGACATGTTGAACAACTTCCGTCCAAATCCTGGCGGACTGTTTTATTTCTGTATTCTCAACCCTGTTAGAGCACAAGACCTGATGAAGCTGAGAAGAAGAAGCTCAACACTTCCGCTTACAGGAATTACCTCAACCGAGATGGACCACGAGCCCTGGGCTCCAAAGAAATCCCCACGGTACTGCCTTCAGGTCATCAGCACGTGTGATGTGTTGCTCATCACATCTCTTGTGGCTCTTCCAGGGGGCAGATAACTGTTTGGAAGGTTGCGTGTTTGTGTTGACGGGTGTTCTGGAGTCACTGGAGAGAGATGACACCAAATCTCTCATCGAGCGCTACGGTGGAAAGGTGACAGGCAACGTCAGCAAGAAGACCACATACCTGGTGCTGGGTCGAGACAGCGGCGTCTCCAAACTCGAGAAGGTAGCCAACATCCCATCTTTTCGACATCATCATAACCTGAAATATTTGTAGAATGTAGACCAGTTTTACTAAGATTATTTAAGCAGGAACTTGTCATTTCTTGTGAATCTGGTTCTGTTAAGGCGGAGAGTTTTGGTACCAAAATCCTTAGTGAGGACGATTTGTTTAAGCTGATTAGGACCAAACCGGGGAAGAAGTCCAAGTATGAAATTGCTGCGGAGGCTGAGGTAAGCAGTCAGTAGTTCATTTTTTTATTTTTTTTAACAAACTGCTTTCAACTAACATTTTTTAATTCCTGTTTGTATTATTTTCATCATCTAGAGCAAAGCCTCAAAGACAAGGACTCCGCCGGGCTCAGCCTCAAAGATCACTCCTAAAGCTTCAAAGATCTCTCCCTCCAAAGGCAACTCCAAGTCCCCTCACACTCCGAGTCCCTCAAAAACTGTACAGACAACCGGCAGAGGTGCCAAAACCATGGACGGCGCCACTCCACCCGGAAGAGGCTCAGCTCAAACTGTTCGCAGGGGATTGGGACTTTCTTCCTCCCCGTCCTCCTCCTCTGGCCCACATCCAAAAATGAAATCAGTAAATGAAGGTGCCATGTTGCTGTGGGTGGACAAATACCGCCCATGTTCTCTGAAGGCTGTAATTGGCCAGCAAGGGGACCAGAGCTGTGCTAACAAGCTGCTGCGCTGGCTGCAAAATTGGTACAAGCATCACAGCAGTGGTGCCACCAAACCTCCAGGTAACATGCAGCCTTGTCCGTCTTGATGCGTGCAAAACAAAAACAAAAGTTGATGACGCTCGTTTTTCTTGAAAAGTGGGCATGAGCCTCTTATTCTTTGATGTATAGTTGCCAGATTTGGAAAGTTTGGTGCAGGAAGAGATGATGGATCCGGATACAAAGCTGCTCTGCTTTCCGGACCGCCGGGTGTGGGGAAGACCACCACCGCAGCCCTGGTCTGCGAGGTGTGTTCGAACGGATCGCGTTGCAGTCTTCATTGTAGTGACTGAGACTTAACGTACATTTTCTCCACTGTGGATTGGCTAACAGGAGTTGGGGTTCAGCTACGTGGAAATGAATGCGAGTTGCACACGCAGCAAAAACAACCTGAAGGAAGTGGTTGCAGAGTCCCTCAACAACACCAGCATTGAAAGCTTTTACAAAGGTAAACTTTTTTCTGTGGCCACGTGATCTTTTTTACAAAAAGCAAGAATGTTGGGGAATTGATACTTAGCAGGGTACCTGTACTAACGTGTCACGAGATGAGTAATACAGTGTTGAATCATTGATGATGATGTGAAGCTCGTTGTGTTGAGTTCCTTGCAGCCCAATGATGCTTCATGGTATGTATGATCGGTAGGTACATCCAGCAAAGTCAGTTCAAAACACGTCTTGATCATGGACGAGGTGGACGGCATGGCGGGCAACGAAGACCGGGGCGGGATGCAGGTAGACACGCATTGCTTCTTGGTTTGTGAACTTTAACAGCCCATCACGCTGATACTGAAACACATTTGTGTCATCCCGCAGGAGTTGATCAGCCTCATCAAAAATTCCAAGATTCCCATCATCTGCATGTGCAATGATCGGAACCACCAGAAGATTAGATCATTGGCCAATTATTGCTTTGATCTGCGCTTCCAGAGGCCGCGAATGGAGCAGATCAAGGTGAGAATGCGTCTGGCAGGCTTCTGAGGTTGTATCAGAAGTGCAACAGTGACTTTGAGAGAATACTTAACTTCCCCACCTCGAAGGATAAGTTAAATACCTGGTCGTCAGTTCTCCCGATCATTTGTTGAAAAGAGCTGTTGCAGTCCGACAAGTATTTTGTCTCATCAGACGCTGGCATCATCATGTAGCTAATTATCTGGTTGCGGGAGGCTGCACCGCTGTAGGAATTTACATCCAGACTTGTTCAAAATCTGTGACACGCTTATACAGTACATGCTGGTCCTACTGTTATGTGTCTGCTTGATTTACTCACTGAAAATTGCCACACAATCAATGCTGCTTGTTATGAGCGATGGTGAGCAAGCTCGGAGGAGGAGTTTATGACAGGCCATATTAAGTCGAAGGGAGTGCATGATTTGTCCACCCAAACGTACCAATAGCAGAGTTTAGTTTCATTGGATTTTCGTCTTGGTATGTTTTTCTTTGTATTTATTTGTTTATCTGAGTTTTTTTTTTTTTTTTTAAATGTCATCAGATTTATCAAGTTGACATAATTCCTAATTGTGCACTAATAATTATTGGCTCGATATTTATCGCGGGTCACAAGAAACAACCATTTAATCGTGACCCAAATGAATGTATCTTTGGCCAACCGTCTACGTCAGTAACAGACCAGTCACTACTTTGTAGCAGTTACTTCTCGATTACCCTGTGTATCTGCTGCAAACATACAACAGAATAATAAATGGGCCCAGATATTACACAGCGTGAGGAAATTTAAAAAAGGAAATAAACAAATCCCATTTTTGTGTCATGTTTTGGAAACATTGTTTTAAAGGGGAAGTCAAACCCACCAAAAAGAATATGTTCGACGCGGCACGATTTGTTGAACCACGGCATTCTGATTAATATGAGTGCCATGTTTAGTCTATTGCAAATAATATTTGGGGTCCCTTAATGTTTTTGTAACCCTTTCATAAATATTCACCATTGTATCTCTCTCTCTCCTTTTTTTTGAATTTTTGGGATGATTAGATTTAGTTTTTTTTATCTGTGTCTGTATTTTATTCTGTATTAACATTTTCGCTTATTCTTCCTCCATACCTGCCCCCTGCCTCCCTCCTTTTTTCAGGGTGCTATAATGTCCATCGCTTTTAAGGAAGGAATCAAGATTCCACCTCCGGCACTTAATGAAATGATCTTGGCATCCAATCAAGACATCAGACAGGTTGAAAAGCAAAACAATCACGATAGATAATCAGGTTTTGGAGCCTTAGCAGCTGAAAGTGTGCTGGCTGCATTTTCCTCAGGTTATCCATAACCTGAGCATGTGGTCGGCCAAAGACAAGGTGATGACCTACGACCAGTGCAAGTCTGATGCCGCCAGCGCCCGCAAGGACCTGAAGATGGGGCCCTTTGACGTCTGCCGGAAGGTGTTTGCCACTGGCGAGGAGACAGCCCACATGAGCCTGATTGACAAGTCGGATCTCTTCTTCCATGACTACTCACTCGCGCCCCTCTTTGTCCAGGAGAATTACCTCCATGTTCGGCCTGCCGCTGCTGGGTGAGGGAGGCTGTCCTCTTGCTCACGATAACGCATTGAACGCTCACACGTTAGCTGCAATTGACAAAGCTGTGCACTTTTTAGCGGCAATGCAAAATCCCACCTTGTGCTGCTAAGCAAGACGGCCGACTCCATCAGTGACGGAGACCTGGTGGACCGACGCATCCGCTCTGGGCAGAACTGGTCTCTGTTACCCACGCAGGTACCCACACATACACTTTTCACAAGTTTATTTGAATTTGCATCTAAGGTTTAAAGTCTTTGTGAAGGGAAAATGAATGTCCTCTCAATTTGACACACAGAGGAGTGTCCTTAACAAACCTGCTAAATTTGAATGATTGGAAAAAAAATTGCCAAGTTTACAAAATTAGAAAAAAGAAAAAAAAATCAAGCATTTTTCACATTTGTGAAATCACACGCTGCTGAAAAAGGCACGCTACTTCGGCTAGCTACTTTCCTGTACCTACGCACTATCAATGTCTCTGTTTGTATGTTTGAGCTGATTGTCCATTACTGTTTTTATGGCCTAAATACAGTAGAACATTTTGTATTTTTTGGGAAGTCCAAAATGCCCAGTAGAGTACAGTTATTGTAAATAGATGAAATACAAAAAGATTTAAAGTGTTTATCAACATGATACTTAACATTGTTTATTTTATGGTATACTTTTTTGTGCTATTTGTTTTAACTCTCACTGGTTGTTTTTAAACATAAAGATGACTAGATTTGATGCTGATGATGACGCCCTCATGTGTTTGTTTGAAGGCCATCTATGCCAGCGTAATCCCAGGTGAACTCATGAGAGGTTACATGAGTCATTTCCCGTCTTTCCCAAGCTGGCTTGGCAAAAACTCTTCGGCAGGCAAACATTCCCGCATCGTCCAGGAGCTGGCCTCACACATGGCTTTGAAGTGAGTGAGACACAGCGTATACCATGGCGGTGCTTTTTTTTTAAAAATTTTTATTTTTTTCCCCTCGGCATTCTATGCGTCTCGTGTGGTGAAGGACGATGAGCAGCAGACAGGCGGTGAACCTGGACTACCTCTACTTCCTGCGTCAGGCCCTGCTCAGCCCGCTCCAGAAGCTGGCGGCAGAGGGCGCTGGTCAGGCTGTGCGGCTGCTGGACGATTACCAACTGGTCAAAGAGGATGTGGACAGCATGATGGAGATCGCTTCATGGGGCGCAGAGCCTGATCCCTATTCCAAACTTGACTCCAAGGTCAGCAAGGGACACCAGAGGCTGTGGTGTGGCACAGGTTTGCTGTCGTCTATTTTGAATGACGATGCGCAAAGATCGGGTCATGCTTGGGATGAAATGCTGTTTTTCATGTTATGATGAACAAGGGTCTGCAGACGGAATTTTGGAAAACGTCCGGTGCTTGTTGGAGCGTTCACACGTCACGTGTGAAGGCGCAGTTTGATCTGCCTGCAAGCCAGAATTGAAATCATGATAACATTTTGATTGCATAATTGCGCAGCCCTTCTGTGTATTATTAATGAACTGTAAAAAGTCAACAACTTGTTGACCAGTAGATGTGTTCCTCAAAAACTCTGCGCTTCAGAAAACTCAACTTGCTTTCCTTCCTTCCAGGTGAAAGCAGCGTTTACTAGGGCATACAACAAGGAGGTCCATCTGACACCGTACTCACTGCAAGCCATCAAGAAGGGGCGGCGCGGCGGCGGTTTCGAAGAGTCTGAATTGGAAGGGCAGGACCCTGAGAAGGACGCCCCAGAATCTGAGAATGAGGCGGAGAGCCTCAGTGTGGACGCTATGATCAAAGTAAGTTCCATAAAACTGTTCACGGGCTCAATTGATCACATCCAATATTATGTCTGCTTGTTTTCTTCCCACAGCAGAAGAAGACAAAAGCCGGCAAGGAGTCCAAGAAGAAGGAAAAGGCCAAGGATTCTGGGAAGGGCAAAGGCAGAGGCAAAGCTAAAAAGTGACTTCTGATGTAAAACAAAGTCGTGTGAACTGTATCCTAACCATGACCACTTCCTGCCCCTTTTCAATTTTTTAAAAAACCTCTCAAGCATGATCATATAAGCTCACCTCATCATGTCTGTGTGCGGTGGAGGAGGAGATGTAGGGGTATTCAAAATCATGGAACTGCTGCTTTAAAGAGTAACAACATTGCAATGATGCTTTTGGCCGCTCTCTTTGCATTCATCTTTTTCTTGTAAATTGCTTATTTGTTGTAAAATAGAAAGATATGCCATTTGAGTATTTTTTTTTGGTGAAAATGTATATTTTAAGATCCAAATGTAAAATACTGTATGGTCATGATGCTCATAATAATGGATCAATCGCTTTCCAAATTCAAGTTGGAGCAAAAAATGTCTTCCATTCCAACAGGAATGATTTTGTAGCGAAAACATGTTCGGCTCAAGCTCATTATCATTAGCTCTCATTCACACAGAAATCACATTTTTTGATTTCCCCAGCATGTCATATGAACAAGACAAGTGATGATGTCACAGCTTTGAAGACGAGCTGGCCTGCATTCATTTGTTTCCCCATTACACACTGCAAATGCATAATGCATGACCTCAAGATCACTGGCGCCATCCTCGGATGTTTAAGCTTCTCCAGCCATAAATAACACGAAGGGCTCACTCACCGCTTGACTGCTGTTAGCCGAGTCAGCCATCACTCTTGTTGTCCGCAGTAAACCATGACACTTCATCTTCACCTCATCCACAATGTTAATGCAAAAAACTATTTGTCCAGTGCCACGTGCCATCACCCTCTCAAGAACTTCGACAAATAGAAACAGCCCGGATCGTAAAGGTGATGGAGCCCATGCTGTGTGTCATACTGTTTTACAGGGGCAGACCAAAAGTGCTTGCCTCTTAACTTTTATTGTATAAAAGCCACGAGCATCTGAACGCATACATGTACATACATCATTGTCAAAAGTAAAATATCAGGTGCCTTATGCGGTATAAAAAAAAAAGGAAATGTAGCTGTAGTCTTATTACACATGTAATGGTATAAAAATAAACCTGTACATATTAAACAAATGTATGATCAAATACTTATTTTCTGCTCATTTAAGGTAGCATTTTTCTTCAAGTCAAACATGTAATAAAAAAAAAAGAATATGAACGTTGCTGCTTGTGGTGTGATTTGTAAAATGGATGGACAAATATGGGCACCATACAGGATATGTACAACATGACCATGTCACAATTTGTCTTTTCAGTGTTCACATTTACATTACTTACATTTGGTGTTGAAACAAAAACGTCCAACATTGTATTTGAAAATTGGGGTGGATGTTCCACAGAAAATGGGTGTTAAATGTCTGAGCCTGTTACATTATAGCGTGCCCTTGACCAAACTTAGATTTATTGGGTAATCGCTTACAATTCTGAATGCTGTTTTATTGCACACTAATTTCTTGGCAAAAATGTTTTGTTGAAAAAATAATCACAATTTCAACTTGCTTCATCTTTGTTTTGACATGAGTTTTATGGCAAACATGATGCATTTTAGTAATTTGGCGTCACATTTCCATTTCATTTGGACATTTTTTTTTCCAATAACAATACACAAACTGTCTTTCACAAGTGAGCTGACACAATGTGGAAGAAAGACAGCAACGGGGTGAGGAGTTTTATTGTTCTTTCAGGTTGTGCTGATTATGTCAGCCGCTGAGAGAGAGAGAGAGCTGGCTAGCTAGCTCCTGGCCAATGAATACATTAAAAACACGGTTACAAATCAAGAGTGTAACTTTCTTGACAGTCCGTCACCTTTACATCAGAAAAACTGCAAGTGCATGTTTTCTGGAAAATAAGGAGTTGGTGGGGAAAAAGTGGCTGTCCCGCTCTAACAAGGCCAGCAGAACGATTTTGATCATGACTGTCACCGCTGGAGGGGATCGGGATGTCAGCACTCATGAAATGAGGCTGAGGAATTATTGTCCTCATTGTAAAAGTCCCCTCGCACTTCAGCTTTGGTCCTTTCAACTCGCTGGGCCTTCTGGTATTTTCTCACATTTTGACCACCACCACACTTGCTCCTGCCCGGCCCAGACACAGTGGCGCCACCTAGTGAACGCAAGAACCACTTCAGCAGCACATCATAGCTACCCGGAACATTCACTCATTCATTCGTTTTCATTCTCAATACTAATTACACCAAAATGCAAATGCAACTCTTCTGTTTTGTTTTTTTTTTTTTTGCTTTCTTTTTTCATGAGTACAACTAAAAATCTAAGGTCCGTTTATCTCAAATATTGGTGCTAAAGCAGTGTTGGCCAGCACTTCTCCACATACATATTATTATTTACAAATTCACACTTCCCTGTGTGTAATCGACAATGATGAATTGGTTTTGTGCAGTTTATGCACAAAAACTGCCGGGGACGAAATCGCAAAAAGGTCAGCCTCGATTCCATCCTGAACTTACCCTCGTGATCTGTCTAGTATGCGCCTGAGTGACTTGGCAGGAGGGCAAGGAAACATTGAGCACACTTTGTGGCAATCGTGTGTGTTTGTGTACCTGAGACCACTCATTGGTTTGAGGGTCATAAGCTTCCACCGTATTGAGATACATTTGGCCATCGTAACCACCGACGGCGTACAGACGGTCTCCAAGGAGACAAACGCCGACTGCGTCTCTGCTGATACTCATCGGGGCCACTGCTGTCCACACATCAGTTTGAGGGTCATACCTGTACACACACATATGCATTTAGATTTAGGGCATACCACAAGTTAATCATTGTAGCGGAATAATGGGGGGGTATAATAATATTGTTGATTTTGGAACTGAATTTTTGTGTATGGAATCCAAAGCTGATGTGAATTTTCTCTATCTTGTCAAGGTTTTGAGCTATAGAATCCCTGTTTTCTTAAAAAATAAACTTTGATAATAATAATAATAATAATGAATTAGATTTGGAAGCGCCTTTCAGCATGCAGATTGCAAAATTGCAATTTCTTTTTTTGGTATTAATCAGCAAAAAAATCTAATTCAACCGATTTTTGTTTTTCAAATAGTTCACCAGTGATATAATTATTGGGTCAAATATAAATAGAATGCGACTATGTTTTGTGGTACCTCTCCACACAGTCACTTAGCCGAGAAGCCTGAGACGATGCAGGAGCATCATGACCGCCAATGGCGTACAGGAAACCGTGCCACGTGGCCACGCCCACACCCCCGCGCCGTTTCGCCATGGGAGCACAATCGCTCCACCTGGAGATGAAGGTCAGCCGCTTAAAATCCATCAGAGAGGTAGAAACCATCGAATGGCAGCAAATAGAGAATAAAGCGGAGCATGCAGACTGACCTGTTGGTGTGAGGGTCAAAACACTCCACTGAACGCAGGCAGGAGGAGCCGTCACGACCTCCGACTGCATATAATCTGCGAGAAAAAAAAACATTGTTATTATTGGGGACCAATAGTGACCCCTAAACTCCAAAGTTCAGGCAGCAACACAAGGCATTGAGCAGGTAACAAGCACACACACATACACACACATTTGCACACAAACGCTGTACAACTCTCCGAAGAAAACACTTGCTCCTCTGTTAATTATAATCTATGAAGCCTTTTTCAACTTTTCAACTCTCGGAGGAACATAACAAGCAAGGGAAGCATTTTGCAATTCTAATAATTTCTCTTGTCAGCTGGTGCTGGGGAATTTTGGAGACAACAGAGAAGGTTCAATCGTAGAATCCCTCATTGGGGTGCATGGCAGCAAAAAAAAAAATATTTCTGGGAAGATGCTGTTGAGATTTTTTTGGATAAGCAGCAGCAGAATGTTCATTTGTCACCAGCTACCAGCAGCTTGTTGGTCATACTGGGTGACTTTGGCTCAGTTGGTAGAGCGACTTCCTCAGTGACCGAAGGATTAGCTGTTTGAATCTTGGCTGTTTTTTTTTGTTTTTTTTGCTGCTGGTCATGCTTGTCGGTCACACCATCATGGATACACATCAAAACCATTACATATGTTTTTTCATCATTTTTTGGCCGGTACGACTAATACTCTAAAGTGACTAAAACTCCGGAAAATACGGCATATAATGTATTTTACCCAATAACTTACTTGCTATTAAGTACTGCCACTCCCACAGTGCTTCTGGGTGTGGCCATGCTGGCAACAAAGCTCCATTGGCGAGCTTGTGGGTCCCACCTAATAAATATAAAAAGAGCAACAATCTCATTTCATGGCTTCATCAGAAAACATAAAATTCTCGCTCACCTTTCTACTGTACTGAGGTAGCTCCAACCGTCATGTCCTCCTACTGCGTACATCGGCCCTTCAAGGACGGCGACACCTGCAACAGCCCATCACATACGCTTTATGCGGGACTGATTGAGAGCATTCATACAAGCTCAAAAACCCACAGCCGTTTAGGAGCGCACGTGGTTTTATTTTCTATGTCCACACGCATATGGTACTGGTGTGCAGAGTTTAGAACATGTTGACACCTCCACACTTATAGGCTGTAGATATCACTACATCTGTTCCGCCAGATGTGCCCTCAACCTCTTCCCCCTCACACTTCCACAAGCACTCATCCGAGAAAAGAGCAGCAGCAGGCTTTATTGTACGCGTGATTGTACCGGTGGGCTTGCAGGTTTGGTTTAATCCCCCCTGCGGGAGTGTCCTTGAACACAATACAGACTCTCTGACTGCTGAGGTGCGACGCGACCTCAAAGCAACCTTTGACTGTGACAGGAATGTAAGACAATCTGTCAGGTAAACGTTTTTCTATTTGAGATTGTATCGCCTTGAGATGCGTGACCACCTTGCGGGTTCTTGGACAAATGCGTAGGCGCAATGTGAAAGGGCCTTCAGACAGCTTTCCAAATGTTTTCAAATTCACCAATAAAGATATTGCAGAGGGAAATTGAAAATCGAAAAAGGGTTAATGAACTTAGTTTCTGTGGTCTTGTAAGTCCATTTGAGTTCCTCACCTAGACCGTGTCTGTGTGTTGATATGGGTTTCATGACACTCCAGGTCTTGCACTCAGGGTTGTAGCACTCCACCGTGTTGAGGGTCTTGAGTCCATCTCGACCCCCCACCACGTAGAGGCGGCCATCCAGGACGGCGACGCCAAACTGCAGCCTCCGACCGCTCATGGTCGCCACCTGCTTCCACGTGTCTCGCCGAAGACAATACTGCTCAATACTAGTAGCGCCTACAGGAAGCCACAGGCAGTTTTAGTTATATAGCACGTTTCATACACAAGACACACAAAGACAATACCTACAAGCATTTACAAACAACTGTTAACAATCCAAAGGAAAGCAGAAAAAAAAGTGGCTTACAAAAATTACTAACACAAAACGTACATTTAAAAGTAAAGTAACAAAATATCTAAAAGACAGAAAAAAGAACTAAAATTATTTAGAGGACCTAAATCAAAGATTTGAGAAAATAGCCACGTTTTAAACCTGGATTTAAAATCATTAACACTCGAGGCTGACTTCAATTCAGTTGGCAAGCTTATTCCATTTGTGTGCAGCATAACAGCTAAATGCAGCTTCACCATGTTTACTTTGAACTCTGGGCTCCACTAACCTGAGTTGACAGACCTCCGAGCTCGACTGGGTTTGCATCCAATCAACATTTCTTGACTGTAGTCAGGACCCAAACCATTTAGTGATTTATACACCAGAAGCAAATTTTTTAAATCTATTCTACAGCAAATTGGAAACCAGTGTAAAGCCTTTAGGACTGGCGTAATATGTTCTGATCTCTTTGTTATGGTCAGCGGCGTCCTGAATGAGCTGCAACAGTGTGATGCTTTTTTTTGAACGAGTCCAGTCAGAAGAGCGATGCTGGGGAACATGCTTTTTTCCCCACTGTACTAAAATAAAGTGTAATTGCACATCCACTCCAGTAGTTGGCAGTGGCGCTCTCCTTCCCCATTGAGCGCAGCGAGTATTAAGGTGATGGCGTCGGTTTGTTTTGCAATGAAAATGCTATTATTTAAAGTCGCGGTGGATAGTGGATGGTGGTGGGGCGCAAATTGTCTCCTTCTTGCGAGGGGGGGCGTAACAGAAAATAATTGAGAAGCACTGTGACACAAAATGTTGATTGAACTGCTGTCATTTGGGGACATTGATAGATTTGTGAATTGTGATGTGTTTGCTTAGATAATATCAAGGAAGGAGCTATTATATATAAAATATATAATCACTCATGTGTCATAAATAAACCCTTTACAAAGCACTGACTCCCACCCCAAAACAACAGGAATGATCGCTATTAAATCTGACGACGCACATGGGTCGTATTTGCCGCTAATCAAGCTACCTTTTGTGGCGTCCATCCCGCCAACAGCAAACATGGCCCCAACTGTGGCCTTGCGGGGTCGTGTGCGCGGGCTCTGAAGCAGAGGCCGACGGTGGGGCAAGAGATGGTACTTCATTCCCTCCATCAACAGCCGCTGGCAGTCCACGCTGTCTCTGAGCACGGGGCTGGTCTCCAGGTCTGCTAAGAACTGAGCACACACATGCGATTAGAAAGCAAAGCAGACCACACTAAATAAGTGTCTGTGAGTTCGTGTTAAATAGAAGCAGTCCTTTGAGACATTCGATGACAAACACGCACGTGCACACGCTGATTAAACATGCTGGATCGCTAATCGAGCCCCCACATCTCATCTGCGATGTCATATCATAGAATTTCCCCCCCTTCCTCTCGCTCTCTGGAGAACACACACATGCGTTGGTTAGATTGCACCAAACTTGAAACAAACCAACCACCTGGGTGCAGCCTGTGGCCGTCAATCACCCGTCGATATTTGTGTCATTGAACATTATCGCGTACATATGGCCAACGCAACAACTCGGTAATCTGCAATCCTCGCCGCAAAAAAAAAAAAAAAAGAAAAATGCCTCCAAAATGAATTGAACGTGGTTACTGAATAAAATCAATTTTCAGAGCGTACAGCAGCAGGCAAGCAATATGGATAAGCAGCTTACACCCCGGGGAGAATCCTTCAATTGAGCTCGCTCGGTGAGAGACACATTAGGGGGGGCCTCCATTTGCTGTGTGTGTGTCATAAAGGAGGACAGAGACACACGCCGACACACACAATCCCGGTAGATGATGATGACACATTTGAGATGATGCAAAGTTTTATGCGGAATTCTGACCTACGATAATTCCATCTTGTAGCCTATTTGACGCTTCCTGACATGTAATAAACGACCAGAAAAAAGATTGATGTTTGTAGCCTGACAGCAGATTGTTCTATTTACGTCCGACAAAATCTACACTGAATGCCTAAAATGGTCTGTGTGTGTGTGTGTGTGTGTGTGTGTGTGTGTGTGTGTGTGTGTGCTTGAGGTGATCAACTGCATCCTCTTAATGAGACAACTTGCTAATAGAGTGATGAATATGCCAGCGTTTCTTTTCTCCACATTTGATTGCCAATTTACAAGTCCTGATGATGCTTAATGTCAATCCATTTGCCACTTTAACTCAGCGAAGGTTCCCATGAAAAAGCTTTCCGACTATCGTTTTGTCTGCTGTGTCTGCAATCTATCTTGCAGCAACTTGTGACTGGGCCAATGTGATATATTTGAGGTGTGAGGAGATAAACTGAAAAGAGGGACACGGGTCGCTCAGTCGTGGTTTGCCTCCGCTGCAGAGATTAGCGAATTTACATGGGTTTAAGAGCGATACCACACGTTATCAAGTCTTACAAAGTGTTTGTATTTGTGCATTGAATGCCCTGGGCTGTAACCGCATTTAAACGTCGGCACACAAAATGACGAGGCCGCATTAGCAAGAGAGGAGGAAGACAACATTAGGAAAAACATGCGTCATGTCCTAAATATACAGATAGATGGATGGATGGATAGTTTGATACCTAATTCATCCCATAAAGGAAATTATACTGTCACATTTATGTAAAAATAACTACAAATAACAAAGTAAGATGAAAAATAAGCAAAAAACAGCAACATTTGGGGGGAGCAAAGGAAAATGTAGATCGAATTTAAGGAGGAAAAAGGGAACAAATAAGAGGTTTAGAGTGTTGCCTTTTAATGGATAAATATGTTCCAATTACGTCACAGCAGTAGCCATAAGAATAGTACAACGGAAACTTATAATAGTGACAGTGCTATGACATATCGATGAATTAAATTATAGGATGTAACCATTTTATGTACATTTTTTTTGAACAGGCATAGTATCTACAGTATGCTTGGACATTCCACATTGAAGTCAGTTTGAAGACCGAGTACGCGCCCATGAATAGAGATGGTGTAAACAATATAAGCTGAAGTGTGTCTGTTCATTTGGATGATATAGAGATGGCTGGAAGGAGAGAGAAGTAAAACTGGAGTGTCCAAACATCAAAAAGACCAAAGTGACGACATCAAAGAGGGCGAAATAAATACGATACATCACATTTCAAAAGACATCTTGCTTTGTGTCTGCAGCGTGAATTTTTCAAGATCAACTTCAAAACCTTTCCTGTAAGGAAAGCTTCCATGGATAACATTGACACAGATTTATGCATACTTGTAATAATTATTATACATGAAAATATGAAAACGTAAATACTGTTTCCTAATAGCAGGAGAAACCGGTTTGTAATTTGTTACCCGAACAGAATATTCAATTTTAATGTCAATGATCTAATGTCTTTACGTGGACCAGCACCCCTCAAGGCTGTGATTGTTTTCCTTCCTTTCCGACACCCTTCATTTTCCTTATTGGCTGAATAAAGTCTATCGAGACATTTCACGTTCAATTAAGAGTGATTCAGTCGCAATTAAAATCACACAGTTCTCGCAGTGCAACTCTCACCTGTGGCTGCAGCAGTGGCAGTCGGACATGAGCGAGAAGTAAAGGCAGGTGACGTTGTCGGGCGGCCACGTCGTGATGCGCCCAGGTGAGCAAAGCGGTTACCACCGTCTCTTCATCCGGAACGTTCATGTCATCAGACATGAGCAGCCGCTCCATCTCATCCGCTGGAAGCAGCATGAACTCTTGGCCTCCAACCACCTCCAAAAAGTGTTCCTGGGGTGACAACGGAGGCATGGATGAAGACATTGGGAGACTCAAAATAAGAAGGGGAAAATCATGGCTCACCTAACGTGATTGGATGTTACCTGAGCCCTCAACACGACATTGTTAATTGTACATGAAAAATAAAGTGATTATTTTTTTTTACTTCGGAAAATTAGTAAAGTATCCCTTTAAGCGCCTCTAAATATAGAGATGAAGTCGTGGGCACCCACCAGGGTGAAGGTGTGAGCAGCCCTCTGCAGGTCATGGCAGCCCTGAGCGTTGGCGTAGGAGCTAATGCCGAGGCAATTGGAGGGGTGGAGCTGCTTGAGGAGGAAGGAACAGCAAGCTTGAACTGCAGAAGACAACTGCAGCAGACAGGAAACGGACAGCAACGACTCAATGGTGTCCTCCCTCAACTCCAGACGCCCTGAAGACGCAAAGATGTGGATGACAAGCATGACAAAAGCAGGAGGGACGTGTCAAAAAAAAAAAAAAAACGTTTTATGATATCTGGGTTCGAGTGGAGTGCGGATTGCTACCCAAAAACAAACAATTGCGAGTGGTGTTAAAAAAAGGCGAAGAACCTCGACCCAACACCATACATTTCCAAACACCTTCAAGATCCATTTTCAAAATAATACAGGTATAATAAAAAATGAAAATTTCATCTGTGTCATATGCCTGGATTGTATTAAACAATATTAAGGAAACAATCTTTTACGCTATTCTAAATGGATCCTGGTACAGGCAATTTATATTATAAATCGACTTTACAATCTGATTAACTATATTACGCATATATAACATTCAATATGCACGTATTGTAATGAA
Organism: Idiotropiscis lumnitzeri; assembly: GCF_059441095.1. Taxonomy (NCBI): domain Eukaryota; kingdom Metazoa; phylum Chordata; class Actinopteri; order Syngnathiformes; family Syngnathidae; genus Idiotropiscis; species Idiotropiscis lumnitzeri. The sequence continues at coordinate 15,247,028 of NC_142398.1, read as the reverse complement.
ATAGGAAATGAATGATAATGAATGTGGGACTTTTTTGTCAAAATGTGAATAAAAAGAGGGATGATGATGATGATGATGATGATGGTAAAAAAAAAAAAAAACCTCCAGCAATCAATCAATCAGTCTTCATACATAAAAAGTACCTCAAAGAACGAGCAAGGAAACTAAAGAAACCCAATCCCGCTGAAACACATCTACAGTTGCACATAGACACGGAAATCCACCCACCACCATCGCCCCCCACGCACCTACTTTCACACAAAAACATCCAATATGCAAGAGAGTACAGCGCTCTTTTACGACCAGAAATTTGCTGAACCAAAAGATCCGACAAATCATGACGCAGCAATGTGCAAAATGCAAGGCTGCAGTTGAAAACAAATGGTACCTGTGTATGCATACTGCACCAGGATCCACAAAGCATCCGGGTCAACACCCTCCATCTTCACCTCATCTTGTTTGGCCTCCCGCACATCGCTGGTGAACATGGCCGCAAAGTAGTCGGACACAGATGACAGAACCAGCCTGGGAGAGGAGAGAAGAGATACTATCAGTCCAGGAATCGCAAATTGTCGCCATCAGAAAATGTTCATTAACAGTGCGACGTGTCGTCAGTGTAATACAAATAAAATATGTCCAACGTGGTTGGTATCAAAAATATGTCTGAAGGTTTTGTTACTAAGGTGATTTTCGAAGTTAATTAATGGTTTACTGCACACGACTGTAATAGTAATTCATCATTTTAGCTTTGAATATTTCCCATCGAGAAAATAAAGATAAAGAGAACCGTTCTCATCCTCTTCCTACAGCACTCTTGAAAGCAACTAAGCAAAGTTTGGATCTTATGTTATGCAAATGAGCTACTGCTCACCCCTCCCCCTCTGCTGCAGGGTGTGCCAATGCGAGCGACAATTTTGCGTTATGATGATGTAATGGTTAGCACTTAAAGACGATTAATTGCCGATTTTACCAGTAACATGCACACCTTGATTTAATCAACAGGTGGTTGGTTGGTTGGTACAGCACATGTTTCGCATACGCTAACACGCTAAATCCTCACGTCAGCCGTAAAAATTTGCGAACAGAGAAAAGGGCTGAGAATATACTGTGGCATTTGCGGTGAAACGGAGATGAGCGGTAACCGGTCGAGCCTGCGAAAATTAACGGTGAATGTCGGCCGTAACTAACAGCCCTTCCCAAAAAAAAAAAAAAAACATCCAGCAAGTGTTTCGCTTAAGCCTTCATCCCACTGACACGCTTCTTTGCCCCCAGCCAGAGACTCACTCATCCAATCACAAATCACACTCAGACACATTCATTGCCTCACAGGCAGTCTGAATTTATCGAAGTCGAGGAGGAATCCACATAACACAGTCAGTAGCAGGGTCACCCCAATATTTTATTCAAATCATTCCCTCCTCTGGTGATTTTTTGGGGAGTTAGACTTTTACAATTTCCGACTGCCTGCGAGGCAGTGAAAGTGTCCGAATGAGTGAGTGGAGGCGTTCCGCGACGGCATTGGGCATATCGTCACTATCGGGCGGAAACCTCCTATGTCCGAATCTGGCCCATTTTATATTTTTTTCACAGATCAGCTCTTAGCTGTCAGGTCTATTATTTTTACACCTTCAACCAAACCTTAAGTGTTGAAAATTGATTGCATTCTTCGACACGGCCAACCCCTGCCATTTGGACAATAAAATCAGTGACTTTATTTTCACTTTTGGATGCAGCATTTCAATACACATCCACCAAATTATTATTAGTGTGCAGGTGGATCGCATTTAAGCAAAAATCGAAACATTTTATTATTATAGACACGTTTTCGGAAATTACTAGCCCACAAAAAAAAAAATACTCAGTTGTTAAACTTCAAACTTTACGGATGGGCATTGTGCAGATAATCAACAAGTGACTTTTCCGTGATGTCGCCTTGAAACGAATCCTTGTAACAACATGTCATGAAATTTGAACCTATTTCATGGTAAAATATATATATATATTCACTTATATTTCTGTGTTCTCTTTTTTTTGTCCTACCTGTGCGCAGGTATCCGTCTGTCTCCAGCCACCAGCGTGACATCACACAACTGCCGACTCCTCAAGTAGCCCTCCATCTTGCGGAACGTGACGTCAGCGTGGGACAGCGCGGTGAATAAGCCCTCCTCTGGACATGCACACGGCTCCATCGACACACATGAAGACAGCGTGGCACTGCTGTTTGATGTCCTGCGGCCGCATCAATTAACGCACACACACACACACACACACACATGGACAATCATATCTGAGCTGAACCAGTTGCCTTGTCTTCCACATATGAATCTTTGCCAAACGAGCACTTCACATGTTAACAAGGCGGGGCCTATAAAAGCAGAAGCAGACAAAAGCTCTTCAATGGTCGACTTATGAACGGTAAAAGCCGGCATAAATTTAGCCCGCTTAAAAGTTAAACTGATGAAAAAAAAAAGCCTTTATGACACATTAACATGCTGTGCTCCTTAACATTCTACCCACTTCCCTGATATGGTTCGCAATAGGAAGCAAGCAAGTAGACTTCTGTGCGAATGATGAAGCGCAGGCCTGTCCCAATTCCAGCTGAAGTGATAAAATAAATGCGTGCAGGTCACAGATAAGAAATGAAGTATAGCTGCCAGGCGAATCATCAACCATCATGGCTCCCGAGGCAGCATTTAATTGATGGGAGTGTTTTTAATTTCGTGGCCTTAGCACCAAGTGATGAAAAATGAACTGATGTCACCTTTGGGGGTAATCGCAATGCAAAAGCGAGAACCTACAGAACTAAAAAAAACATTACAACTGGATTACATGTAAATCAATTTTAGCTAGCGTAATCTGATGTTTTCTGGGGCCTCGTATCGTATCTTTTCCAACTGCAGCACCAAGATCACGCCGCACTGTCGTCATTCATCATGATAACCGAGCGTTGGTCACCAAAGCTCAACCATCATGTGCTTTTACAAACACTGCTTCAATCCACCCATCCATCAATCTTTTATAGCGCTTATCCTCACTAGGGTCGCTACTCCAACGTATTAAACCTCGATTGCTTACCACTTACCCTCTTAAACCCTGTCTTTAAAGGTGACGGGAAAAAAAAAAATCAATGTTTGTATATTTACAAGCAAGCCCATGAATGCTTCTAAATGGCAGCCGCCAGCAGTCGAGCTGACTACTCCACACGGAGATTTATCAACTGAATGGCAGTGAACTTTTACAGCTGCTTTCAGGGAATGGCTTCAACTTTTACTGGTTTGTTTCACACTCACTGCTCTCATTAACTCTTTCAAATAATAACGGGGCTTTCAAAAGACGACAATGTTAGCATCTTGTGTGGACGGGAGAGCCTTTGCATGCTCTCCCATCTTCATTTTTACATGTTGAGCATTGTTTAACACAGGTGTGGGCAAACTACGGCCCGGGGTCCACATGCAGCCCATTAAACATATTAATCCGGCCCGCCGGACTTGAAAAAAAATTAAATGAATAAACCTTGTTCATGTTTTATTTTCTAAATTCTGTGGTTTTTCAAAGACATATATTGTAATGCTTTTGTTCAATTTCATTTAAAATTAAATGTCGTTTTTTCTCCCCGATGAAATTAGGTTACCAAAACACTCCATCCATCTGCTTCTGGTCCGGCCCCTCTGTCAAATTTTAGAACCCATTGAGGCCCGTCAATCCAAAAGTTTGCCCACCCCTGATTTAACCCATATTCACTCTTTTCCAATTCAGCACTTTTTCCCCCCATCATCTGCCGATATAATTTCCTCACTTTGCCATTTTAAACCTCTCCCGGTGACCAAAACTAGCGTTCTGGTGCGTGCGTGCGTGCGTGTGCGCGTGTCTCCAGACAGATGGTGGGGTTAAATACTGCCCCGGGAGATGCTTTGAAGTGGGCAAAGGCTGCCTTCCAGTTCCCCCTAAATTGAGCCTGGCAGGCACTCAGTTTGAAGAGGGAGAGAGTCTGTGGCAAATCAAGACCATTCCAGACTGTGATTCCAAACTAGTTTACACACACACACACACACACACCCCCACCCCTGTTGTTGTGCCACAGAATTTTAACACACGTCCTTGTGATTCATCTTTTAGCCTGATGAGCCTGCAGGTTATCAAGCATTTAGAGTGCCACCACAGTAGTAGAACATAATCAGATCACACCATGTTTTCTTACAAATTAGATTGTAAAGGGGGAAGGTGAGTCCACACTGGGGCTTCAACAAGCATTCTAAAAAAAATCCCCCCCCAAAAAATCAATCTATTCACCTACCCTACTACTCTATATAGCTCTCAGAAAATGACCGACAGACATGTAGTCACATCTCAGTGTTGGTATGGCAACCGCAACATGTGCAGGAACAAGGCTACAGTATATGCCTGCACAATACCCACACAACCTCGATTCACGTTCATATCATGATTTCCTTTTTCTCTGGTGTGACCTGATTGCGTTATACAATACACGCACGCATCTATCACATTTCTCCTTGTGTTACACTCCTCTGCCCTAATTTAAAAAAAAAATGTGGAGTATATATGAAAACAGCTTGAAACAGACCGCTTTTGTCAGTCAGCTATCTGATGTAACACAGCCAGACACAAACATATCATTAATTTATCTTCTATTCATCCAATCAATTAATAAAAGGTATACATTTGGTTAAGCTAAAGATTCAATGGAAATTGTTCAGAAACTGAACACACTGACCTCCACGTGGATGCATCACACGTATGAATAGTGAGGAACCTCTTTCAGTTACATGACTGCTTATTAAAGAAATGATGTCCTTGAAGCTACACGCAAGCCTTGGTCCATCATGTTCATTTGCAATTCATTCTAAAATTGTGTGTGTTTGAGAAAAGCCTCATCAGGGGGGATGTGGACTGGAGGTAAGCGTGGTGCACAATCTGTTGGAAAGGTGCTCCATCTTCCTGTCAGTCAGTGTTTATTGAGTGGTCCTCCACCACTGCATCATGTCTGCACAGCCCCAACTGGCTCACTTCCATTGCACTTTTTGCAAGGCCTCGGTCGACTCACCTGTTCTTTGTGATCCGGAATTGGTGTGCACTAAAACAACCATAAAATAAAGACTCATCCCAACTCTTGTCTGTTACCCCCCCCAAATATGTGAAGTGACTTGTCCCACACTTTTCAGGTAAAAACACCGCCTCCTACCTGCAAGAGCTGGAGTCAGTATCTGGGTGATTATTGTTGTCCTCGGTGTTGGCCGCCGCCGCCGCCTGCCCGTCACGAGCGGAGGTCTCGAGTCTCTCGAGCTGCAGCACCGGGGCCTCACCAGAGGGCTCCATGTTGGAGACCGGGCGAGAACGGCGACGTGGCGACGGAGAAGCCCACGCCGCGGGGGAGCTGCTGCACTCTGGATGGCTCGCGGAGCGAGAGCACGAGATCCCGGTCGCTCCAGCTCCACCCGAGCCGCTCCGACTCCCCGACGAATCAAGAAACTTTCTACTGTTGCAAAGGTTCGACCCGGCGCTGCCGCTCGTCACGAGCCCACCGTGGCAACTCGCGACGCCCGCTGAAGTCGAGCTCTCCTCGTTAAATGAAGAAGGTCCCTCTGGGGAGGAGGAGTGGCCGTCCGACCTCCTCCCGGTCAAGTAGTCTCTTAGCGGCGGAGAGTGTGGCGGAGGCACCGCGGGGTGACCGAACCACCTCCATCGGATCCGGAGGATCTGCTTGACATCGAACTCCTTCCGCGAGGAAGAGTTCGAGCTGCCACCAGACATAGCAGCCAGGGCGCGGGGCGAAGGTAATGGCGAGAGGCGCGCCTGCCGCTCTGTCGTTTTTACAGCGGAGCTCTGAGAAGCTCGCGATCCTCGCTAACGTTAACTGCTCCTGGACTGAGCGGCACCACCAGCAGAAGAGAGAGAGAGCGAGAGAGAGAGAGAGAGGAAGAGAGAGAGAGAGAGAGAGAGAAGGTTGGGTGGTGGTGGGGGGCGGGGGGCGGATTCAGCAGCGTCGGTTCCAAGCATCTCATGCACAAACCCACAAACATTTACTTGAGTGCAAATGAATGACATTTTTGCTTTTATTACTCGACATGACTCTCTTCGACCAGTTTCCTCTAACCTTGACTGAAGGCACATTCAGTGCCCTCCACAATTATGAACAACCCGGTTAAGCCTTGTTAAAACTTAAAAGCCGTAAAATAAATGCATTTTTTCATTATCCCAGAAGCATACTCTCCTAATGAAAATTTTAGAGTTGGTTCACTAGCATTACTGTGAACGACGTTTGTATTACATTAATTACATACGGGCTGTACAATAAAATACAATACAACTTTATTTTTATAGCACATTTGAAAACAGCTGGAGCTTTAACAAAGCACTTTCTGATACAGGTGAATGTTTATATTTGCTTGGATCATCCACTGTGAGATTGATTTGCAAATATTTTCAAGCTTCAAAATGAATCATTTTACTATCCACAACAGTATCATGTCAACTGGAGTGAGTTTTGTGTTACTCCTCCCAATTCTGCCTTTAAAAGTGAAATTGAAATTGAGTTTGCTCCCAGAGTTGGAAGACTTCCTAAATAGTGCGAGATTGAGCTCAGAGTAGAGAGATGCGCTTCCTTTCCGCTTCAGTGCCTCCCTCTCAGTGCTCTTGAGGTACAAAGTGCTGTATTACAAAAGAGGCTTGCATGTTTTTAAAGTCACACACTTCAAATGGCGCGTCCTCTGCAAAATGAAATGAGTTTCTCCTTGCATAGTCCGTTCCCGCCCCCCTCTCTCCTTCACAAACCATTTCTCTACATCACTCATTACATCAGTGGGAGTGGGCCCAGTGGGAAACCATCTCTTCCAGATACCCAAGGCATTCAGCACATCAGCCAGGCGGAACCTGCCATAACCACAGGATGTACACTATAGTTCTAGATGCACTTTCATCAACAGGACGGAAACGACCCACTTGAGCAAAATCAATAAGTCAATATCTGGTCAATATTTATGAAAGTAGATAATCATGTTCTCACACATTGCTGCAAAGTGCAAAGTGCCGCTGCCCTAGATCAGAGCAGGGGTGGGTTCGACTAAGGTTTGGTATTTTTGCAGACATATTCGCTATTTGAGAAGCACTGGACTAATGCAAGATTTCACCAAATTCTATTTAGCTTGTTTCACGGAATTCTCTCGCCGTACAACTTCAAAATAGCCCTTTTTGCTTTATTAAGAGAACGTTTCCGGAAAAGCTTCATTCAATTAATTGCCAATCTGTTGGCACAATGTACGTACAATATCTTGTTCCCGTTCCCTTTCTAAAAATAGAACATTCAACAGACGCCAGGACCAAAGTATACCACTCCCTAATGAAAACGTACTGAAAAGTAGGGCAGTTGGGAATCATATCCAAAAATGTGAACCGCACCAAACTGAACTGAATGCTTTGTTACAAACGACTTTTTTAGTGGAGCTCTCGACAGTATTCGTTGTTCAGCACTTTGACTTGCAAGCGGAAACACAAACACATAACCTCTGCGCTTGCATATTTTGCCAGTAAACAGATGCATCAGGAGTCACATTTGGCAGCATTCCCTGCTCCCGTCTAAACCTGACAAAAGAGCAGTAATATATTGACTGCCACTTGCGCGGCCCCCGAGGAAGGAAAATGCATTTCACATATCAACCGTTTGCTGTTGCAGCTTAAAAGTGACGATGTTAGGAGGTTATATGGATACGTTTATGAGCCTGCTTTTTACATTTGCTTTCTAGCACATGGACACATGCACACGAATGCGCACACACACACACGAACATGCACACATTTATTTTCAAGACCCAAAAGAAATATATGGAAACGGGGACCATGGTTACGTACGCTGTTGCCCTCTTGGCTGTCGTGCTAACATTCACAAGTCAATTGGGCGTGTTTACAAATGTGCAGTACATGCACACATCCAGGAAAATGACATTGAGAGCCTATTTAAATATTTCACACTTGATAATCATTGCATTTATGCAAAGTCAGCCATGCGCATTCAGTGTACAAGCGACACACTTAAATAGCACAGAACAACAAAGAGCATGCACACTAAATGATGGTTTTCATCCATCATCTTTCTTTTTCCCTCTTTCTGTCCTTGTTCTAATCCTCCTTTTTTGCTCCGAGCCAACACTCCTCAATCTCAATCCCACCTTCCATTTCCGCTTCGCCACCCGTGCTATTATGCTGTGGCGCAAAATACTTTGCGGTGAGTGATGGTCTGTGTGTACCACAGGGACTGTGGCGATGCGATTTTTTTTTTTTCAGGTGTGGACCTGCATAGACCACCGAGCCATTTTGCACAACTCATTGCAAATACAGAATGTTGTACCAGCAGACTATTTCTGGAAGCTGTTACCTTGCACTGTTACACAAATCGTAAGGAATTAAAGCTGCTCCTCTGATTATCAATTATTGCACAATTGTAATGGGGAAATTTGCGATATCTTCTCCGGAGTTAACCGAATATGTGATTCCTATCCATACTTAGCTGCCAGGAGCAAATCTATCCTGGGGTACACATTCTCCCTGCCTACTTCTATTTTTTTGTCTAATATGTCCATTGGTATGCAGACAGGTCCGTCCCGGAGACTTTTACTCTGACGAGCAAAGCAAATCATCATCCATCCAAATCGAGAGCCACAGATGGAGGAGTGTGCATGTGTGAATTACAATTACACAGATATGGTGGCACACCAATCAACAGCAAGTTAAAGGCACACACACACACACACACACACACACACTTGGCAACATTTGAGTCTGCGTAAAAAAAAAAAAAAGCGCAGACCACCTCCACAAGTGCATTTTCCCTATTAACTTCCACAACATTGGTCAATTTAGCAAGAACACAGATCAAGGACGGCATCATCGGGGGTGTGTGTGCGTGTGTGTGTGTGTGCTGCACTTCATTTGCATGCAGGGAGTGTATTTTAGCTTTGGATTGTTGTCCTCCGAAGGGAGGAAAATGAAAAGTGGTTGTCATAAGTGCAGTTGCCAGAAGTGTCATGTATTTAGATCGCAAGCGTGATGATAAGTGGTGCGGCATGTTCTCAAGTTGTTTACCTCTTTAATGTTTCCATTCTTTTGATCACCGCCTCTAATGACCTCTTTTAACTTGTCACTCATTCCTTCCTTCATTGCTCTCCATTCCAATGTTGTTTATCAGCTCATTTAGATTTTTTTTTTTGCCATTTTTTCTTTCATTCAATATTTGGTGCAAAATTCACAATTTCTTCACAATGTACAGTGACATTTACTAACATGACAGAAAATAGCATTTTGCCATTAAAACATTAAATTGCAATAATGCAAGGACATTAAAGAGGTTTTGCGAGGGGAGAATTTTTTCAGAAATTTTATAAAACGACTTTCTGTAAAGTATTATTTGATAATTTTGCATTTGTGTAATTGTGTATATGAAAACAATTTTTTTTTAAACCCCAAATGTTTTGCATTTTGTACTAGAAAAGTCGACTGTACACCAAAGTACTTATTTTGGGTCCTTCCTGATGCTGTAATGCACATTGCTGCTGCTGTCCACCGATTTGCATATACGTAGTACAAATGAAGACCATAATTCTAAACTATGCTTTGCGCCCAGAACCCAAAGAGGTCCGTAAGTCGCTTCGACCAAAATACCATTATTGTCGCAGCGCTTTGTCGTTGGCCAATGTCAGCCATCTCTTCGGGGCCTCTTTCAGCTGCGGGCTCGAGGCAATCGGCTTATTTGCCTGCCCTCTTGCGGCGTCTCTGACCACATTGTTAATGAAAAGTACAGCTTCTATAAATCAACGACATCATGCAGCTATTTTAATGACTATGAAGAGGTAATACAAGGCGGATAGTTTACAAATATCCGAGCCAAGGCTCAGTTGTAGTGTCCTACTAAACGCTGCAAGAAACTCTCACAAACAATCCGTAATCGCCCCTTTTGCACGTGAGTGAGGGTGCGTGTGCGTGCATGCGTGCGTGCGTGTGTGTGTGTGTGTGTGCTCACAGGCACTTGTGAGCAGGCCTTTTACAACAGCTGAGGCATCAGGTTTGCAGCTGCGTACAATAGCACCAAACACACAACCTGAATTATTAATGAAAATGAAAACAAGTCCATTTTTTCTTCTTACTGTGCCAGTAATTCTTTCACTTCTTGTCCTTAGCCAGCGGCCGTTTGGCACCTGCACTGCTCTCATATCATGGCTGCAACACTCAACTGGTGCCCAGTTTGGAATATAGCATATGTGCAGTAACTTAGGCGTGCCAACGCTCATACGTGCACAGATGGACGGACAGATGCGGACACACACACACATGCATGAACACGCACACACGTGCACAGTTTGCAAAGAGCTTACAGTATATTTCATCAGCCTCTATCTTTTTCTACTGGTTCCCATCTCTTATGCCAATTTCCCCAGCTGAAAAGAAAAGCACTATGGTATCGGTGTCGTTTCCCTGCTTTTCTCCCCCCCCATTCTGCTGCAGTGCCCTCTTTTCCTGTTCCCTCGCTCTGCAAATGGGCCGAGAGGGAAGTGGAAAACACGAGACTGAGTAACTGAGCAAGAGATGGAAAATGAGAGGGAGCATTTACGGCCAAATAAAGAGCAGGCCTTAAAGAATTTAATCTGCCCCGAAGCAGCAAACCAATCACAGACAGCCTATCGCTCCCACGGAAATGAGAAAGCGATAGGGCCTGCCGCTGACAGGCCGTCCATACTCTGATAAATTATTTGAGGTCAAATACGAGTCTAAAGACTCTAAAATGTTCCCTATCAAATGCCAAAACCAGAGAGAGGGAATCATACATTAGCGGGGAAATTAACATTGTGCCGTACTGAAAAGTTAAAACTTTCCATATTTTACTTCAGTGGATTCTACAAAGTCAAACACAATCTGCTGGTTCATGGACACAGACTTCCAAACCACGTCATCCACCACAAAAATGTTATTATTAAGTTATTTTGTATATGCAATATGAACTGTGGTCTTTATTGATATTCATCATAATTCATTGTATTTCTCTGATTGTACTTAACAGCCAGAAACTTCCACCGTCAGGTGGTTGCATTTCTTGTTCTATGGTTTTCATCACACATTTCCTCTTACAATCTACATTTTTGTGACGTTTACTGTAGCTCCTGTAATAAATCCCCCTCATATGCTCGATTTATCCACAGGAGCAAAAGAAGCACATCGTGCTTGAGAATCAATTTTACATAATACGAGGATGCTGCATTCAAAGTGAGCGGACTTTGTCCACAAGCTCGTTTATAGTTTGGTGTGAGGAAAGTAACCTACGGTCTGTGTACCCTCACCACTGAACTATAAGCCTAAGAGGGGCAGTCATGCAGATGCATATAAAAATAGATGGGGTAGAAATTTAAAGGGGGGAGGAAATTGCATATTTCAGGGTCATCATTGCTGAGAAAATGAACTGGAAGCCACATATTGGACATGTTAAATTAAAAAAATAGCAAAAAATATTGATATAAACAAGGCCAAGGAATAGCTAAAACAGGTGTGGGCAAACTATGGCCCGGGGGCCACATGCGGCCCGTTCAGCGTTCTAATCCGGCCCGCCAAACTTGAAAAAAATTAAATGAATAAACCTCGTTCATGTTTTATTTTCTAAATACTTTCATGTTTCAAACACAGATATTTTGTTGTAATGCTTTTGTTCATTTTCATTTGTAATTATATGTATTTTTTTTTCTCAGATGTGGTGAGGTTACCAAAACACTCCATCCATCTGCTCCTGGTCCAGCCCCTGTGTCAAATTTTAGAACCCATTGTGGCCCTCCAATCAAAATGTTTGCCCACCCCTGGGGTAGATTATAAATCACTTCACGCTATATTGTTCCCTAGTTTCTTCATTTGTATAAAAGGTGGGAAAATTGTGTCCAAATTTTGAAAAACTCCAACACTTGACTTTGTTGAAATGCTTTAAAATGTGTAAAACCTTTGTGACTTACAACATATTAAAGCTTTTTTTTTTAAACTTTATTTTAAAATTAGAATCAAAAATGAAATGCAATCTTTGTCACAGGCAGTCAAAAGGAAATTACTTTGGTGGTGTCATTCCTCACTCAGTGGTTGGGCAACCGCTCCAGGAACCCAAACAATTCTCAGTTTTTTCACATGTCCATTTTAAAATGTGTTCTTACTGCCATTAGGGCATTGGAATAATAACTTCAAACAACAATAAATAGCTTATATTCAATGAAAAACCACAGTAAATTGAAGTTAAATTGACCTTTGGAAAGCTCAGACAAGCTAAAAAGTGAGTGCGAAAGTCACGGGCGGTTTCTTTTATTGCGCTTCTAATAAAAAAATAATCATTGGGCTTCGGCAGCTATCATGACATGAGTGTAAAATGGGCAATGTGGCCTCCAATCACTAAAAGGCAGTTTGTGGCTAAGTGCAGGATAAAAGAAACAGGCAGTTAAAACATGATGAGACTACAAATGAGCACATTGTCAGCGATTAGCGCGAGAGAGTGACTCAGCATTAATCAGCGCAATGTGGGATAATTACTGGAGGGGGTCATTTCAAGGACATCAGCTCGCTTCTCGGGGAGCTTTGAACTTTCACCTTGTTTACTGGCAGTGAGAGAATTAATTCAATCAGCAAAAGAGATAGTTGATGGAATAAAGCTAACAGAATGATACATTTGTTTGCTCTGTATTTTACAATATTTCTCATAAACCTCCCAGTCACACGCGTGTTTTTCCAGAATTAACATGAATAACGTGATCCAGAAATAAAATCGTGTTTGATATAACACCTCTACACCGTCCCACCTCCCCAAACATCAGAGAGAAGTCCCATTTTATTGTCACCGATGAGATTGTGATAAAAGCGGTCTAGACGCACCACACCGGTTATATGGCATGAAAATGCTGTGCTCATCTTTCATCATGCTTTTATAGTACCTCTTGAAAGGCTCTATATATAGCACTCGCGCATTCACACTCGCATACACACTGGCAGTCACACACACACACACACACACATTTTCTCTGATGACAGCTATTATTGATTAATGTCATCATGTTTAACTTATTTAAAAAAAAACATTGCAGACTGCTCGGAAAGAGAATTTTCCTGATGAGAATTGACAATCCATTTCATAATTGTATATAACTATCCATCCATAGGGAATATAAAAAGTCTACACACTCCTATTTAAATGAAAGGTTTTTGTGAGATTACAAAAACACCTGCCACAATTTAAATGTCGTTAAATGTCAGATGTTCTCGAGGGCTTTTCCTGGCATTATTTCACTTTCTGACAGAAGCTTAAAGGTTTCATGCTACACTTGCCTGCTTTTTGGAACTGTTCATAATTCGCTCACTTTTGACGAACTCAGCAGGTTCGGTAAAAAAAAAAAAGAAAAGGGTTCTTTTAGTGATAAGTCAAAAAGTTGAACCTTGTTTTTATCTGATCTTAACGCAGTTTACCACGTGTTTGAAGTATTCCAACTGCGTTTTTGCAAAATTCACCTTAGAGTGTTTTTTCTGCAAAAATGATCTAAAAATAAAGTCAGTCCGTCAGTCTGTCTTTCATTTGTCATGCTTTGGTGATTTATTTGAAATTTGTTTTGGTTTGCTTTGTGTTAATGATCTCGTTTTATTGCAAGTTCTACATGCAAAAAAAAAAAGGATTTTCCAAAGAGGCCCGTAAGATTTGCTGGCATAAGTTGAGACCAATAAAGCCGCTTTAAGTGTGAATGTTTATGTTGAGTCATAAAAAAAAAACACCAGTGGATATTCTCTAGTGCCTTGATTTTCACCCAGTAAATTTATAGAGTGAAGGCACTTTTCTTCGATTGCACTGTGAGTTGTTTCCGTGAGGTCCACTTGGAGCGCATTGATTTTTCGCTATGTTAAATAGATTTTTATTGACGTGGCATTTCCACACTCTGCATAAAAGGTTACACACATTAGAGGGGAGCGTCAGAGAGGGATACAAAAGGGATGCAGCTCCCAGCTAAGATACGCGACTCAGCAAAGAAGTGACCTTGAAAACCCCGAGTGTGCAATCAAAGAGGACGATTCCAACATGGTGACGAAAGGAAGCGAAACACACAATGGAAAAAGATTCCGGGCTACAATGCATGGATATCTTTCAGCGCACAGACAGAGCGAGGAGACAAATACAAAATGGGGGGAGGGCAACCTTTTTCACCTATGTAAAGCAGCTCATCTCCATGTAGAACGCTGTCATTTCAACATAATGATTCATAAAAAGCTTTCGAAGCAACGCCTTACTGCTGACACAGCAATAAATCACCGCGCTCTCCTTCCTCCCGTTACTCGTCCTTCTCTTCTCACACAGAAAAACTTGCTTTCATTTCCTGATATTTATTATTGTCTCTCCAAAACATGATTTAAATCATAGCTATTTTTTTTCAAGCTGTAATAAATAGTATTTAGTCCCAAATATGTTGGGTCTAGCAAAAAAAAAAAAAGCACAATTCTATCCAAAGTATTGCTCATATTGTTGTTTTCTGACACATGACACAAGATTCCCACACAAACCTAAACACAACAGTGCGAGACCAACAGAAAGGGACTGTGTCGCTTATTGTGACCCAAACAATATAAATATATATATATATATATATATATATATATATATATATATTATTTATTTATTTATGTATTTATCTTTTTATCTATTTTTTGATTTATTTATTTAAAACAAAAGAGGACTTAAATGTGTTCCCAATATTTTTGCATACCTTGTTTTGCTCCCAGTATGACTCAGTTAGTGCACTTCCTCATCACCAACACAATCGCAAGTTGAAGTAAGCATAACAACACAACACATACGTATTTTTGGGCTCAATTTTAAAAGCTTCCAACATATTCGAAAGGCTGTCAACTGTGTAGCTGTGCCAACCATTGTGATCGATGTGTAGCCTCAGGAAGAACCATCAATTTTTTTTTAAAGTCATAAAAGTGATATTGGTTTGACAGTTAACGACTGAGAAGCTGCATAGCATAAAATAAATAAATAAATAAATACCGTAATGTAAAAAGAAGAAACGTGAACATGGGACAATCTCCTTTGGGAAAATTGGACATGCAACACTGTCGAGAATGACGGTACAGTCTTCCAACTTCTTTTGGGCTGCAAATTCTCGTCCACATCACAAGAATTATCTTTGCATGCTATGAGGCATGTCAGAAAACCGTTTGATCAGTAGTTAATCAGATGCTTCACGCATTTTAGAAAAGGCCAAGGTTTGCCTAGGGAAAAAAGAGTCTAAAGCAAATGCATAGAAATATGCTTGACATAACTGTCAGAACTTATCCAATGAACTAATGCCACCATGTTGTGAGTGTGGGACACTTAATATTAAATGAAAATGAACAAAAGCATGACAACAATATATATGTCTTTGAAAAACTACAGTATTTAGAAAATAAAACATTAACAAGGTTTATTCATTGAATTTTTTTCAAGTTTGGCGGGCCGGATTAAAACATTTAATGGGCCGCACGTAGCCCCCGGGCCATAGTTTGCCCATGACTGCTTTAGATCCACCCTGCCTGGGCAGCTCCAATGTAACATCAACAGGACTCTCGAAACATAACACAATCATTACTATTATTTACGCAAAACTCAAAATTCCTACCCACTGTACATCCTCTACCGTTGAGTTCATGCTGTTGCTCCCTGCATAGCCAGAAAACCCGAGTCGCTCGACACTCACGCAAACACATGACATTTGGACTCACATTGTGCCGGTTGATCCATTTGTCGCCCTCCGTGTGAACACGACAGGAAGTACGAGCGGAAGAGAAGCGTTGAGCCGCAGCGTGTTGTGTTGCTTCATCGCTTACACCGTCCTCAGCTGGGAGTTTTTTCTTTGGAGGTTTGGCCTGCAGCAAAGAGATGAACGAAGAGCGCCGGACATTTTGAAACAGAAGAGGGAAAGTGGACAGCGCAGGTTAAAAGTCACACTTGAGTGTCAACATGACGAGGTCAATGGCGACTAAGCTTGTCGTCCTCGTTATCCTCATCTTCATCATCTGCCTCCCAGATTTTTTCTCATCATACAGAGGTGAGGTTTTATTAAATGTGTGTGTTTGTGTTCGGGACTTTTTAAGGCCTTCCACAGGAAGTGCTTCACATGTTGCTCTGACATTTGAACGTTTCACTCACAGCGTACTCTGTTGAGTCATCCTGCAAGGCAAACTGTGTTCATTTGTTTTCTCAAATGTAAATATGGTGCATGCAATGTTAATTATTTTACAGCTTGTAATATATATTTTTTTATCTTTCCGGCTACTGTAATCACCAAGTCATAGGTTGGTCATGTAACATCCATTAAGCTACTTTGAGGAAACACAATCTTTTGCAAAATTCAAAATGTTTGTGCAACTTCTTGGAAATCTTTCGAGCATTCTAATCAACTATACATTTAGAAGGAATTGAGAAAAGGCGTCAAAACCAATAAACTTGATATAATGTACTTTGAGTCCAAAATTGGGCTGAGTAAATTTATTTAGGGCTTACGTGTTTATGTCAATGCGATGGACTGAGCCAACTTTTGACCGATTTCCGCCTTGTGTAACTTTGAAAACACAATTTCCTCTCTTGGCTCTGAGCCACGTGCTCACACTCAGTGGTTTCCTCACATCTTCTTTTTCACGTCCGACACATTTTATTGACAATTTTACCCCACTTCAATTAGTTTTTTTCTTTTTCTCCACTTCCTGCGTGTTTCAAATTCAACCACTCTAATTTCTGGATTGTCCTCCCTCCGTTCAGTGTCAAAAGTCAAGTTGGTCTGTTTGCCATGTGAATGGGACAAGCGAGCGAGAAAGAGAGAGAACTGGCAGGGTGCGGATGCTGAGGTGAGAAGAAAGACTTCATGTGACCCTCCCGCCATCCCAGGAGGTGAGCGATGGCGTGAGACGTGTGACGAGAGAGGAGCTGACAGCAGCCCGACGTCAAACGATGCAAGGAGTGAAGACGCACACACAAATTGGTACATGTGTGAAACACAAGGGAGTGTGGCGGAATTGCATGGTAACAGCTCCCTTTCAGGTACCAGTGAAGATGTTCGTAGTCTTTAAGATTGTCTGCAGTTTGAGAAGATCCTTAAAATAAAGATCCTCTCTGGACACAAGATGAGGCAGTGTCAGTCAACTGCAAATATTTAATTGGTACAAAGTTCTTGTGGTAAAGCTCATGAGTTAAGGCTTGCGTACGAGGACCCAATGAAGTCTCACATGAGTGTTAATACATTAATAATGCAAATTAAAAGCGCACCCCCCCCGATTACCTCGTGTTGATATTTCAACAATCCGTATGGTACTTTTAAAGTGATTAGTAATCAAAATTTAAAGTAATTAATATTTTAATATTTATTTATTAATTATTGTACATTATTCATAAAAAAGTATAACACACACAAACAATATTTTTACATTTAAAACAAAAGAAGCAATTAAAATGAATTGTTACGTTTTTTTTCTTGCTAAATAGTTGCATCTGTTCACTGATTGGCTGGGAGAAATCACATGGTTAGACTGACTCATATACTGGTTTAAAAACAAAATAATGGTAATTTCCATAAAAGGAATCTCAAGACTTTAGACAGCAGTCGAAATTCTACCCCACCCACTCAAAAAAAATCATTTGATATATTTTTCCATTTCCAGCTGCAAAGGTTCACATAGAGACGTCAGTGAATCTTCAACTTGGAGACGCTAACTTCCTGGAACTCACTTTATACGGCCACAGTAATTCCAGCTCCCTGCACCATCGGCCACCTGAGGAGGAGACGGAAGATGGAGGTCACAGTGCGGCGTCTTATTGCTGTGTGTTCGTCCCATCCGCCTCAGAGACATCCGGTCATATCGTTTGTCTGCTGACACTGTCAAATCACACCATTTCTTCTGCCGCAGAAAACAAGAAGTCGCCAAAGACACAAGAAGGTTTGTGTGGGAATTTATGACTAACGCACAGTCACCCCCCCCCCCCCCACATTCGATACTGTACAACTTTACTGTAATGCTTCTCGTTTTCGATCGAGCTCATGTACTGGCTCTTACTAGATTGTGCCACGGTACCTAATGTTGAGTCTGTTGGTACATTCTTGATATGGAGTGTTGTGTCTTTGCTATCTGTTCCAGATGAGTGGGGTGCTGTGTTCAGGATCCTCTGGCTGCTTCTCTTGTGTGTGGTCTTGCTGACTTTGACCTCAGCTTTCCTCAGACAAATGAAGCGGAGTGGACACTACTGCAGTAAGACACACACAATCATTCACTTCATTGCACACAGCGCATCCAAAGTGGCATGAGTAGAATTTACCTGCACATGTTTTTCTGTTTATCAGATAAAGTGCATCTTCTTGGTTATGGATTCACTGGGCAGCAGTTGAAAGGTGAAAAAAAATATATATGTTTTCGTTTTTTTTCTCGCCATGTCACGGTTTGTATCAAATGAGGTGAGATTAAATCTGATGTGCTTCTTGATTAGAAGGAAGCAACGACACAAAGATCAGCATTTACAAAGGTAACTTCTAGCACATTTGAAATTCATGTGCGTGCATTTAAAGTGACAAGACATTAATTATTAATTGAAATGCTTTTAGGGACGAACCTTCATAGCTATGAGCCTCGTCCAACATGGACAGGTCAGTAAGGAAAAAAAAGAAATGTTTTTTTTTCTGTAAAATATTTTCTTTTTCCATGACAGGATTATCATCTATTGAAGAGGTCGATGTAGCTGGTAGGAAATCATAACACGCAAACATACTTCAGCGCAAATGATAATTTTGTTTTTTAAAAAATGAAGCTTACTGTTAACAATGTTTATGACTTCATTTGTTTAGATGATGGTGAAACTGTACTGGACGGTCATGTGGACCACTGTTATGTGACCGGTAAACCGACATGTTGACATGATAATTTTTTTTAGAAGACAAAACTTTCCTCCAAAAGTGTTGCGTTCACTCTTGACCATCTGGGATATCATATCAAGATAAACAAAATCATAAACCCGTATAATATATTATGATACAATATAAATTACCATTATATAATGCATTAATATAAAAAAAAATAGGTAAGAAGAATATAAGTGACGGCTGAGTCAAATAAATAAGGGAACATAAGCAGTATGTAAAATTGTTTGACCTGAAGTGAACCAAGAGCTGAACAATAAAATATACAATGATTATTTTAAAGGGAAGGTAATCTGTATAAATACTCACAAAATACCTATTTATTGTTCACTTTTTAATTTCAAACTCGTCGAAGTTTGTGAATTAAAATACCTGATATATTTCATTTCTATTATTAATCATTGCCTGTATGCATTTCACATCACCGCAATGATATTTCTCTTGCAGCTAATCTTCATCACCGTCCAACAGTGACTTTCCCTCACAGAGGAGCTGAGCTGGTGATGGACAAAACACAGCTTTAGTCTGATGAAGAAAAATAAACCCGACGACATCATCATGCATCCGCGACTTAAATGTGGGGAAAAAAAGTATTTGGGATGCAAATGAGGTTCAAAATAGCTTCATTTTCAATTGTTCAGAAATATTGCATGTTTCCACATATAGGAAATCATCTTTCCCGGACTGTATGGCTAAAAAAAAAAAGAAGATTATTTATTTTTGAATGGATTTAAGTGTTGATGCCAGGATGGTTAAAACTTAAAAAAAATAGTCAGGACTCTAAAAATGTGTGCTACAACAACATTAACGGGATTCACAAAAATTATTCATCAGAGAATTTATTTGATAGCTATACATCCCATTTGCATTGGATCCTAGTATGATGAATATTGCGGAAACACATTTCCATCAAGGCCATATTAATTTGAGGTGTTAGATGTCATTTAATATAACAAACAAGAAAATACAGTAATCATGAATACTGTACTTGCATTTAAAGAGGAAAACAATCCTATTGTGTCAGTCAAGGCAATGGAGTGCAAATGTGTTTTCATATTTTTTACATAATTAACGTTCACGCCAACACATTTGGATGATGCTGAGTTTTGGGAGATTATCTTTGTATTAAGCACATGGCTAGAAGCCTCATTTGAAAACGAACAACAACGGGGTCAGCCACACGCAGAGGCTGCCTGTGGACCGTTTAATATGTCAATGTTAACTTTGTATTATACACATAAATAAACAGCTTCTGACAATGTAGATGGAAGCTTTCTTTCTGTACAAGAGTGCGTGTGTGTGTGCGTGTGTGTGTGTTAGTGCTGCACGTCTGCAGCTGGTTCTGTGCGTGTTGTGCAGCATTGGCTCTCAATGTGGGAAATCTGCAGGACAGGCAGCAGAAGTTGAAAGGCATTCTGGATGTAGTTGGTACTGTTGGAGCCCTGAGGACGGGAGAGACAAGACCTTCATCAACACCATTGTCAGAGCACACAATTTCAAATGTCAAAACAGATTGACAGAATTTTTGATTCTACG
Organism: Idiotropiscis lumnitzeri; assembly: GCF_059441095.1. NCBI lineage: Eukaryota > Metazoa > Chordata > Actinopteri > Syngnathiformes > Syngnathidae > Idiotropiscis > Idiotropiscis lumnitzeri. Next base: position 15,226,542 of record NC_142398.1, on the reverse strand, counting down.
ATAGACAAATCGTAAACTTTCAGTAGTCTACGTTGGAATTTCACTCAACTGTGTCCTTACGGCTACGCACAATTTTGCGCAGTCTGCAAGACTGTAGCATTGCCATTTGTAAAAGTTGAGGCAGAGTTGCTTTCATTGTTTATAATTGTTGTTGGTTAACTTATTTTTACACTTGCGTGACATTTAAACAAATCATTTGATGTGCGAGACACACACTTTTATGTATATAGGTCATTAAAGTAAAGGTTTCAGTATGCAAAAATATGTTTTATGAGAGAGACAGTTTTGCTCAGGAATTATAGTCACGTTTTTCCTATTGCAAGAACTGATATATATATAATACAGATTTCAAATAATACAATAAATTGTAATGTATCTACAGCAAAACTTCAATCCATTCCAGTATGCTGGGCATCGACTGATAGTTTGGATTTCAAAAATATGTTTATTATCGACATATATTCATAGAATATGGTTGCATTTATTTAGATTTATTAAAAAAGAAATCACTGTTTCATAGGCAAGCATCAGCGTTAAACGCTTTACGATTAACTACAACTACTACCCACACCGACGCTACATGAAAACAAATGTGGTTCCCGCTCAGTAGACATGATCCACGAAAATCGTAACAACGACACTTTCTAATTCCGATCAACTCTTACGTAGAGTTTAAATGCAACAATCATTCTTAGACTCTCACCTCCAACAGCACACTGTCAACCAACGGACTGAGCTCCTCAGCTTTCCTCTGACACTGACAATGACAACAATGTGTATGAATTCACACAGAATTTGTCATCTCCTTTGTGTATATTTATTTCACATCTTACACACGCTGGCTCACACTTACCCCAACAAGGAGCAGCGTATCCGAGAACTTTCTGGCCAGACACTCCACCTCTGCGCACATGGCGCATGTCAACCTGGAAAGGAAAAGAGGAGGTTGGAGCAGGCATCACTGCAGTCACCACATTAAATGCATGCACAAACACACACGCACAAAAAAAAAAAAAAATACTCGCACATGAAATCACAATTATTATTATTTTTTTTTATTATTTTGATTTTTATTTAGTCGTTCGAGCGGGTTTGTTGGTTTATTATTACTTAGTTTTAGTTTATTTTCATGCATTTATTTATTTTTAAATACGGAGTGTTTGTTGAGTGCCAGATTAAAAAAAAAGGTTGATGTCATAAAGTAAAGGAAATTACAATTCTCAAACGACTGTTTGACCTTCTTTCTTCTTTATGGATGTACAGCAATATCGCAATAAAAAAAAAAGATAAATAATGAAATGATCCGCAAAAGCTCACGCATGATTGACAAAGATGAAAACGACATTTTTGCTAGAAATCTAGTGAGTAAGTTATTCGGTTTGTGTTGTTAAAAGCATTTTCGTGTGTATTTTATTGAATTAACAAAAATGTTTTTTTCAATTCTAGTTATTTTGTTAGTTTTCGTCAACTATAATAACATTAGTACACTCTGTCACACACCTGGTGAGGACATGTGCCTGATCCCTTGCAGGTTTCTCCTGCTCTTGCTCTTGGCCATGTAGGATAAGTTCTGCCACCTTGTGGAGCTGCTCAATACTCCGCGCTGTCACTTCCGCCAGACTGCCCACTGACGACATGTAGACGGCCTGCAGAGCAAACACGGATGTGGACACGCATTAAATGAGATCACAAGTTTTGATCATTCGATTTATCGCCCACCACGGTGACGACACCCCACCTCCACAGATTTGAGCCTGTCCTCCTGCTTCTTCATCTTTGCCTCGTCTTCCTCACTCTTCTCCTCCTGAGCCGCTCCATCTCCCACCTCCTCCTCCTCCTCCTCTCCCTTCTCTCCTTCAGGCTGCTCCTGCGTCTCCCTGCCAACTGTCTCCGTAGTGACAGGCCGCTCCACCTTGCTCACCCACTCGTGAGCGCTCATTCGAGCCTGGAGAGGCACAATTACGCGCTGCATCTCGATGTTTTATAATCACACGCATCAGCACGATTAGATGCTAATATGCGGATTTCAAACAGTCAATCTCATTTGGATACAATTTGTCATAATGTCAACAATGACACATTACAGCTTCTGATTAAAACGTATTTCCTACAGTGATGACATAATTATACTAACTGATAGACAGATGATTGATTTTGTCTGTATGTCATTTTAGATAAGCCGCGGCATATAATGTGCAGTTGATGAGCGTGGGCAAAATGTGGCCCAAAAGAACATTTAGATTAGCAAGAGACCTGGCCTTAAATCTTATTAAATCATTTTTTAATTGATTCACTGTTCATAATGAATTAAAAATATTGGTAAAATAAACATGTTGATACAAACTGTAGATGTTTTCATTTTTATTAAATGATAATAATAATAATAATAAATTAGATTTGGAAGCGCCTTTCAGGACACTCAATTGGTTAAATACATAAAATTTCATTGATTATTGATGATTAATTATTATTTGATTGTCAAATTAAATAATTGTATATATTTTATATATGCATTTTTTTTTTATTCTATTTACAAATTATCTGGTCCAAGTGTCCATTTAAAAAAAATTAAACCACCGCTGTAGATACTGAAAAGGTGCCAGAAGAAATTCTGTGGCCCTCAATACAAACAGTTGTGTGTACATTTTTACCTTATTGAGTTTGTCTGGTGTCGCAGCGATATGAAGCTCAAACAGTAACTCGGTCAGAACACTCAGAAACTCTTCATCTGCTTCTACAGAAATACACGCACAAACACATGCATAGTAACACTTAAATCTTTGTATCATTTTGGGTGCAAAAGTATAAGCTACGAATATAAAGTGTTGCATTTTGGCAGGTTTTGCGATAGCGAGGGGTTACCCCTGTAATGTAATATTTACAAGAGGGAAAATTATATTAAATTTAAATTGTCACCACATGGGTTAGCCATCACTGGCTCTTCATTTCCAGTCTCCTCTTCCTTTTCCTCCTCTCTCTTGATGAAGACATCCTTGATGAAAATCAGCTCCTTCTTCACCTCCTCCTGCTTTTCTTCCTCGAGGGCAGAGAGGTACGCTTGGACCTGTGGGCGGCACATGGCTTTATTTTTCAATTTGCATACTTGTGAATGAAATATTTACTATTCTTCATCAATCTATTGTTCGACCTTAGCTTCGCTTTCGTTAGACAGGATCTCGAGAGCCTCCAGGTGGGACAAGCCCTGGTAGTCGTCGAAAAGAATCCCATAATGAGCCGTGGGCGCGCTGATGGGCTGGTTGTTCAGACGTGCTCGCTCCTTCTCCTTGGCTTCCTTCAACATCTACAAAACAACAGGGAAGACAAATGTGACAATCCCCAATCCTCGTGAATGAGTGTGACACAAAGCTTCATTACCATACCTGACTCAGCGAAGCAGTCTTCTGCATCAGCGTCTTTGTCTTTTTGAAACCTGGATCGCTCTCAGCCAGAACAGTCATCGTCTTCTTTCCGATGAACTCCAAAGCATCTAGACCGCCACTGATCACAGATTTGCCCTGAGAATCCCGGCATGACATAAAAAAAGAGGAGCTTGCATTTTTCACACAGAAATCAGGTTTTGTCATTATGGTATAGTACATGCGGGAAATATATATATATATATATGTCTAGTATAACGTTGTTACAAGTTACATTGGGAGTGCAGAGCTTTGCTGAAACTATTTTGTAATATCCACATCAGGTTCAAAGGAAGGAATTTGAGAGACAAAACAAGGTTGAACATAGAAACTGCTTTTCAGATGTAGAGGGAGCATGGAGCAGGAATGAGGAGCTAGAACGGCTCCCAATTCTGCTCGACAGGTTAATTTATCACCTCTTTTTTTTTATTTGTAATTTATTGTACGGTCAAAAAAAGAAAACTTCAAACTACTAAAATTACGGCTCTATTTTTACGCACAGCACAAGTCTCGCGCAAGACGTGGGCTAACCGTGTGCCGAGGTGGAGTATTCTCTCTTTTGGTATTTTCATGTATTTTCAAGAAATGGCCTTCTGCGCAGCTGTGGGAGTGAACATAGTCATTTGACTCCTAGCCAATAGGAGCATCTCCTTTCAGTTCCTTTAAATCCAGCACAGGAGAGGCAGTCACAAACAATGAACACAACTTTGCTCACCGTGTTCTGCACAACATTGGAGATAGCAGAGAAGACGCCCCTGTTGGAGGCGGCGGCGCTGACAGAAGTCGACTCTTCATGACCTGACAGCTGGACGCTCTCCCCTCCTTCCTCTGGCTTCTCCTCCACTGTGTCCTCCTCATCTTCTTTGGCCTCCTCCCCCACAGAGGTTTTGTGGAGACGCAGAGCTTCCCCTGCCTTCACCTTGACCGACGTCAGACTGTGACCTGTTACACACCAAGAGAAGAACATGAAAATCCACAGAAGTAGACCGCACGCAGCCGGATGAGGTCTTGTGTGAGACGTACCCACTGTGGAGGTGGCGCTGCTCAGGAGAGATTTGCCCCATGAACCCCAACCTCCCCAAACTTGATCATTCCCCTGATGTGAGCTCTGCACACAACAACACATTTTCTGCACATGTAGTATTGTCTCATTGGACAATTAATTCACAACCACCGTCATAGCACGTCACAATAGATTTGATTCTTTTGGTTTTAGGTTAACTTGCAAATCCTTAACATTTCTCAAAATGAATAAACTACATTTATCTCTCTTGGCGGTGACCAACCTCGCCATCCTTCTCCTCCTCTGTTGCATCTGGCTCCAAGCTCACTGATTGGTCACATTCAGTCAGCTGACCCTCAGACTCCAATTGAATCTCGGAGGAAGTTCGCGTGTCTTTGGTGTCCTCGGCCGCTAACTCTGAGTTCTGGAGGACACTCTCGGGGATCTGCGGAGGCTCCTGAACTTCGGCAGGCACTACGGGGACGTCAGTGGCATCATGGCCACTGCTGAGCTCAGAAGGCGTGCTCAGTCCGGTTGGAGGCAGGCTCGCTGCGTCAGAGGGGGCAGACTGGGACATCGTGATCTGGAAGTGGAGATATTCACCGTTTTTAATCTACTGTCCATGATAAGGGTATTTGAGTTGGTATCTATGTGGTAGTGAACCTGGAATTTAATCCATAAATTTCAAACAGTCTATTCTTTTTATTTTGTAGCATTTTCCTTGGATGCACTATTTCCGCTATGTGCACATGCACATTAGATTTCAGTATATGTGCTACCCAAGTGATTTAAATAATTTTGCCAGTCGAGCTGTTCCTTTAACCAAACCGATTGCAAAATTACCTCTCAGGGCTGACTAACGACCCGTGATAACATAAGGATTTTTATGTTCTATGATTGGCTGGTCAGAGCAAGACAAGTTTGACCTGCCAAACATATCTGTAATGATCTGAAAATATTGATACATTTAATAATCAGTTCAGTATCACTGGTATGAAGTGGTGAATTTAAAATGTTAATGTAATGGTATTGGATACATTTTGATTGTATATGTTTTATCCTGCTTCTACTCATTAGGTTGCAAAGTCACAAGTTTCTAAGTCACAAGTAGTGTAAGTCACGCGAGGTGCTTACAAATATAAAAATAAATAACATTGGATTGTACACTGTTATAGTTGTATTGTGTAATAATCACTGCAATGACAGACAGACTCGAAATGGAGAACAATCAAGTGAGGTAAAAATTAAAAGGAAGAAACTTTCAAACACATCTGCTTGAATTTCAATTTAATATTTATAATTTTGAAAACAGATTTTTTAAGGCCACCTGGCCAAGCCAGCATGTCTCAAGGGGAGTGGAAAATGCATCAATTCAAAAGTTTCACTAAACGCAGAGAGGATAGGATGAGAAGAATTTCAGCGTGGCGTTAGTATCAAGTCATGCCTGATAACATACAAAATGCACGTTAAACTGCTAATCGAAATTCAGGGCATGTAAAACAATGATATTGTTTCCACCCTCCAGTGACAGAGTCAACTTGTGAGACGCATTGGCAAGTAAACAACTGTACCACAGTGCCACCTGCTGGTTACTAACTGTACATAATCACAGCACTTGAGTCATCCGGTCTTGTTTACACTCGTTGTATGCACAAACTTTGATCAGATTGAGGAAAATTTGTTTTCAGACCTCATCTAGTGCGCCTAAAATAAACATAGTACCGTAAATGAGGAGGCTTTGGAGCAATGACTTACATGAGTAAGATGACTCGTATGCATCATCTGTTTAACTAACCAACGCATTCATTTACATGTATGACAGTAAAGCAAAAGTCGTTTCTTTGTGTCAGAAGTTGTATCAACTTTTCATACCACGATTGTAGATAGAACTTCCAAACAACGGTAAATACATAGCAGTGCACATGATTGCAATCCATCTGATTTTTACCATTGCCCCCCACCCCCAAACGCCTTCAACTGTGCAGATGGTTTATTGAAAAATGTTTGTCATGTAAACTGGTGGAAGCAGTCCACTTTGCATTGTTTTGGGATGAGAAAGTGACAGCACAACTCACCCGTTCGGTACCAGCCGGCGGCTCCTCTTCCGCCCCGCCACGTCGGCAGGCCTGTGAGCCTCCACGTCGAAGAGTAACAACATTTGTTAAGATAGTACCTGGCAACTTTCTCAAGCGATCGTTTCCAGGGCCATTTATATCACCGAAGAGTAACACCTGGCAAGATAGATAGCCCTCCATGGAATCATTGACATAAACAGTGTGCTTTTCTGCATATAAATGGTCAAAAGCATTTCTGCCTATAAATGGTCACAATTTGGTTAACGCCGAGTAAAATGTTCGAATGGTAACCTGTGCATACTCACAACTATCATACACTTGAGTCTTGAGTAACAACCCCAATAGCACACTATTCGTTACACGTCACCAAGAGTTTACAAGTTAGTGAAGTTTTATGACACGAGATAAAACAATAATTACTTTTTTGGGGTCGGGTGATGACGACACTGACGCGCAAGTGGATACAAAACTGACAAAACTCAGAATGTTGTCGGCAGAAATGTTCACAGCTGGTTTTCAGCACAGATAATTAAAATGATTTTTAATGTATGAGTACCCCTAGTCACGTGGCTCGTTGGTCTAGGGGTATGATTCTCGCTTAGGGTGCGAGAGGTCCGGGGTTCAAATCCCGGACGAGCCCGTTCTTAACAGATCTCAAATCTCAAATCTGCTGCTGCTATACAAACCTGTATCAACAGATCAACTATAATTAGTTACACAACTTTTTAAATAACTGGATTAAATGTTTTTGAGATACTAAAGAATAGAGCAAATAAACACAAAAGCTCACACTTCTGAAAATAGTATCAATAAGTTTATTAAGTGGTATGAATATCCTGTTTCAAAAGAAATGTACAATTGCAGACAGATCTGTAGTTATGTTCACAGTTTAACATGTTCCCTTTGAATTACCAACGTAGATTAAAAGGAGATAAGGTTCATGATAGACACAACATTGCAGAAATGTGTAATATTTTTCATTATTATGAGTATCAAAATCATGCTTAATAAAAACCTGTAATTGCCCTTTCAGTCTAACAATTATAAAATATATAGGAATATAATATATATTACAACTTATATTTGCAGACACACAAAAACCTTTACAAGCAGAAATTAGAAAATGGTGATCTGTTGAGCCGCTACATTCGAGTATGTTTAGTTTATAAGTGGATCAATGGATGCTTTTGGGAATGCTGTTTTGAATCTCACCGATAAAGTGCACACTGCATGGAGACATGAACACACACACACATACACAACTTGATTTTCTCTTTGTTCTCGGGAGGCTGTAAAAAAGGCATTGCTAAATAAGAGAACTTTGGTTGTAATTATGTTGGTACATTGAAATATTCAAAGCAAACAAGCCCTGTCCGGTTCTTTGCCTTGAACGCTGACATTATCCCAAATAAAAGTGTCTCAAGATAAAAACTTACATTTACATTGCATCACAACCTTCCCTACCTCCAGACAAATCAAATTATAGATATACTGTCTAAGCTTGATACAAGAAATGAGATATTTTGCTGCACTGAATATCCTTAAGCATGTCCTCACCGAAACAATAATGCCCCAAGTGCAGCAACTTTCACATTTCTGAATAAAAAACAAAATACTTTCCAACCCAGATTTCATTAAGTGCATTTTTTTCCTGCATTGTGTTCCTTTAAAGAGAGAACGCATCATTCAAGCTTTTTGAAGCAGATGTGTTGTACGCTGTTTCAATTTGGGGACTAGCATTAGCTGAGTTAGCCACATTGCCGACAAATAGGTGTCACGTGACACTTCACGTTGAAGGCAATAAAAAAGTGTTTTCTTTGACATTAAAAGTTTGTTCATGGCGCATATGCGTATGGAAAGGATTTTGAGCATTTATTCCGGAACCTTGGTATTCAGTACTAGTACGCCCATTTTCCTCACTAGCAAGATAATGAAGCACACGGGTAGCATGTCGAATTAATGCTCATAGGTAGCCGTCAACGAGGACAGGCACCCAATGCTGGATATCGAGGACTGTGGAATTAAATGCACCAATCGCTTTCCATATGTATGTGTTATGGAAGGCCACAAGGGGGCAGCACTCTCAAACCAGCTGAGATGTTGCAATCCCTTTCAAAAGAAAAAACGTTTGGATTCCCCAAATTGTAATGTCAACATGCTGTGAATGATTCAGAGGTTTTTATGAGTAGAAGTAGCACACCAGCTCATATTCATGTCAAAGTGGTGAAAGTGTCAAAGCTTGCCCCAATCCACATATTGGAGTCCAATATTTATAACCCGCCCTCCCTCAAAGTCCAAGTGGTGCCGTCCAATGTTGAATCCGGCACCAGGTTTCTATCAAGTTGTCCTGAGCTCAAGTTTCACACCAGGAGGTGGCGCTTCTTGTGCAAGGCCAAGTGGTCGGAGCGGGAAAAGCTGCGCTCGCAGTCGGGACACTGGAAAGGTTTGACTCCCGTGTGCTTGCGGAAGTGTCGCGTCAGCTCATCCGACCGGGCGAACTTCCACGTGCAGCCTTCCCACATGCACTTGTACGGTTTCTCGCCTGCATGAAAGCACAAACACATTCACGGTTCAAGGGAAAAGAAATGCTTGAACGGTGCCGCTACACAAGCCGCACAATCTAATGCATTGTTTCGCAAGCGTCACTGAGCCAAGGTAAACACTTGACTTTCAAAAATGTCACGGCACGGCACCAAACTTTCTGAGCGCGTTTGCTAACTTAAACAGTAGCACCCATTGAAGGATTGTCTGTATTACGCTGACAGTGAAGTGCCATTTATCGCAGGGGTTATGTTCCAGAGAACTTCTTTTAATGATTGTTTTTTTTTAATCGTCTTACGTCTTTCCAATAGGACGCAGTGCAATTCAGCGCCACTGCACACTAGCTTTGATAGTGTATCATACTGAGCGACATTCGAGCATGTAGATGTACCTAATGTTTTGTGTCCGGGAAGTATCTTACCCGTGTGCGTCCTGCGATGCGCTTTGAGATGTGAACTCTTCGTGTAGACTTTGTTGCAACCGGCAAAATCGCAGCGGTGGATTCTTCTCTTCTTCAGTGTGTCTGGAGAGTCAGCGGGGAGAGGATGTTGAGTGGCTGAATGGACAATAACGGACGGGTTGTTGCCCCTAAACACACAGGAAGGAGAGGATGGATCATGTTAGACAATTTATCCAGCAGGAGGAGTCAGTGTGACATTTAATAGACGTCTCCTTTGCGGGATGTTGAAATCATGAGTGAACTGTTATTTGGCAGAGTCAAGCAGCAGCAACCCTCCGGCACAATAATAACATCTGCCTGTCAGGAAGTTGAAAAACACCTCCCGCTTTTTCCAGTGCACCACACCTTTTGGTGTTGTTTCGTCACCTTTTGTCACTTGAACAGGCTAAAAATAGTTGCCGTTCGGTGCAAAACTCCACTACTTTTGTTGATTAATGACCTTCTATTTTGACATCATAAAACGCTAATAGTAGAACATAATGGCCTGTAATTAATTTAGTCACATTCTGTTTTTCCCACTTTAATTTTAGAATATTAGATAAACAACTACTAGTTTAAGGGTTTGAGCAATTTTTCACAATTTTTTTAAAAATCTTTTTTTTTTTTTTTTTATTCATGGGTATCTTTGTATCTAATGTTTGAGTTATTTTATTTGTCATTTAAGCATTTACAGTGTAAATAGTGATATTCACAAAATAAAAACCTGAGATCAGCGTTCCAAAATTATAGTTAGGAATATAAGAACATTTGACATTATTTGCCTGGCAGTCAACTGGCATAGGCTCATGTCCACACACGACCCAAGTGATGCAAACAAAGGAATTGTTTGCATGAATCTATTCAAGGTCATTGGCTTTTAAATGAGGACATCCATATATGCTTCACATTGAGCACAATGGGAGAAAACATTTGTTTTTGGATTGGTAAAAAAAAAAAAAAAAAGGAGTGGTCGCTCCACAATAACACATCATGTGTGTGTGTACGCGTGCGTGCGCGTGTGCGTGTGTGTGTGTGTGTGTGTGTGTGTCAATACGTGCATCTGTGCACGACGGTGTGATAAAGTGGCAGTTAAAAGCAGACGCAGGGTGTTTAAATATGAATCTTTCACATCGGTCCACTGCAAAGGAATGTGCAGTCACTCACACACACACACATAGGCGCACACGCACGCACGCATGCACACACACAAAAACGACAATGCATCCTGGCTCACAGTGGTGAGCCAACGTGACCTATATTTCACTTACAGTATATGCTTGAATGACTTTTGAGAGGTGATAACAGCACTGGACACACCCACAGCCACACTTGGCACACTGACAATGACTTCAAAACCAAGCCAGCGACTACCTGACGACACTTGCCCATTAAATGGCGGATGAACGGCCGAGGAATAAGAACAGATGAGCGATAGGAGAAGCAGAATAGATGCGGGACCTGCGGATGCCAGACGACGAGCGCTAAAAAAAACACAGGAAGCGAAAAGGAGGGGGGGGGGGGGGTGATTACGAAAGACAGAACAGGAAGTGGAAGAGTGCCGGCGACAGGATTCGGATGACTGATATAAACTTGTAAGGCCGCGTTGTCGCATGGAGACTCGTACCAAAGGAAAAGGTTGACTAGAAATAAAGCGGTGGAATTTGAAATGGAGATGGTATCTAATGTTACATCTTGTTCACATCCATAATTGTTTAAAGAAAACATATTTTCCCCTTTACAACAAACATATTTACCATTATGTACAATATCACTGAGGCGGAATTAAATGATATTAATTACATACTAACCTGCATCATCTTAATCTCAAGATAAACATTAGTTTTGTTTTTATTGTTTTGATTAACATTTTTTTAATGAGTCCTTAATGCTGCACTTTTGTATTTCTCTTTATTCATCTAAGTGTCTACCGTCATTACTATGATCCATGTACTTTTGTCTAAAATAGGAGCCTAAATTCACTCCAACATAGCTCTCTGGCACCAAGATGCCACATCACTACACCAATGTAATGCTTTTATTGCTTTGGCCTCAGCACAAAAACAGCGATTATGTGAGTTTTTAGGCAAATGACTAAAGTTGGGTTATCGACCAAATGCCAGCTCGAGTTGCATAAAGGTCAGACAATGCACCATGGCCAGAGAGTGTCGTGTCAAACTTACTCATATTCGTGCGGTATCCTGATGACCGATGACTTCATGTTGTGGCTGCTGTGGTGCTCGTGAATGAGCTCAGGACGAGGCTCGGTTTTGATTAGCTTGTGCACGTCGTGGCCATCGCCTCGCCCATCCAATGATTTTGTGGATTGAACTGGGTAGAACAAAAGTCATTGTGAGACGGTCATTGGGGTTCAAGTTAAGTCATACGGCATGTGACCTTGGATAATTTATGTGGAATGCAATACGTAACAACAAGGCGTTCACCTTTCTTGTGCTCCATGCTGCGGTGATGATGATGGTGATGATGGTCCTCGTCCGCCGTAACAGGTGGGCTCACCATTATGGGCTGGTGCAAGTGGAGAGGAGACGGATACAGGACAGACAAAGGCACCATGACTGGAGACATCATGACCCCCGAGTTCTGGATGACGCCCGATCCTGCGCCCATCAGAGGTGCCACCATGGTGGGATACGATAACGAGGTGGCGGGCGGCGGGAGAGCGTGGGACGGTGACGGGTGTCGCTGGGTCAGCTGGGGGGAGCAGCGCGGGGAGGCACGGCTGGCAGTGCTGAAAGGGGATGGCGGGGTGCTGCGGGAGGATGCCGGGGAGGAGGCGGACGAGCAGTGAGGGGAGGACGACGACGAGGTGGCGGAGGAATACGAGCGTTTGCTCAGAGACAGATCAACTGGCTCCAGCTGGGTGTGCGATGGGTTGCTGGCGGCGTGGGACTGGGCCAGAGCCTGCATGTGGCTCTGGTGGTAAAGGTGGGCCGGATGGGAGAAGATGACTCCGTATGGCTCCGGCGTTTTCACTAACGATGAGTAGAATGACTGAAAGAGAGGCGCAGAGGATGCAGGGGAAGGGAAAGGGAACAAAAGAGCAGAGTTGAACATTTCCATTCAGCACGGAATGCCGGCGAAAACAAGCTTCTACCTCACAAACAACTAGAGGCAGCCAAGAAATGTCAGCATAGTTTTGCTCGGGAATGTCTGTCAGAACCGCGTGTTGATTAGCCTGCTGTATGGCGGCGTGCGCGGCCATTGTATGCAAATGTCCACTGTACTGCGGCCTATTTGTCCAGGAAGAGTCGGAATGTGGGAACTGGGCTGTCTCGACACGTAGCGTGAGTGCGGGTCGCTCTGTGCAGGTGACTGACTGCATGGCATCAAAAACATGCTCAGGCATGATGCGAGCACACGCATACTGTGCAAACACACACGTGCCTTACCGTCTCCATGTCTGTCTTCAGAGGGTAATCATACATCAGCATGGCTGCAATGGCCGAAATCCTGCAAAGCACAAAAAAAATAAAAAAAACGTACATTAAGTCATCCTTAAAGCATCTGTTCCAATAAAGGAAATAAACGTAAAATGTCACATGAGCAGAATAGTGGATGAGTGGATGGATATTAAATATACTTATATTTTCATGCTAAATAAGTCTATAAAAGATCAAGCTTTAAAGTTGCTTTTCCACAAATAACAATACTGTATTATTAATCATTTTTAATATGAAGAAACCAATGTTTGAAAAAAGGTCACAAGGGTAAAACGTTGTATCACTGATCTCCAAAAATTAATTGTCGAGGGCTCTCCAAGTATTTCAATGAACAAGAGAGTTCATGGGCAACCAAACTCAGTACATATATCTCAGCGCTTCTTCTGTTGTTTATCGGCTCTTGTTTTGTGCTTTCTTCACCTTTTGACCTTGCCTGCGAGCTCTTCCTCTGAAACACGTTACCGCAAGTCTATCTTTAATAAGCGCCAGTTCCTTTTCTGGTTTGCTCCAACTGCAAACATTGTACTGGTGATCAATTGCACCATCAAGTAAATCACACCACAGTATAATGAAGCGTAACAAGAAAACCAGGAGAATATGCAAACACACCAAGTGTAACCACAAGAACTGTTCTGGAATATGTGTGTGTGTTCACGCAAGCCTTTTGGTAACCTGACCTGTACTGAGAATGTACCTTAAAGGACTCGTGCGTGTGTGTGCGTGTTTATGTGTGTGACCAGATCAAAGTCCACAGGCAGGAGACAAGTTAGCCTTTAATTATTAACAAATGGCCAAGAACACAAGCCCTCACGCCCTTCCAGAACAGACGCACACAAACAGACACGCTGGGAGTCCAGATGGCGAACAGACCAATGGGAGCGCAGGGTGCTTTGCTCGCCGGGTCAGGAAGGGTGTGAACATGACGACAGAGGCCTCACCCATGGCGCGGCTCCAGTGAAACAAAGAGCGAGCAGTCAGGTGTGGTCTGTGTGTGTGTGCGTGCGTAGGTCTGCGTTCTAAAGCGGGATTGCATTGTGTTGGAGTTCAACTGGAGGTCAAGCAGTTGTTCGTTTGTGGTTGCCAATCAGGTGACGTTGAGGAGCACAAACAGACGTTTCACAGCATATCTGACGACATTGTCGACGGACGGCCTCTCCCCTTCCAACTGTTTGGACAATGCGTAGCCCAAGTGTGATTTCAACAATGAGGAAATTTCATGTCAGTTTCATGTCAGAAGCATTTTTGCGGAGGTAATTTTCCATTTTTGCGTTGCTTTTTTTTTATTTTATTTTTTTTTATTGCTTTACTGCTGCATTCTTGGGTTTTGTGTAGAAAAAAAGTCATGGTATCGCCAGATCTTTTGTCATGGCTCTGATGGAGCTCTTTTGAAGTGTCTCCGTTTAAGGATAAATAACAAAAATGGAGAAAGAATTGTTTAGCCTTGAATGTATGTGCTCTACTTGTAGTTGTCCTGTAATTTGATCAAATACCACTAAATATCGCAAAATTCTGAGAAGACTTTTGCAATGTTTTTGGAGTATGTCACCGATATTTGACCTGATAAACAGCCGCGGCTCTCGCTCATCTCAAACTTTTTGGTGGCCTCAAGGAAACTTCATACCCATCTACATACATTTTAAAGTGACTTAGTGTATGTGTCAAGCTATTCTAAAAATTAAATCGATAAAAATAATAATCTGAAAATCCCTCCCAAATGCTCTGCGTCCCTGGAACTCCTCGAAAGACGCAGACGGTTGTCAAACATTTCCCCTCACATTTCATGTCCTCAAAGGTTGATTTATGCGCCGAGGGTTCAATCTTCTTGTCAGAACAAGCAACAAATTGACGGTGACAGACGTGAGACCACACACAGATGCTCACTTGTTATACATATCATTTATTTAGTTCAACGTCTGTAGGTGTAAAGATAATAAAGCTTATCAATTATGATGATCTCCAAAGTGGACATTTAATAGATTACAACATGACGAGAAACAACCTCTTCTCTAAGGATGTATCACAAAGAGAAGAGTCTGAAACGGGAAGTGACCAATGCAATAGATGCAAGATTTAAAAGATGCAACATTGAGTGAAAGTGACAGTCAACCAGGAAAGGCTACGAAATAATACTAACCAGTCCCGTGAGTACCAAGTCAAATATTGTTTGGTCATGTTTGCGTCTTACAGTCACATATAAACAACATCTAAACAGAGTCAGTAATTAAGGTTCACCAAGAAAATCTCAAGTGTGTATTACATGGTAATAACATACTCACTTGCCGCCACACATTAGACACACCTGCACAATCAAATGCGAAGTTGAAAACGGGATACTGGCTGACCTACAATGTGTTCACATTGAGTTACTTTGTGTGTGAAACGCGTTATAAATAACGATGAACTTTCTCATTCTCAATACAAACTGAGCATCATTTGAGATTCAAGTCTTCTACAGGAGATCGTGAGTTGGTGCATGGCTAGCTAATTTGGTCGGCTGACCTAGTTTTATTGTCATGCATTGTATAAAGCCGTCTTTTTTGGTATCGGCTCAAATGGACCCGAGGGATGTTACGCAACATGACACACACATAGTTGAGGTGCCAGTGTACGCTGCACCTACTTTGTAAATAAAATTAGCCTACCTGTGCCCTCTTCAAGTGTGTGAGTGTGTGTGTTTGTGCATGTGGAGTGCGGTCGGCAAATATTGTCCTTTTAGGTCAGTGGAGCTACTGTGTGCTCAACCTCGCAAGACACCTCCCACTTTAAGCTCCTCTCTCTCCCCGAACATGTCTTCTTCGACACCCCTCCATGGCCGCTCGCTTCCTCTCTCCTCTCACTCCATGAATGATAAAGAACAACATGACTGAGAGAGGAAAATATTGAGGCTTGGAGTCCCTGGCTACCGACTTAACCACATGCACACAAATACACGCACGCACATACAGGCGTGCACGCACACAGTTGTTCGGTGCACGCAACCACACACCACGTTTCTGCTTGCTCAACAGAATACACACATTAAATCACTAAAGGCCTAAATTATAACAGACACGAACACATGCTCAAACGTGCACACGCACTCATAGACACGCACAGGGGGCTTGCGCGTGCACGCTCTAATGGCAAAACTGCTGGAGATGATGAGATCACCAGAGAGAGCACAAACCTCCAGACGACAGCTTTGTCCAAGAAACACGCCACAACTCACATTTCTCCACATTCTTTTTCGTCTTCTCAGTCTTTACGGACTCATTTCCACTCTGAGCTCATTCTTACTTTACCCCCCCCCCCCCAAAATCCACCCCTCTTACCCTTAAAGGACGGAACTGATTAGCGCTGACTGATTAGGTCGTTAACTGCATGACTCAACAAGGTGGTGAGCTAATATCGGAGTCGTGCAATGTCGTTGAACTTTTATGTTTATATGACAACACTTTGGTTAAAAAAAAATATATATACTTCACAAATAGACAAAAGTGTTGCCATAATGATCAACGTTCACAAGAACTGGAAACCAGCAGAAGACACAGTGATATGCACGCCAGAACAGTAGCTGACAAGTTACTTTGTACAAGGGCGTATCAACAACGGAAAACAACATAAAAGTGTCTTTGAAATTAAAACCTATTGACAGCATTTATGGCATACGTGAAAGACTTGTCATTTTCTCCACTGCACGGTAAGCACTCGATTCAACAGGGCTCCACTCGCTATTTCAAGAAGCAAAGAGTGGTACGACAAGGCACTTTGAAAAAGTGCCTGATCAGCTGCGATTCCAAGCATCCTGAATGACACCAAAAGGGTAAAACAACTTCTGGTTACTCACTGGTCAAGAAAACACACACACACACTCATCTCATTGCCACTGTTAACACAGTTTCCCGTGATACATTTGTGACAAAGTCTGCTGGATGTACTTTGTAGTCGCGGCACATTTCTGGTGGCTATCGACAGCGTTGTGCTTAACCGTTAAGGTTTTGATTGTGACTCAACATTTAACAGATGACTGATTCTAAGCACAAACATGAAAACAATATGGTTTTAACAAACATTCGCTAGACTATTTTAAAAAAATAATGGCTGCGTTTTCAGGTCGCCAAATCAGGCAAACAATCAAGATTGTTTTGATCTGTTTTCAGTCAAAAACGGCCTCCTAAAGTTCAGACGCCAATAGATGAGCTCAACATCCACCAACGATCTTCTTCTTCATCTTTATTATGATCTTCTCCCTGATGAACCTCCTCATCGCCCCTCGCGTACTCTGACTCACGCCAGCACGGGGCCTCTCTCTTGCAGAACCAGAGTCTCGGGAGAGCCAGACACATTCGGCCCATCAGTCAGGAAAGATGAACCAAAATCTATCATTACACGCGCACACACTGAAAGACATGCCGCAGCTGACGTACGCTGACACATGCGCGCACTTCAAGTCGTGCACACGGCAGCGAGGTGAAGCTCTCCAGAGAGCAGCGGAAGCCCTTGCACTGTTATTATTTCCACACGGCGTGATGGGTCGGGGGCACTAAAGAAGAGAGGGGAGCCAAAGAAAGGGAAGGGAACAACGGGAGGGAGGCGGGGGGTTGCTGCTGGGGGCCTGCGGTTTCCTATCTCACTGCCCCCCCCCCAACAAAAAAAAAAACACTTCACCTCCCGACCTAAATAATAGGAGAAGGGGAATGGAAGAAATCAGAAAACAGACACTGTGACCTAAAAAGAAGAAGCAAATATGACAAAACTTCAATGAACCTCAAACAAGAGAGGGTTGTGTGTGTACGTGTATGTGCGCGCGCGCGCGTGTGTGTGTGTGTGTATGTTTGTGGGAGGCGGGAAGAGACAGATCCGGTGGTTGAGACGCAGGGGTTGTGTAACAGCCTGTGAACGTTTCGTTTTACGGGCCGTCTGTGTGTGCTCACTTCCTCGGCTTCTTCAGCGACGATGACCAAATATTCAGTCGGGCCCAGTTTAATGTTTAGCTCTTACGTTCCATAAGACGTGCCCTTTGAGCAGTGTGTTTGTGTGTGTGTGTGTGTGTGTGTGCTGCACTCTCACGCATGTTGTTCCACCAGATAACATCAGCATGTTGATTCAGGGAAAGAGGTGCAGGAGTGGGAGGGATATTGGGGGCGTGTGTGTGTTTGTGTGGAAGGGGGGGGGGTGTCCCTTGAGACAAACTAATGTCCAAATAATCATAAATAACTTTCCTTAAAGCTCCACCACTGCTCACAAAGGACTATGAAGTCAGACAAAGAGCCTGAGGTTGCCCCCGTTCCACTCCTCTGCCCCCCCCCTCTCGTCCACATCCCTCTCTCCTCCCTCGCTTCTCACTCGTTGGCCTCTAAACAGGATGGGGGCTTCATATGCCAAGAGGAATGTGTGACGCAAGCCTCAGCCTTGAAACAAAGCACAGGAAACGTGGAGAGAGACACAGCTCGGGGATGGAGGGACGGGCCTCGCTCAGAGGATGCGGGGGGCAATGCAGCACTTCAGGTGTGACTCACACACCTGTCACCTCATGCCGTGGAATCAGCGCTCCCTCTCAGTGCACACTTTGGCATCATATTTTCTCCAAATGACATATTTGAAGATCTGTATGCTTTTCAGCACGCTTGGAGTGATTAATGTATTGGTGAAGAATCATGTGAAGAATCGAACACGGAAAGCTTTAGTCGCAGGACACAGTTGTAAACACTTGTCTATACCACCTTTACAACCAACCCCTTACAACTGCTCAGATCTTGGAATATCTTTGTCACATGGTGCAGTTGTCCTCATTAAAATATAAATTGACTCAAAATGTCAGAATTAATGGATCTCTGTCTCTCTCTCTCTCTCACTCGCACACTTGCGTGGATACGCACACAAATCACATGGCCCAGAACTACACAATAGATTGCTTCAGTCACAGGAACCAGTTGGAACAACAATTCAATTTAAACAGATTAAAAATAACAACAAAAATAAAAGCTACTTGTCCTTATTACAATTAAAACTGACACAAATTAATAAACGTTAATAATGTATTCGCACTCCAAACTTCAAAAACAGTCCCAGGTAGGTACAGTATATGGTCGAATCCTTTATCCCTGTACGCATCACAACCGCTTATTCACAGACAGCACGTTTGAATTCTATGACAAAATGTCTTATCAGAAGCTAAAGTATTTTTGACACCACAGGTATTGAACCTCCAATCCTTGGGTCACAGAATGCATTTGTAACCACATTGGGGGGCGAACGTACACATGCTACATGCCGGGAATCGAACCACCACCATTTGGCCACCACATCAAAAGTCCAAAGAACACATGGTCAGACGCGCACTACAAAATATATAGGTATTAATAATAATATTAATAGAAAAAATATGAATATAATAATATCATATTTTAATCGTAGAATATAAAAAACTGAGTACTTTTCAACGTGAAAGTAAGCCCTAAAAGAGACAACAGTCATGTCCATTTAAAGATAATTCTATGCCCTTTGTTATCGTTGTTTTGTTTGTTTGTTCGTTTTGTCATTGGATGAAAATGCTCAAGCTCACCTTTCCGAGGAAGCAGGAGCCGTCTACTTGCTGGACAACGACTTGGGTCTACTTTCTCCGCTTTAGTCCGCAGCAAAGTGACTCTGCTTCGGCGTCACTCTCATGAGAACAAGTCAGTCAGTTCCACGCGGTGGTGTCTTCACGCCGAGCGGGCGACAACTTCCCGAACTTACGAAAGCCACTGGGTTATCGCTTGTCGCTTGTTTGTGTGTTCGTGTCTGTGTTCTGTGTGTGTCTCCGGTTTTGCGCTGTAGAAACTGCTGCTGTCACATGATCCACACTCTGTTTTCTCCGTGGGGTCGGACCGCTGGGCGGGACCGAGGCGGGGTGCTCCACTCCATTGTATGTGTTCGTGTTGTCTTGACTGTCTATCAATAAAACGATTTGGGGGGAATTATCTCTTTGTTTTGGCACAACTAACTACTTCTATTTTTTTTTTTAATTTTATATATATATATATATTATAATAATAATTCAATACCAAAAGCTTCTTCGCTGTGCGTTTTTGGCTACTGGACTTAAAGGGAGGGCATCTTGACGTCTCCGCCTCCACTCATTGTCTGACGTAACGTAACGTAACATAACATGTAAAAGTTGTCATTCTCTGCAGGCTGGAGTGGTGGACTCATTTCATCATTTCACACCTAAGTCCAATACAGAGACTTCAATGAACGTATTATCATGGATTCGTGTTTTGGGAATGGAGGAGAAGGCCGCAGCTGAGATTTGAACACCCAACTTGAGAACTGCGAAGTCACTTGCTGCCCATCTGATGTGTTCATCCATTCATTTCCATTGACTTGTCTCCCTTAGAGTCACCTTCATTCTTAGCTTGGCCAAATTCAGCGGGGATAGGCTTCAGCTTACAAGTGACAGGATGGATAATAATAACAATCATAACAAAGACTACTCATGTGATTGGTTTGTGTTGTTCATTCACTTGATATATTTTGGGGAGTGCCTGAATGTTTTCTGTTCGGAATAAATCTTATAGTCGCTGATTTTAATGAGACTGTGAATGTGAGTGGTTGTCTGTCTGTCTCCATATGTGCCTTGTGATTTATTGGCAACCAGTCTGGGTTGTCATCTCCATTTTGACCAAAGTCAGCTCGCATACGCTTGATTTCCCTGTGACGCTGCTCACCCCGAACAAGCTGTCTAGAAAAACTAAAACCTAGGCGGTACAGCACATAACCACATTTTTAAACCATTAAGGTATGTTTTTTTTTTTAGTTCTACTATGCACCTGCTAAAGTTGTTATCATCTCATTGATTTAATCTTTATAATCCTCGGCCTTTCGAATGAGAGATAACCATCATGTGATAAAACAATGAGCCAGGGGGATGATGAAGTTTACATGTCGGCCGATTTTGAATCATTGAAGTATTGTTTTCCTTTCATTTTTGTGGATGTGTGTAACTTTTGGACAAAGTCAACAGTTTCATATTTTTATTTTACATATTACACAACATAGTTCATTCATTTTGGAGTCAATGGAAATTCAACTGGCATTTACTATAAATTCCTTCCTAACTTCTATATTCACATAATTTCAATTGTTTGTTATTTCATTAACTGTAAGCGACAGCATAGAAATTCGAATGAAATAAATAAATCAGGAAATTGTACACTTTGTGTGTGGTGAATGATCGACAGAAGAAAGAAGGCCAACATGACTTTAACAGCGGGCAGCGGAACTGCATCCACGCAGATCTCTTCACAGCATTATTACAAAAGGTTTTGATAACATTATGAAATAAAGTAATGAAAGAAAAGTATATTCCGCAATTGGCTGATAGGCGGACGGACATTCACATTACAATCGGCGCATCAGGAGAAATGCTCGTTTGTTTTATCACTTTAATCTTAATCAAATTGACATAACTCGAGTGTTGACCGCAAATGTCGGACGATGTGAGTTATTCAAACACACGTGCGTTTATAGATGGTGGCATCTGTCATCACGGCTAATGACTGTGCAGAACTGAGACACCTGCTACGTCTCCGATGATTTACATGTGAGTATAGAAGCCTTTCAATTCTAAACATACATCCGCATGGGCTCAGGGTGCTCAGTCAGCATGACAAGTGGAGCATTACATGAAGAGAATAAGATGAGGTGCAGAATGGCGTGTCGCCGTTTCAAATGGGTTTCTGTGTCAGACATGGAACACGACGTACCACACTCCAAAGTAAACAGAAAGTGTAAAAAGACGTGCCATAACAAGTGGCATCATGTACGAGTCCTAATGATACTTTTTTTAAGACTTATTCTTTTCTCTGGATTTGGGTTAAACGACAAGCGTCAAATTCACGGCCCATGAGTCAGATCCGGCCCTCCTCGTCATTTCTATACAAAAGCTTGCCCCCATTTTTGGTTAACTTCTGTTCAAGACGCTCTTTAAAAAAATGACGGTAAAAAAATTCAGGAGCAATTAAGTAATAAAGGGATCGGCCACATTCTGAGTGGCTCCTTGATTCATCTTCACCCCAAAAAAAAATAAAGGGAAATTATAAAAATTGAAGACAGATGTGATGGGTACCCGCACGCCCGCAACCCTCGTGAGGAGAAGCGGCTCAGATAATTGATGTATGGCTATTACACTAATTCTTTTTAGATGATTAGTTGATGTACTGTCCTCTTTTTTTTATTGATTTCACTTTAGCCATATTGTACTGAGCAGCCAGAACCAGATGTGTTTAAAATTTTGTGCGCCAATGCAAGTTCCTATAGTGCACAAATAAACTTACAGTTAGTTCTTTACAAGAATTGCTTGAGCGAGATTGTCAGTGCATTTATAGAGGTTGTTACTAAAAGAATTGGGCCCATTTTTTTTTTCTGTGAAATATTTGTCCGAAATGTACGGCTGGATATAACCAAATATGTTCGCTTGTCCTATAAAGGACAATCTGCTCACTTATCAACCATCTATACCTCCACAGCCACATTCTTCTTTTTTTCTGCCCGCCTCTTTTGACACAGCAGGGCTTGCTCATCTGATAAAGAATAACAGCAGCCGACCAGTGCAAATATGCAAACGGGAGAAAGGCAAATCTTGACGATGTAATCAGAAATATGGAGAATATTTGGGGATGCTGCCATTGTAACAAGTAGAAATATTAAAGTATAAATAAAAAAAAACAAATAAATAAAATAATAAATAATAATAAATAAAAAATTATTATTATTAAATATAAATTTTGTCTTTTGAATATTTCCATGCTTTTCACACTACTGACGCTGTCGATCTGGGTTCTCCAATAGTTTGTAATAAAAACAATCTGAGATCGATTATTTATGTCTGTATGCACCGAGCAGGCGGCCGTTGGAGACTTTCCTCATTCTAGTAAAGTCTACCGAGGAAACAACACACAACACTGTTGTGATTACTTCACCCTGTTTCAGGGTGTAACACCACATCGATATCACTTTTTAAAAAAAAAAAAATTATTATAGTGCCCTCGAATCATCATCACGTTTCTCCTCCCTGCCCATATCTCAATGAAGGACTGCTCATGTACAATGTGTATTACACAAGCTAAAACGTCACAGTGTTCTCATCGCATAATGGTTTCCACGGTATTTCAAATCTGACTGAAGGCGAGGATGTGGGCGACAGCACGTTAACTTGTTGATTAAAACACTAATTATTGTGTCTGAACAACAACCTGCAATTACTTGATGGGTAATAACACCTTCATTTACATTTTTTTGCGTTTACAGTCTTGTTCATAATCTTAGTTCCCTTTGCACACATCTCCACAGGGGAAGCTGAGCTACAAAATGAATAGTTCTAGAATGAAATGTGCTCCCAAAATGGGGAAGCTCACTTCAGGTTAAAGACAAACTTAATGCTGTTTCTCACTCGAGAATCTTTGCTCCAGGACTAGGAACTCTTAACTCTTAACTCTTAATACGTTCCTGGTACGTATGGCAACATTTGTGATGTGAACTTTTTTTGCATTTTACTTCAGCCCCCAGGTTTATTTGTCAGTCTTCACCCGGTGCCTGTCGGCATTCTCACTACTGTTTTGATTTGACGTGTTTTGCAATGTGCTACAAGATTTGGCGACTGAAAAAAATGTGCTGCATTCAGTCTTGAATGTTGAGTACGGCGAATGTCAGGTGTCTAGTTACGTTAAGGAATGGGTTAAACTTCCTTTATGTTCACTAAATTTCCCTCAACCAAACATTCCTGGTGATTGTGGTGCGAACGTGTTTACACGAGGGAGGTTCAACTCATAATGACGTCCTCCATTATAATTGTGATGGGAGAGGATGGTAGGCATCATCTCAAAGGCACATTGACACACACGCCTCCTTTTAAAACCCAATTTCGGAACCTCCCTACCACTCCTTCATTGTGCCTATTGTTAATCTTGTACTTAATAATAGAAGGGCTGTTCGAATTCCATCTGTCTCTCCACGCCGTTGCATTGGTTTTACTTGTCTCCTTCATTTTTATATGGCGAGGCACGAATCAGTGGCCATTCATATTGAGTTGAGAATTGGTCGTTGAAAATGAACATTGAATCAGAATTTTCAGATTCCAGTCGGAACGGGCCATAGCATATTGTCATAAAACAGGAATGTTGGAATGGCACGGCCGTCTCCGTATGTGTGACGTGTTTACACACACTAGTATGCACGTGTGAATGCGATGTACACACTGCTCACTGTGTCCAAGCGGACGCCCGGAGGTAGTTGCCATTTAAACTAAAAAGGAAAACCTAGGCTAAAACTTGAATGAGATAAATGTATGACGAGGATAAAGCGCTATATATGAACTCCCATTTAACATTTTGATGAAATTGGATTTTTCATTATACCGTTTTTTTTGTTTTTTACAGCGTAAGATGCAAATCAGTTTGAATGTCATTCGTTGATGGATGGCGAATGGAGATTTTGGGTGCAAGTATCTATTACTTTGAATATGACATAATCACAGCATCCAATTGCTTCTGACTGCCTTGATGTCAGACATTCATCTGGGTGGTAGAAATTGAACTTTCGTCATTGGCATCACGAGTAAACTTTTGACCTTTGAGAAAACAATGTGGTTTAGATGATAAATTTGACCTTCTTTTATACTTCAATAGCTTGAATGTGTAAATTGTCAGCCAACAAGAAAATGTTATCCGAAATAAATTGCTTGGTAGGGAGATGAAATGACTGCCGTAATTTACATTTTAACATGTAAGTTAAAAAAAAAAAAGATTTTTAAAAAATACTCCGGCCACGGTTTTTCTAGGTACGGTTTAAGCCTCAACCCTCCGGCCTTATTGAGAAAAACTGTTGGCCCCTGACCCGGTTCCGGCCCCAATCCCCCCAAAAAAAGCAAAAAAAGCATCCATGCATTAAACTGTCATAATACTGTCATAATTTACTATTCAAATCCTCTTACCTTATTTTGGACTTATGGTCTTATTCATCTCCTTCTTCTTCGTCTCATTCTTCTTCTTCTTCTACACGAATATGCTCAATGCAAATCACACACACATCATGACTGAAATAGCAAAAAGAATAAAAACAATCTTCTCACAAAAGTGAAAAAGTGGGTTTGTCTATCGGTCCGAAGACTGCTTCGTCATTGTTGAAGATTCACGTAAGATGTTTAGAAATACAGAAAGGCAGAGTGTAGCGCATTTCTGTATTTTTTTTTTTACAATGTGAGTAGTTTTCGTCAATGACAATCAAACAACCCCTCCTTTGTGTGGGACGTAATTACAGAAAAAAAAGAACGGAGCTGAATCTACAGTCAACAATCACTCTACAGAATTGAGAAACATACAACTTAGTATGTGTCCAAATTTTTCCACTTGACCATGTCACAAACACACAACAAAGTATTATATATGAATATGATGGACATTAGATCGTTTCCAGTTGACCGCACATGTTAGATGACTAGCGCCAACTTTATAACAACAGAAGGTGACTCTCGCTCAGGGAGAACAATCTGGTTTATAAATAGTCTCCACACACTGACAACCACACGCTTCTTTTAAGAACAGGATTAAGATTAGGCTAATTGCTGAATATGATTGTTTCACTGTATGTGCTTCTTTAATTGGGCTGTGAAGTCCTTTTTTTTATGGCAGGGGTCATATATGGTTGTCAGGTAGACCAGAGGAAGAATGGCAAAGTGTGTGTGTGAGGGTGTGTGCGTGTGTGTGTGTGGGCGTGTGTGTTTCTAGGGTTTGCCTTCTGGCAACACAAAATTACACTAATCATCAGTTGTTTCTGGCAAGGACATTATTGCCTTTTGTCAGGAGCATAATGCAACGTCATAAAACCTACTGCAGGATTAGATTTGGAACCAAAAAAAGCATTTATTTGTTTTGAATTAAATTTGATTGTACGTAAAAAGTGGATTGAATCCGATTTGGGGGGATCAGCAGAGATTGTTTTAAATTAATTTTGGTGGTACTAGTTAAGTTAGAGGAACTTGAATGAATCTACAAAAAAAAAACAAAAAAAAAAACAAAGCCTTTATTGGCAGTCAATCTTTTAAAAGTCCTGTTCACACATTACACGAAGGATTTTATGATTGTAAATAGTCTCAAATGTCAAAATTAATTACAATTTTAAAAAATGATCAAATGACTCGCTTGGTAACATCACGCAATCACAAGGAGAAGAGAGGCATGTCATTTATATGGACCAAAGCAACTTTGGACAAAATGGGACATTGAGAAAATTTTGAAGTTGGTCTTGACTCTCATCTGAAATGGAATTTAAAAGTCTTTAAATGTCTTGAATTTAACTTTCCTTACGTTGTAGGAATCCTTTATTTGGAAAGATATCTAGAAATACTGAACAGTCCATCACTGTGGTTGAAAA
This sequence comes from Idiotropiscis lumnitzeri, assembly GCF_059441095.1. Taxonomy (NCBI): domain Eukaryota; kingdom Metazoa; phylum Chordata; class Actinopteri; order Syngnathiformes; family Syngnathidae; genus Idiotropiscis; species Idiotropiscis lumnitzeri. The sequence continues at coordinate 15,200,221 of NC_142398.1, read as the reverse complement.
CTGCATATGTTGAAATTTTATATTTTTTTCCACAAATCCCCCCCCAAAAATTGATTGAAATGATTTTACTGTGTCCGTGACGCCAGCAGGACCAGCAAGTTTGCGCGTGACTTCCGAGCGGAAACACCTTCACTCTTGTGTGACTGTTGTTTGACAATTATTTGAGGGCCGTGACAGGAATCCCGTCAGGTGGCCTTTGTCCGACGCCACTCCCAGTCGCCGGCTCAATTTTCTCTTCTAACAACATGATGGTTAGCCAGAAAAGTGGTCTGGCCTTCCACTAAACTGGAGTCGCAGGTACACATCAACAAACAAGCACAGCTTGCCACGAACTTGAAATCAAGCTCACATCATACTCGCATTGTCCGCTTAGTTTACTCATTTAAACATTATTAATAATAAGTTAATTGCTCATCATCATCATCATAATAGTTTTATTATGATTTGTGTCTTAGTTTTACTGTAAGATGGTTTCAACGTAGGTTCAGATATGTTCCTGTCTGCGACGGCTTTTCGGGGAGCGATGAACAACATTCAAGGGCTGCGTTTGATTTTTAAAACAAACAGACGTTATTGGTAGTTAAAATGTAGATCAATAAACTATCTATTTTTAATTAATTAATTTTTCATCTTTTTTTTTATTTCTCATTTGTACATAAGATTTATTATTTACAATTTATTTCATTGTAATTAATCAATCATTGACGTCATAAAATAACAATGCATTTGTAAAATAGTTTCTTTTATTAACATTTGATTACAGTATTTACAATACATCAAACAACCCATTATTAACTTAGATAAATGGATGACATTAAATATTTTATAAACCAATTTTATGACAAAATGTTGAATTAATTAATGGAATAAATTGGAGTGAATTGTCAGGACAGAGAGACGTACCTTTTCCCACATATAATAATAATTAGCATTTCTGTCGTGAAATATTTCATCTTTCCTTTTACTGGTACCCTTCCGGGCACTATGCTTTGAGTCTCATGAGATATTGAAATGCTTGTTTTTGTGGGACTTTTGAGGTATTTCTTTGCAGGCAATTTTGGATAATTTCCAAATGGTAGCACTTGAGAGGTTCTACCATACAATCATCAGATGTCGGTCATTTGACTGTATAGTACAATAGCAGAATACAGCATAAAAAAATAATAATAATTACCTCCTGGTGGAGATTTTTAGGGTCACTGTGAAGATCTTGTGATTAAATTCAAAGATTCAGGCTAGTTTTGCGGTTGCGGAATTCTTCTAGCTGGGTGCACCCTTAAAAGGATGGCTGTTTGTGTGTGTCCGCGCATGTGCATGCGTGTGTGTGTGTGTGTGTGTATGGGCTGGGTGGCGTCTCATTGAAACACTTCCCCACCCTGTGGGGAGTAGCGCTTCCTCCTCAAGCTTCAGAAATAACCAACAGACAGCTTTATTGTGTAAGAAACCAGCCTGCTGTCACTCACAAACGCTCTCTCTCTCGCTTATTTATTTTGAATTATTTGAAGCTCATCAAGAAAGGGTGTGATGCACTTTAGGTGCGTTAAGCAAGTCAACACAAGAATGAAACACAGAAACAGGTCCATGTTACCTGTTGACACAAACTCCAGATGTCCTCAGATCTATACACAGAACAGTTGTGGCGACAAACACTGAGTTGCGCATATTTGTGGCCTGACCAACTTTTAAGATTAGTTCGCAGCGGATGTTGACGTACAGGCTGAAGATCGTGTACAGTAGTCAACCATGTCCTACCTCCAAGCTAGGCAAGCCCCCAAGACACAAAAACTGACGAACAACCAGTACTTCACAACGCTAATGTGGCCATGCCCCTATTACACACAGAACCCCAACTTCAATATCCAAGGCTACGCTCGACAACCAACTCTGTTGTGCCACGCCACCTGGGCTGCCCTCTGGAGAGGTTCAAGCCGAAGGGAAGGTGAACCCACAATGACGGCCCCGCTGGACACTCACAATCCCCGCTCAGGTCATTCACATCCCAGAGGATGTGATCCCCAAGTCCATCCCCAACGGGGGCCAGGCACCACAAGCATGCCAGCTCAAGTCTAGCGAAAAAGCCCACCACTCGTATAATTCGTGCACTTCCCTTATGATCAGTCAAGCCCCAGAATGGTGAATATGGTCACAGTAGCATTGTCACAGGTAAAGGGTTTGATTCCGGGTCCGCCCTTCCTAAGTGGAATTTGCATGTTGTCTACATGCCTGTGTGGGTTTTCTCCGGGTTACTGCGGTTTCTTCCCACATTACAAAAACATGCATGGTAGGTTAATTGGACGCTCTAAATTGTCCTTAGGTGTGGTTGTAAGTGTGAATGGTTGTCTGTCTTTGTTGGCCCGGCGATTGGCTGACAATCAATTGAATGTGGACCGCGCCTACTGCCTGAAGACAGTTGGGATAGGCTCCAGCACGCCTGCAACCGTCGTGAAAATAAGTGACTTAGTTGATGGACGGATGGATGGATGGATGACAAATATATTAAAATTTGGGGAGGAAGTACACGCCCAACAGTCAACCTACCCTAGAACTAGCGACGGCAAAACGTAAAATTGTTATTTTTCTGTCATTTTTATATTTATTACCATTTTGGTAATTTGGCGCAATAAAAGAAAAACTTCTGTGCGGTGGACACAAATAATTTCCCGGTTATTAACTTGCATATTGCTTGCACTGAGAACAAAAAATATTTCAACTAAATTTTTCTGCAATTTGAAATCTGACAGAATATTCATGGCTGGATTGACAATATGCTAAATAAACTAACGATAAAATAATAATAGGAATAATTTTAAAAAGAAATTAATTACATGTGCTTTTTCCGATTCAATTTTGAAAACCGGATGATGGTGGATTTTCCTGGCACATTTGCCCGTCAACCACCGTCCCTCCATTTTTGTCTTTTTCACGTCATCTGCTGGCTTGAAAGAAAGTAACAAGCCCATTTGGCCAAATTAAGGAGTAGCAAGTACTGATTGATGCTTTCAAAAAGCGATAGTAAAACGAAAAAAATGGAAAAATAAGCACTACTTAAGTACACACATTTCAGTCCCTGGAAATCCTGGAGTCTATAAAGAGTCAAATCTCATGTTTATAGACGCATAAGGATTGGGAAACACATTCACGCCCGCACGCACGCACACGAACACTCGCAAAAAAAGAGACCCCCCGCCCTCCTTCCTGGCAAGTTACAGATGTGAATAAGTGACAAGTGGAGTCCTGGTTACACCCTGGCTCTGAGGAAGGGTGGAGAAGAAAGAGAGAGACATTTTGTGGACGCTGGATGTGCTGACAGGACACAGGCGGTCACGCCCAAACTGTGGCGCCTGACCTTCCCTGACAAACAGTAACACCCTGACACACAAACACAACACACACACACACGCGCGCATACACACAAATGTGTGTGCAACCTCATCCCTTCCTGCTGCCATTTGTCTGTGTCGTGTGCGTGTGCGCGTGCGGGTGTGACTCAGCAAGATCTCTACAATGTGCCTGCGTGTCCACCTCATGGCCACATGCTTAAAGTTGCCATGACAACGGCAGCCACGTGTCCATGTGGAAGTTCACAGGAAAGGTTGGAAGAGTTGGAATTGGGAAAGTGTCGTGAAGGTCTCACCAACACGACTGACACGTTAGAGGTGTCACCCTCGGGCCAAGTAGGAATAGAATCCATTTAAGTGGAATTTTTTTTTTCCCGCTTTCAATAAATATTTTCCATCTTGTGAATAATTCATGACGCTAAATGGTAACACTGAAAATATTCAAAAGAGATGCCTGCTACAATGCAATGCAGTTCTATGCAATAGCAAACGACAACCACAATAAGGAAAACATTAACTCATTATAGAAATACCCACATCATATGTCCTTCATAAAATTTATCTTGACCCACAAAACTGACATGACCCAAAACGCTGATTATCGTTAAGTGATGTAACATGAGCAAAATTCCATGCAAAATGTACCGTAAATTCTCATTAGTTATTGTCCCAGGTAAAAATGAAACAATGTCAGATGATGTCCTTATTCCTGGACGAATATGAAAAAAGTGGACATGTGTTAACGTTGTCATTTCATGGTGACATTGCTCAATACTTAAGGGACGGGCCTTGTTGTTTATGACAGTTTATCTCAGACAACAGCAATGGCCATTTCCTTACTGCCTACTTTGAGCTCACACCAACTTTTCTCAATGCTCAATTTACCATGACAGTGTCGTGACATACAGAGAGAAAAAAATGGGAACAATTTAAAAAAATAAATAAAAGAAGCAAGGTGTATTTGGTCGATGCTATCTCCATTGCAATATGCTATTAATTGAGAAACAGCATGCTGAATATTTTAGGGATCCTCACACAATGCTGAGGGACGCCATCCCACCCACCAACCAGCAGTTGTCACATGACCTTCAATTTGGTTGTGCAAGTCCGTGATTCCCAAACATTGTGTGCCAGCACATTCGTTTGGACATAACCCGATTTCACCTAATTGGCCAGGAAATGACAATTTATTCCTATGAATAATGTACCTTTGTTCATCTATCAATGCCAGCTGCATGTTGGGACAGGTGGAACAATGAAATGCTCTTCCACGAGATGACAGATGGTACAACTGAACTGTGTATCCACTTGTTGCTATTCCTACAAGGAAATAACAGCTTTGTGTTCAGCTAAACAAGCCCAGATACGATACGGAGTCAGTAAATTTGGAAATGAACTCAATTTGACCTTGATTTTAATGCAAAAACTTCAAATGTTCAAAGTGATGATGTCAAAATGGACCGATTTCAATATCAATCCCAAGATGAGCCCGCACATGTTCAGTTGGTGGTTCACAATCGGGAATCATCATTCGACGCAACATTCTTTCACATTTTCCATTTTCACTGTAGGTGTTGTCGATACTCATCAGTAACGTTTGGGCAAGGCGGTAGTCACTGAGGAGTTTGCGCATTTTACACACCAGCGCACTGCACACTTGTGATTCTCAAGCCACAGATTTCCAAAGCTTTCATTTGAATCTTCTAAGAAGCATGCATTGAAATAATTCTTGCTGATTTGACAAGCATGGCGACAGGAAATGGTAAAAGTGTGAGTTCATGTTCTCAAATCATGTCAGTCCAAAACAAGAAGCACTCTGTTTATACATGCATCTGTATTGAAACGGCACGTGCGCATCAATGAATGTTATGCAAGGACAACATGTTAACTAGCAGTTGGGGCATGTGAGACATTGCAACTTCTGGCAAGTATGAGGAAACATGCGCTCACGCAGCCGTGGTGAAACGCCCCGGGTAACACACACACGCGCACACACACACAGAACATCAATCATGCATCCAAGATGAAATATGTTAACACATTAATCGTAGGCAATTTTCATGTGCTGGTATCACGAGTAGCAACTAACATCAATTCACTTTATAGCTACATATGTACATGGACAAAATTGTTGGCGCACTTGGAAAATAAAGATAACACCACAATGGACACTGAAATAACCGACTAAATTAACAAATAATCATTGTTTTTTTTTTAAATAACCTTTGTTGATGTCCTAACCACTAATCACAAGCACTGATCATCATTTATAACCTGAATTATAAGATTCTCAGCAGCGGTAGTGGATGAGTTTGTGTGTCCCAAATGATCCAAAAGGAGCATTTTTGCCACAAGTAGAGGAACAGACGGGAAGCAGGTCCGATGTGAGGGACCATGCACACAAAGCAAAGGTAACATGCAGTGCCCCGTCCCACGGGGTCCACACTAGTGGGAGGGACACATACCTGACCCCATATAAACTCAGCGCCTACCAACTGTTGCAATGTGTCGTGAGTACATTACGCCAACGGTGGATGTTGACATAAATGGTGAAAAAGAATTCAGCACCAACGAACGTTTTACATTCTCCTTTTCCGAGGAGCATTTCCGTCTACTGAAGGTTGCTTGGAATTTGAAAGCGCTGCAAGCAATAGTCAGTCATCATAATGGCGCTGTAAATTGTTAGATTTTAAAACAATTTATTTGCTCTGAAGTTCATAAAATGCGTCACTTGCTCGTTCTGTGGCATAAGGAAATGCACGTTACTGCTCAGTTGTAGAATGTCAGAACCAGAGTGATCTGATTAAATGACTTTATAATGATCAGTGGCAGGATTTGCATTTCACACGGAGGCATTCAGTGAAGTCCTACTTGGTCTGACTTGAATAAACCTCATAATACCATCATTTATGAAACCACATATGGAGAAATTATAGACACACTTACACATGACTGGGTGTTGGACGACCTAGCTTCTCTTGAAAGCTGCGTCTTGAAAATGGCCTCGCAAGTGTATCTCCAATTAAATCCGTACTTTTCCCTCTTCGGCCATTGTGGTTTAAAAAAAGCAAGATTATATTTTAGATTTTCGAACGGTCTCCACTTCCGGGTGTGCTGGTTGCGCATAGCGCGGCCCCCTCACGACAAAGTATCCAATCACAAGATGCGTTCATCACCTTCAGCGTAGGGCGAGCGAGAAGTCTCACTGTAAACCACTCGTGATCTGATTGGCTATTGATGCTGTCGATCACTTGTAAAAATAAAAAAAATCTTTGAGACACAGAACTGACACCGGCGCGATTATATCTGAAGTCCTCCGACCAATAGTGCGTGCTCTTGATAGTGTGAAATCTTGCCTGGCAACACGAGCTAGTGGAATTCTGATTGGATAAAAATTCTCACTAAAAATACAACACTAGGAGATAATATGACATCAATGGGAATAATATGTTCATGATTTCTTGATTGTTTTCTGTGCCTGCTGATTTTATGATTCAAAATTGGCAGGGTTGTCAACGACACTCTTTGACAGCCAAATTCAGTTAGATATTTATTTTTACTTTTCAGGGACCTCGACAGTTTGGTCTAAAACAGGCGGCAGAAGAGAATATTATAATTAGAAAATAATTTCTTAATGGACTGCTATTATTATGTAATTAATATAATTGACTTTTCAGATTTATGATCTGTGGTGGTTGTTTTTGTTTAAAATATTTAGAAATAAAGTTGAGTGTTACCTTCAAATTCTAACAATGCCAGTTGTATTATTTTGCGGGAGTTGTGCGACACACACTAACATAGTGACAACTTGCCCCGGCATGCTTTTTCTTTTTTTTTTGCCTCTCCCTTGAACCACGAGGAATTCCTGGAAACAAGCGTATGTTTGTTCTTTAAATGGCGTGCGTCATACAGTCATATTACAATATATTCAATCATTATATAAAATACGTGGTGTTTAGTGATTCTGCGTGTTTAGACAAGAGGGACACAAACACCATCATTAAGCATGTGTGACACCTGTGAGAGCATGTTACACACAAACACAAAGAAAACTGGTTTCAGATGTGTGGAAATGATGTTGAATATATTTAAGTATAGATTTGTAATGATAGAATAATCACTTAAAATGAAATAAAGCAGGTGCTCGGGATAAAATAAGTTTACAGTGTAACGCCAACTAATTGTTGCAACCAGTGCACAAACACTTGCATACATTGCTTGAAGATGCAGATCTGGTGGAAGGGATACAGTGTAACCAATAAAGTAAAGGTTCATACTTAAGAGGTCATTTAAAGGTTTAAAAAAAAAAAAGTCTTTGACCGGAAGGAACAACTACAGACTTTTGTTTTTCTCGCAACACAAATTAAATATGAAATGCTGAGCCACGATCATTTAGCTTGCACCAGTATGCACTTTTCAATGTTTTACTAGTGAAATTCATTTCTTCAGTCATACACATGTTCACTTTTACACTCTTTGGGAACAAATCGCTCGCATGGCGTGCTGGCTCCTTGTAGCTTGTCACAGACACAAGTGCAAGGGCTAATGTGACAACCATGGGGGGGGGCAGTGCCATCTTTGAGACAGGCTGGTCTAATCCCATGTTTGTTTAGCACACAAGAGGTTTTGAAAAGATTCTCCTTTGAGAGGCCTGGAGCTAAAACCAAGGACATAATACATCAAGTCTCCCCCTGTCCATTGACCACCTTCGCCACGACACACACAGATTGATGCAGGAAATCCGAAGTCCTATCCACCTGGCGTGCTTGTGCACCCGTCGAGGTCAACGCCGTGACTTGGCGTGCGTTTAATTCGACATCGGCCGGGGACAGCCTGCAGCCATCAGGAGTCGTTTGTATGCCGAGGCTAGCGAGCAGGTTCTGAAGACGCGTGGCCGTGCTCGCCAGCTGCTGCTTCTCCAACACCAGGGAGGAAACCTGCTCCTTGAGCTTGCTCTCCGACTGCACCAGCCCCGCTACCCGACTCTCTAGGCTGCGCACTCGAGCGTACGACACCTGGGCGGGCAAAGAGGGGGAATGAAGGTTACTATTGTCAAGTTACAAAATATACTAATTATGTTTGAATGGTGGGCAACAGAGTGGGCCCGAACATTAGGGGGGGAAAAATGAAAAGTAAGTAATCACATTTCCTCTTATTTTCACTCTTTTACTGATAATATGCAGCCGTGCATGACAAATTTCCTGCTTTTTTCCCCGTAATGTCCATTTCTTCCCAAAAATGAGTCAGACTCATCAGAATTTGTCTCCTCTGGCATCTTTGTTTTTTTTGGAGACAGTATGCACTGGTAGCCCTCTTTGCCATTGCTCATTGTTTACAAGAGTCGTGTGAAACTCGTAAATTCATGCGATACTACAGTCACCTGCGGCTCTAATTTTGATCAACTTCCAAACGCCCTTATTGTGAAATAGCCCTTCAAAACATGCAAACATTTCCAGCCATGTGGCTCCGTTTTAAATATTGAAGTAATTCCTTTGCACTGCTCACTTTCAACATTTTTAAAACATATTTCTCATTGTGCTGATTGGTGACTTGGCTTGACTATAAATTTAGGAAATGAAGGACGCAGACAATCACAACCTTTACAGTCGAGTGACGATCACTGCGATGTAGAAACGATAAAAAAATTGTTCTATTGATGAGTGTGCTAGATGGACCTGCAGCTCCTCGAGGAGATCAAGGTTCTGCTGTCTCAGGCTCTGATTTGTCCTCTCCAGCTGTGCAGCGCGCTGATGTTGGTTGAGGGTCGGGGGCGTGTCCAGGAGTTCATCTTGCAAGACGTGGTACTCCACCTCATACGCCTGGAGCTGTTTGGACACATCCATCTCACAAACCTGCAATCAGGCGCAAGAATGTAAATGTACGAAATGTAAATGTTAGTTGCTGGTGATAAGTTGTAACTGGTTATCATCTTTTTATTAAATATTCTTACACATGTATTGGAACTAAAAATGTTAAGGTGTTAATTAAAATACTGCATGGACAATGAATAAAGAGATTTAGGAATCGCACCCTTAAAAAGTGGTGCACATTTGCATCCATAAGGAGAGAAAAAAAGCATACTTTTACAGCTATGGAACAAATATATCTCAAGAAAAGATTCAACAATTAAATAATCTTACGGAGTACATTTGTACACTCTAGATTTTACCTTAAGTTCCAGTTTTTCAACAGTTTATTTTCATAGTTTGACCCCAAAATTGTTAATTCAATTTGAAATTCAAACAAAGAGGTCAGCCCGCATTCAAGAGCATAAATTACGTTTGCTCTTTATCTGTGTTGTTGTTGTTGTTTTGAGAAAATTATTTTTTTATTTTTTTAATCTTCACTTCTGCTACTTTGTCACACCAGCGCCATCTTTTACTCACTTTCTGTGGAAATGTGAGTCACACATCAGGCTGCCTATAGTCAACATGACATGACCAGATGGTACTGGAAGGAAATTACCTGCAAGCTACTCCATGATTCACTTGCCACTACTTGCTATTTCATTGAAATTATAAAGTCAAGGAAGACTTCCGGAGCTACCTGATAACACGTTTGACTCATACAAAGGTACAAATTACCATCACGCTAAGTATTAGTCAAAATAATGACACAAGGAGGAAAAACCATGGCTGAAGGGGTGTATGATGAGTCATTCAACTTTTTTTTAGAGTGTCACGCTGATGATTTGAGTGTTTTTCTAGGTGCCTTCACCAGTAATGTCAATGCAGGACACCAAATGAGTTCTACCCATCAGCAGTTCACATCATCACAAGACGCTTTTCGTGTTTCGTCATGATGTAACGTTGTTGCGGGCGAGATGTGAAATCACACCTGTGAATTGAATCAACCACTGGGTGTGTAAGCAATAAATTAAAGGAGGTTTAGCCAGGTAACATGGGCATATTGATTCGAAAATCTCGTGTTTCGCACTAATATTAGTGCATGTGACTGCTTGGATATTTACGTTCATGGCGACTTCCTCCATTGTTTGTTTCAGTGACAATGAAAGGCAGACTCACTGGGAGATGACTTCTCAAAAAAAGAAAAAAAAATAAATCAAACATTACTCAAGATATTTTTCCACAGGTCGTCTTTTTATCTTTGCCCTTGTCTCACGGTGACTTGGACAACCAAACCTTTTAAAGTCGGACGTCCAAAAATCGTACAGTAGAAAATAGGCTTGGGTTGATAGTGGGGGGAAAATGTGCGCTCCATCAAGTATGTGACCTAATCGTCATACATTAGTCACAATGGAAGGAGAAGTGTTTAAAATATTAATAGTCACTGTGAGCAAAGTTCTGGACACCTGATTGTAAATTCTTGGGAGTTTTATTTTAATTTCATGTCATTGTCTATTGGTTTTAATTAACATCCACGATTAAAACACCACAACTTTTTTTATATAGCCGTTAAAACATTTGTTGAACCATTTACAGTATATATCCTCTTTTTTTTCCCATAAGAAGCATTTCCCATGAGAACCTGCTCATCAATGTCAACACATCTGGCCAAGATATGAGCTTTTGGCCCTAGAGTGACTTCCTGGCTGCGGGCGTTAAAAGGCAGCACAGCCACACCCAGACAGGCTAGATGTAAGTAAGGTGTGCTTATACACCTGAAGCAAGAAATTAAACAAACAGATGAAAAGAGAAAAAAAAAAAAGGGCTTTTCCAATATTTATGACCTGCATCGGGTTTGACTTATAAACCAGACAACTGCAGGTTATACAAAAAGCAGCCTGTCCACGGATGAGTGGAAGTGGCTTTAAGCCACAGCGAGTTCAAACAAGCCTGTGAGAGCAGCAAAAAGATGGAGTGCAGCTCTCACAGCTGAGCGACCACACCAAGTGCTCACACTTGAAAGTTGAGCCACCGCTATCAACACGGCCTTTTCTTTTCACATAAACACTCACGCCATGGAAAACGAGGCACCCGTCGCGACGGTAACCAAGAAATTAGAGGAGAAGCTCGCGGCAGCGTCCACCACACATGGAGACGAGCGCTTCTTGAGCCTAAATAGTTTCAGCTTGTTGTTTGTTGGCTGCTGCAGACGCTCAGTTGCTAACACATTCATCAACACCTAAATTGCTCGATGACGCCAGTGAAGAAACGACAAAAGATTTAGGGGCTTTCTTTCATCGCTCCCACCTGATTGATGGTTTTCTCCATCTGCACCAGGCCCAGGTTGGGCAGTGTGGTCTTGATGAAGTCCACAATGGACTCCAGGCTGTCATGTTGCAAGATCAGAGGCTTGTGGCTCCCCAGGAGACTCAGTGCCACCTTGAAGATGACCTCTGGACCCTGGAGGAACAACATATCTGACAAAAGGGAAGAAACAGGAAATGTCAAAAAGTGACCAGCTGAATGTAACAATGGTTTGATAGGAGTTACTTTTTAATCAGTGTGTTGACTGGAGTAAATAACTTGTGGCATGATATGGTAAGCCACAGTAGGTGTGTGAATGCATGCTTTGAATGTATGAGGGTGTGGTGAGGTTTAGATGAGAACATACAACCGTTTAAAAGAAATGGGAGTGGAGATATAAAAACCAACACGCGCACATGCATGTACGCACACACACAAAAACACACGAGTCGCGCTGCGATGAGCCCTAGGAGACAGTCTTGTTCAGTAATCGAGAACCATGTAAGAAATCGGGTGTGGAAAAAAAAATGGAGATGAAGTAACAAGGGAAAGTACAGGCGTGACACAGGAGTGTGGGTGTGACCGTGCTGTTTTACATGCGTGAAGAAAGACAAAAAAAAGTAGATAAGAAAAAAAAAAACAATCTACAGTGGAACAATCTGATGAGTAGGCATGGGACACAGTACGGGGAAGATTTAATCTCAAATCAACGTAATTTTAATTGTGTCCAGTGTAAGAATAGAGATATAACTAATCTGCCCCATCTTTTCAGAGAACACTTGGTTACGGTCTTATAGTAAATTTAATTCTTTCATCATTGTTAGAAATGTCATAGATGATGTCTATGCACTCATTTTTCGTTTTTCTAGTTTTAACCACCTCCAAATTTTCCTAAAAGGCTGAACTAAGAATCAGAAATATTTATCATTACAGAAAAAAATGGGTGATGGATTACATATAAATGAATGTCTATCAGAAATATTTTCCACAAAATTGGATTCATCACTAGGCAAAAAGGTAACAACACTGAACTGAAAACAAAACGTGAAAAGGCTTGGCTGGATGGATCCGGACTGTCTCCAACAAGCAGTGACCTGGCAAATCAAAGTTGTTTTTTCCAACAGAACTCGTTGAATTTGAAGTTTTGCATACTTCCATTTTCTACAGTGTTGGTCTTCATTAAGGTCGCAGTTGAGTTGGAGTCTATCCTAGTTGACTTTGGCTAAGAGGTGTGGTGCACCCTTGAGTCTTCTCCAGCCAATCGCAGGACACATAAATAGGGCTGGTGTTAAAAAAAAATAAAAATAAAGGTCAACGAACTCGGTTGTGTCGACCATCTTCTTTAAATAGTCCAAATTAAAATTTTATGTCATGGCTGTAAAGCGGAGCTCGGGTCGCTTGGAGACAGGGGTCACGGGAACTTTTAGTGCTCAAATAATCAACGGCACAATCCATAGGATAATAAATTCAAAAAAAGATTTGCTTGTGAAAGAAAAGATGATTAAATCGTACCGAAGACTCTGGCCACGAAGCCGAGGGGGAAGTGCGAGGCGAAGGCGGTGAGAAACCACGGCGTGGCATACAGACTCGGGCCGATCTCCTGTTGCTCCAGATGGCTGTAGAGATCCCGATGATAGTCGTGGAGCAGACGTGACAACTGGTACATCTGAATCTTGTTTGAAGGACACACCAAAACACAGGTTTGACACATTGACGGAGTTCTTTTCTTCTCGCAAACTTTTATGAATGGTTGTGAGCAAAATCCAATGCATATTTCAACAGTTGTCCGTTGTATTTTTTAATACACTCACCAATCACAACACGTACACGTTCCAAAGTACAGAACACATTTTTTCACTTGTGTTTCTATAGTAGAAGTATTTTTTTTCAGGTGCGTAAATAAAAAAACAGAACAAAACAATACCATATTATTCAAGTTTGGTAATAATTCTAATATTTGTTTTCTCTCATGTTGTTTGATAAGGCCTCTAATACTAACTCTAAAAACATCATTAAATTATTACAACTGAGAGCGCCGAGTCATACTGAGAATAAAACACAAAAGTGACAACTAATCTTGCTGCGGGTGAGAGTGAAGCCAATCAAGCGTTTTCACTTTCAAGTCACACAAGAGAATGACATCGTGGATTTAAGTCAAATTGTTCATAATTAACAAACATAATCCCTGTAATCTTCGCAACAGAATGGGATCAAAACTCGTCCTTGGTTGTGATTTCATCACCAAGACTTGATGAGTGTGAATAAAGAGTTATGTCCAGCAGTCGCATCTTTTGCGCAATTTAATCATGACAGATACTTAAGTGATCCAATAATCCCTTAATTATCGAAAAAGAAAGCAGGGATCGCTGGTGCACCTTACCTGCAGGATAATCATATCCGGTCTGTACTGTTTGCGAAGGCCGACGTCATACATGAGAAATTTGAGCATGTTGAAGGCATCTTCTTCCCCCATGTGTAACAGCAAAACTCCAGCAATGAAGGACAAGCCTTGGCAATATCCCACCTAGAAGAACGATGAGTTCAAACGTGACGTTTCTGCAGATATTCGGGGGGAACGTTCAAGAGGAAGTTTGATACCTCAGGGTCCAGCAACGAGTAGGCCTTGAGGATATTATACAGAGACAGTTGTCCCGCCCCCAGCTGGACTTGGAAATAGGGATGAGTGGGGAAAGTGCGACCTGATCGAGAGGACAAAACTCATAGAACACTTTTGCTGCAAGACATCGTTCCCGTTTGTTGTGTGAAATCAGTGGACTAAATATAAATATTGTCTCACTTCATTTATATCGAACAGCAAATCAGAGACCAAAGCTTTTGAGTTCGGGATGTGCACGCATCACCTCTGCTGAACTGAAGGATGCTATACGCTTCACTTTGCGTGCCAACCCATTCTACAGCGTCATGCTTGGAAAGACACGCACATGAATGTGTCTTTGTGAGGTGTACATGCCCTCCTTCAAAAGGCCTAATGTGAAACATGTCTTCTTTTGAAAAAAATGACAACATAATGAGCAACGAGGACTGCTATAAGTCATCTCGAGGTGGACGTGTTGATAATTAGCAGGTGTGTGCGCTTTGCGACTGAGGACTTCTCCACTTACAGTGAGAGACGGCAAAACTTCGGCAAAGACAATGGCAACCGTGTGAGCACGTATGTGTGGAATGCGCTGTGGGTTTTTTTTTTTTTGCGCTTGTGACGATGTTCAACTCCCTCCCCTGCCCGAAGTGCAAGCGTGTCTTGCGCATCTGAGGTGCAAGAGTAGGTGTTGGGAGTATATTGGGTGGGGTGTTTGCCACTTTGCTTGTGTGGGTTTGGGGTGGAAAGTGCTAAAGGTAAAGGATGTGTAAAGAAAAAAAAAATAGCACCAATTAAAGATGGTGAAGTGAATGTATAAAGCGCTTATCTAGACACTCAAAGATTAACAGTATATGGTTAAAAAAGATGTAAAAAAAAAAAAGAGATTCTGAATTAAATCTTATCTAATGTAAAAAAAAAAAAGCTAAATCAGCCAGTGTTGTTCCGATACCACTTTTTGGGTCCCGATACTGTACAGTTACTGTACAGATACTTTTGGAAAATCAAAATATAAGCACCATTTTTCTTGTAATTGTAAAGAATTTTATACTCACTTCTGTGTAAAATTATTCATTCACCATGCGCACAACGGCTGTCAAATGTTCAACACGACCACCTAACACCATCACAGCATACATGCTCTGATCACTTTATATCAGTTATGGTTTTCTTTTATGTACACTAGGTCATAAGATTACATTTGATTGAAATTTAAATTATGGATATGAAAATGCATTTGCTGCGTTCAAAGCATGATACCATTGTCGATTGCCGGTATCGGGCCCAGACTGTTTGGTACTCATCGATCCCAGTACCAGCTTTTAAGGCAGTATCGGTACAGTTACCGATACTGTTATCGGTATCGGAACCACACTAATAGGAGCATCTTGCAACGCGGTTCTACACTCACAGACTGTAACCACAAAAATAAACATATTGTTAAATTGTTGACATTGTTGTCAATCAACGGCAGAATTTGTGATCGCTGAATGGATGTCTTTAGTTGTGCGGGTGAACCAGATGTTGAGGTCGCATTCGAAATACATACAGTACAGTAGAACCTCGGTTGTCATATGCCGTAGTCTTCGTAAGAGTTGCACACTCAATCAATGAAACAACACATGACTCAGCTATCTATTTCCTGGAATCGAAGCGCCATGCCATTTGCTCTGGACTCTGTCTGCTTTTGTTACGTGTTGAGTGAGCATCATCCCCACGTTCAGGCATTCCAGAAAAAAAAAAAGATTAACTATTAAATTATTTAAAACTAGTTAAAAAAAATAAATATTCCAAAATGGAAGGTTCCATCCGGGCAACTTTGGCGTCCGGTCAAAGATCAGGGCTTCAAAATACAAGGGCCATAGAACGTGTCGAGAAACTTATTTTATTGGTGTGCTTTATTTTGATGGACTGACTTTTGACAGGATGTGTAGCACATTTGTTGCCCCAACTCTCCTGACTGCGGCCGAGCTGACCGGGAG
Organism: Idiotropiscis lumnitzeri; assembly: GCF_059441095.1. Lineage (NCBI taxonomy): Eukaryota > Metazoa > Chordata > Actinopteri > Syngnathiformes > Syngnathidae > Idiotropiscis > Idiotropiscis lumnitzeri. Next base: position 15,184,155 of record NC_142398.1, on the reverse strand, counting down.
AGTTGTTGATGTTGCCTAGAGCTGATAACTAAAACTTATGTGGAACATGCGTCACCTTCTATTGGACCACATTTTTACACAATAGGACATAAAGTTACAAAGTGCCAGAGCAGTTTTATAAATAGAGGAAAAAAATGTGATATAATTCAAAAAATGACCAGTGGCAAAGGAGAAAAATGGCCCCTCCCTCATCCCTCCTTGCCATCTTCCACCTATCAAGAGTCTTCAATAGCTGTCATTTTTTAAGTCAGACTATCTGGAGCAGACTAATGAGCAAAACCCGAGGTTCCGATGTATAGTGTGCTGCGTTACCCAAATCTATGAGGATGGCGTGCTGTTGCGAGGTGAGCTGTTTGAGCAGCTCTTTGTATGGCGTGTCGTTGGTCGGAGGCCGAGAAGGGACCGTCTGCTTGAGCAGGTACTGTTCAGACAGGAACTTCCAGATCTCTCCTCGATGCTGCCTCGGCACCCCTGTCGACAGAAGAACAAGAGTTGGACAGGGTGTGTAGGAAGTTGGAGTAAAAAAGTACTTGGATGCAGTTAATAGTTACGGAACAAAAAACAGAGCGGAACAAATAGGATCCAGTTCGGTATTAATACAAGTTGTAGCTGACGAAAGACTCGCTTTTCTTCTCACAAACATAGTTGCTAAACAAAGGGAAAGGGGAAAAAAAAATAAAAATACCGACAGTACAGAGGGAAAGATGAATGGGATCAACTTAGATTCTTTTGCAAAGCTGGGCGAAAGAGCCACAGCTGATAAGGAAAGAGGCAGAACTACGCAGGCAGTACCGTCAGCTTTGGTCAATATTTGCAGATAGTGGCAAAGCCAGTACTGATATACAAAAAGCAAACACACCTTGTGCCACAGACAAATGTATGGTTTCGTGGTCAAATTTGACCTTTGCCCTTCCAGGAGTTCCCAGCATCTTCTCCCAGACCAACGTGACCTCCTTGAGACAAGGAGTGATTTCCTCGTAGTCCAGTTTGAGACGCTTGTTCTGCAAATCGCTCTCAGAAGCTGCAAACATCAACACACGTAAAATGCATGTTAGTCATGAGACTTGGCAGGAACCACATGTTGCTGTCATGTGCATGAGCTTCCACCAGTGGAGCTGAGAGAACTTTGGCTTTGGCTCCCATTTTCCAGCAGCTGAATCCAAGATCGACAACCTTTTGGATGTACGTAAAAGAGCAAATGTGTTTAAATCTGTGCTAGTGAGCACGTCTCCTCAGATAATTCCATCCACATCACAAATGCAGCAAAGCAATGTGGATTAGATCGCATGATTATCGTACAGGTGTGCATTGGGCTGCCCACAATAATGGAAATGTGCAGTTTGACTGTATTCTACGGTCCAGAATCTGTTGGTTAAAGACCCAGAAACAACTCTTATCTCACACATCAACATCATATCGCTCCGTAGCCACAAAGCTCGCCAATCAGAAGCGGCATGCTACTTGTGACAGGTCGGCTCAACATTCTCACTCAGTGCAAATCAGCTGCACTTCTAATAAGAATTGATATTATTAAAGGAATAGTCAAAGCATGCAACACCGGGCAAAAGAACAGAAGAAGCTATGTTAATAACTAAGCAAAATGTTGGGTAGCGAAACTCCAGGAGAGTTCTTTTGGTGTACACTTTTCACATAAGTCTGGGCGGAACCGAGTTTAAGTGGAGAGAAACGATATGAACAGCAAATTAGCAGGTCAACTAATAAGCATCTTGAGGGAAAATAATTTTACAGGGGACACACCCACATCTGGAAATTAATCAGTTAGGTCAGCCAGGACAAGATGCTTATGAGGTCAAAAGTTTATTATTTAATAGATTAAATATTTATATGTAGTTTGCGCTGGTTTGAGTGCTGGGAAATTTACGCAAAGGTAGGTCTCAAAAAAAGTCTTTGTTCTTTAAATCAATTAAGCTTCGCTAAAGGACTAGATCTGTTATTAGATTCGAAACAAAATTGCATTATCAGTCAGAAAAAACACAATTTAATCTTTGCCTGAAACCGTTCAGCCCTACGCGTGACCACGTGTTTTTATGTTGCGCGTGGTTCATAATCTTAAAATATCATAGGTGAGGACCATCGTAGAAAGAGTAAACCCCCGTTCAGCATTTGTCTACAGGTTCGTCCGCTCACTGACGACAGGCAACGCTCAAACGCATTATGCTCTAATATTAATTACTTCCTCGCAAGAAAGGAAAAACATCGTCAGGAAATATTAGGGGAAAGGTTTGCCAATAACCCTGACATTGTCATAACATCTAGAGCAAGATAAGGAGCATATTTTTCCTGCTGCCAATGACCCTTTAGTCACAGAAAAGTTATTTTAAAAAGGACATAGGTTTCCAACTCTTAAAAGACTCACAGTGAAAAGTCAACATAGACCACATGCGTAGAAGTCAGCCATCAATCAGATTCCAATGTGGATGTTTGTAACAGGTCACATTTTATTTAATAGGACGGTTACGTATTAAGGGCAAGTTACATTTGCAGCCCCTGACTGAACAATCACACGAGTAAAAAAAAAAAAGAAATCTAAATTAAAAAAAAAAAAAATCTAAATTTCCGTTAACAGCCATGATCAAAGAAGGTGAGGGTACACCCAGAGGCCCTAATCTGTTCCTGTTTTTGACAACACCCTTCCTCTCACCGCCTCCCCAATCTCTTAACCCACAGCGCCATTCTTCTCATGTCGTTGTCGTGTTGAAACTCAACTCGCTTTGCTTTCTCAAAATCTATTTGTCTTATGTGTCAACTGCTTTCCCACACCCCTTTTCTCCGTCCATGTCTTTCTAAATGTGACTTGCTGCAACTTGGCAGATGTGCTAAGCATGACATCATCATCGCACGACAGTAGAGGAGTGAACGAGGCCACGGCATGATTCAAAAATGCTTTCAAAACCCCCCAGGAAAAAGCAGGGATTATTTGGTGTTAATAAGCAACCAATGTGATTACCAAAGATCCCCTGCGCCGGAAAATTGGCAAAAAAAAAATCATGTGATGTCCTTGTGAGAACGCGCCAGCTGTAACAAGCTTAATTATGAGTGACAGTGTTGAACAGAAAAATTGTCAAATTCAAATAATACAGTAGTGTGTGGATGACCGAGCAAAACTGCTGTTAACTATTGCTTTTATTTGGAGTCAAGTCCATTAGGAAACGCTGACCAGTTGTGGCCAAGCTCTTGGTCAAGTCCAGCAGAACGCTATCACCTCTTATAGCAGAGCTGCCTTTCTCTGGAAAACTCCTCCCTTGATAACACGCAAAAAGCAGTGTTGACACTACACCCAGAAGCTGGCTGACGCATGCACAGACGCCAAGACACACACACGCAAGCGCACACACACTCCCACATCCACACCCACGCGTGCACACACAGAGTTGACCCATAAAAGAGACAAGAGACAGACAGAGATAAGTCACTGCTTTTTCAACAAATTTCAATGACTCACAACTTCTTTCACATCAGACAGAGTTTTTGCTTCAATCCATGTCTCCTGGGATAATTAAATAGGAGGTGATAAAGACCTCTTCTGTTTCTTTTTTTCCAATTAATGTATTATTTTAATAAGAAAATTACATCAGCTTGCATTTTCAATTTAATTACTGGTAATTTATTTTCAAGAAATCAATATAAAACTAAGACGTTCAAAAACGCCTCCTGGTGATGAGCAGGGCTGTCGTGAAGCTTGGCTATCCAACAATGGCACTTCCAAAGTGGCTCCGAAAGAGAGCACCGCACCACAATGCCGAATGTCAAAAAAATAAAAAAGGAAAAAAAACACCTTCTTCGGGGTTGGATGAAGAGGTGTTCATCCAAGCCTGTGTGCTGACTTAACAAAACTTTAACTAAATGTTAGAAAACGACAAGTCACCACTGGAGTTCGAGCGCGCATTCAGGCTCTTGTCTGCTTCAGCCTGTGCAAGTGAAAAAGCGACCGGCAAGTTTTTTTTATTTTTTATTTTTCATTTTGTGGACATGCTCATGGTTTTTTGAAAACATGAGCTCACGTTTGATCGAAAATATTGTGCAGAATGTTTTAATATTTTCACAGGTTGAAGTGGACAAGAGTAGCAATGTGCATTTGAAATCTCTCTACAAAAGACAATTCCATAATTCTTGATTGATGGGCTACGAAACGATTCGAGGATGGAATGATTTTAAAATGTAACGATTCAATTAAATAAACTATCCAAATTTATTAAATTCAAAGAAACAACAAATCATCAGCAACTTCAAACCAATTTATAACTGGTGTACATTTTTCTATATGCGATACGTTTCAAGGATGCAACGATTTTACTAGATTCGGTTTGTCACATCAAAACTGATTTTCCGATTCAAATCAATATTCGTTCCACCCCTTATTTTTATTCCAATTATTTCCTACTTAGGGAAATAAAAAAACTAACAAATCAGAAGTCAATTAGCCTCCCGAAACTGTATGTTTTCAACTTTAGATTCTTGGCAGTACTTTAATGCTTGTGACGTACGGTGCCTGTCGTTGTAATTAAATCTTATTCCACAGACTAATATGTGGCGGAAAAATGGCTAGACGACGGCGACAGGGAGCCAAGTTCCATCAAGTTCCACGCAGACACATAACTGCCATATAGGTATTTCCCAACCTTACAGAGGAAGAAAACACAACTAAACAAGTTGTGTTTGGCCTGTATGTGATACAGACAGGAAAGGTCAAAACAAGAGTGTGGTCAAAGACTTGATTTGGTTTTCTTACATCACTCTTGACCCACGTATAAGAGCAACACCTTGCTGAGCAGGCAATAAGGCAGTCAGGGTGTGGCACATACTAAGCTTCGCATTGATAGAAGCTAACTGGGTCAGGAAATGGGTGGGGCATTTAGCACACATTTGGATGTGGCAAGCGCCAAACAACATGGGGGGGGGGGACAAACGCATCTATATGTCTACAATGTGTTATTTTGTAGCGAGTGTAAGGAAAATCAAAACAGATGTGCACTTAATCACCAATCATGCATGTGCAAGCATATCTTGAAAATGCAGACAGCCACACATGAGGATTAGACTTATGTGACATTATTATTAACGTAACATAAAGACAGCACATGTTGGGACAGTTTTTTTTTGTGTGTGAACAGTTGCAAGGGTGGGAGCAAATGCAGTTGTCAAAGCCTTCAACTCACCCTGTAGTTTTTGGTTCTCTCGTTCCATCCTTTGCAGGAGGATTTGCTGCAGGATGGCAGTCCTCCATAGTCCCCTCAGTTCCTCTTTGCTCCTTCTGGTTCGCTCTTCGGGCAGAACCCTCATGGGCATGTCCACACTTCCTGAACCGACAGCTTGGCCCACACATGCCCGACCCCCATCTAGACCGTCTCCACGCTCTGAAAGGCACAAGATTTTATGGAATGAGACGAGATCAGAAAACATGTAAGCAAGTTTAGGTGTTTGCTGGTGCAATGACCAGGGGAGAAGTTCACATTTTGACTCTTAAAAAAGTGCTCATTTCAAATACACACATTGTTCACAAATGTAAATGGAATCACATGCACAGTCAGTGAATACAGCGGAACTTGGAAGTGGAATGCCTCTCATACAATCTGGAGTTCAACCAACTTTTGTCGAAATTTACAGCTTACAGCTAATAAATCAAAACGTAGGAGGTGATCAGCATGATTTATAGCCTCATACATGACGTGATTTTTTTTGGAGAGCTAAAAGGGAACATGAAGAAAAATAAATGACGCAAATTACAATATTATAGGAATGGAATATCAATATTGTACACACTTCACATTTTGCTAAGCAGATGCACTTGATGGCTAATCACTGGCGCTGGAATGACGAGAGACACTTGTCGACAATTAATCTCTGTTTTGTGTTATGTCATCTGCCTTCAATGGGTTTTAGTTTTATTCTGTGTACAGCAGTTAACTAATCGTAACACATTAATGACAGCTGGGGAAATTAGCATCAATAAAAACAACCCACAGGGTATATAAAGCTTTTATGATGGCGAAGGTTTGAGACAGGTACTGACTATTATTATCCACAGGATTTTTTTTATATTACAATAACCGTCAACTGTAATTACTCGAAGTAATAAAACCATGAACATGAAAAAAAATTTAATAACAATTAAAAAGATCTAACAAAAAAAAAACATCCTGATAATAAATGAACAATCATCGTCAGATATATTCATCACGATATTGCCTAAGAATGTCCAGTCACTTAGATAAGCTTTAAGAAATAAAAATAAACAAACAACATACTGTATGGTGAAAAACAATGTGGTGTATTCACACAAAAACATATTTATGACAGCACAAGTCTAAAGGCTGGCAGACCTCTGCTCTCAACCTTTCGGGAATCTCAAGCAAAATAAAAAAAAAAAAAAAAAAAAAAAAAAAAAGCTAAACATAGATATGTATATTTTGACACAAATGGACGCAACACTAAGAATAAAAAAAAATGTTGTGAGACTCCACCCTAAAGTACAGGGTGGATCCCAAACCTCAAAATACCCTGCGTCGTCTGGATGAAGGACACCCAGCGACAACCAACCAGATGGCACTTCACCAACATACACTGAACATCAACAACACTCATGACAACAATACTGCTCGTTGTGCCACAGGGTGACGTTGATGTCTACCTTCTGTCTGCCGGGGAGGCTGTCAAGGATGTGCTTGAAACTTTCAGCATAGTCACTAAGCAAACATAAGGCTCTTAACACACGCGCGGGCACACGTCTCCGAGAGACATGCGTTTGTCAGACTAAGACTGCACCACTTCAACCAATCTTCAGCAGTGTGTGAGCCACAGTAAATGTACACACCCCCCTCGCCCCACACACACCCCTATTCAAACAAACAACTGCCATCACAAGACACGGATCAAGACCCTTACTTCAATCAAATATTGGTACATTGGTACCATTGGATGATAAAACTGAATTATAAAACCCCTTAAATTGGTGATCTGCGGTTATCATGCAATGCCGACAGTGCTTTTGTCTGAATAAACCAGTCCCATCAACATGCTTTCAAATCTGGAATAATGAAATGCTGCGTTAATCCTAAAATTAATGGCAAAAAAAAAAAAAACAAACAAGAAAAAAAAAAGTCAGGGGCACAACCCTGAATAAACACACCGCTTTATCTTTTCTTTACGCACACACACACAGCATGCAAAGTGGGTCGACAAGGCTGGCGCTTTTCTTTGGCGCTGTCTATGTGGACAGTCAACACGACCTTGAGACTCCAACGCCCTCTCTAACACAAATACAGAAACACACCCATGAGCTAATGCACTGTATGTATGCACACGCATAAATAAATACACACCCAATCCAAGCAGTTCAGATGAAGGGTTTTCCACCTTCAATGGCACTTTGCAAATTAATGCAAGTCAATAGCACCATTGATCAAAACAAGAAAAACAACAACTGACATATTTTGAAAGTCGACAAGCGTAGATTTCAGGACAATCAAATGAGAACTATTTTGTCTTTAAATGCTGTGTTGAGACAATGTCCCGTTTCTAAAGCAATGGAGCTGTGTGACATACCAAACGGCCTCATTTGTCAAACATTCAATGTCACACACTATCCCAAAGCTACACCGAAAGTACATGCAGCGTAATTATCACAACACAAGATCTGAAGACGGGCAGGCACAAGCATGATTCCCGCTACTGAACAAAAGCGACGGTTTGTTGAGATTAGACGAACTGAAGGTATCGGTAAAGTTTTAAAGAGGAATGGTTCTTGATGAATTGATTGTGGTGTTTATTAATTAACCAATTGTATCACAGTAGGAAATAATCTCCTTTATTTAATGATATGCAGATGATCTATACTGGCTGTGACAATGATAAAAATGAAGACATTTCACACCTAGGAGGAGAAAACTACTTGTATCTACTCCCTTCCTCTACTCTTTCCGCATGTCAACATCATTTCAGATGAAAGAGTGACACAACATGGAAAGACTCGATTACTGCATCAGTTGAAGGATTATGTTAAGTATTGTGTTAAAAAAAATACAGACTTAAATTTTGTTTTAACATCAAAAGTATGGTGTTTGAATGAAGAAATACTTCAGAGATTTTAAACTTTATTTCACAACTCAACTCGTTCTGGGAAGCGTCTATTTACAGAGCAGAGCTTGAACTGATTTCCTGAGTTGCTCATAGACTGACAGTGTCTCAAAAATTAAATTCCGATTTAAATAGCTGACAAACACATGAAGTAACAATGGTTATTAAATTCTTTTTAAAACACAGATTTTCTGTGAAGGGGACTTGGGTCATTCTCTCTGCATGTGCCGTGCATTTATCTCCGGAATGAAAACACCCACGTAGGAGGACAAATGGGAGAAAGTTGTACTTAGTTTTAGGGTTAAATTGCGTTTTTTATTATTATATTATATTATTATATTTTATTTTCCTTGTAAATAATTACAGAACAATCACGAGCATTAATGTGTTAACGTTAAGAGGCCTAGTTTCACGACAAACATAAATAAATAAATAAAAATAAAGCTTATATTGTGCAGGTTTTATCCAATTCTTAAAATGATTGAGTCCAATTTTATCACACGACTTCCATAGTTTTACATCAAATCATAGCTTGCCGATGATCCAATAACTCCTTACCATTAACATCTGTGTTTTTCTGAGGGGTTGCAACGCGCAGGAAGATCTGTTGCCTCCAGGAGTGTCGGTGACTGCGCATAGGGCTTTCCCCAAGTTCACATTCGGCGCCTGATACAAAGAGGGCTGCCACATCTCTAAAAACAAAGTGACAAAATGGTCTCCCGTGAAAATACACATACAGTATATGTGCCCCAAAATTTAAGATTTCACACAGACATTGGTATGTTCATTTGATATACATGCTGTATACCTGCTCTTTGTTTCTGGACAGTCATTTTCTTCGACAGGGGCCAGGAATTGAAATTTCAAAAAATTAGGAACAGAGGATGAGGAGTGGAGTCGAGCACGCAGTCCGCCCAGAGGACTGATGTAGACGATATGAGTGGAAGCGGATGAAAAGAGAGACACAGGTCCCGTTCACACAGAGACACTTTGCAGTTTGCAATAAATACGTTAAAGCCGCTGTGAGATGATGCTTGATGGAATGCAGCACTTTGGTTTGATATGATTACATCTTTCATTTTTTTTAATGTGACAGCTGATTCAAATCTTCTAATCTATTCCTGCAATTCTCTGTGTGAACTGGGCCTTACATGAATATTCAGAAAATAAGTAAAGAAGAAGCCATGAACAATTTTGCATACAAATCTGAACGCAACAATTCACACTGTATGCAACAGTGCAAGCGAAAGCAGTGCAACATTCTCACCGTCTCTTACTGAGCCTTGCTCCGGTTGAAGGGGAGGAAGGAGGAAGTAGAGGAGAGGAGGATGAGGATGAGGAGCAGATAGGAACGGGAGGAAGGGCGGTGTCGGATGGAACACGTCTGAGAAGTAGTGCAAATGTGGAGAGTCAAATAAATCTGAAGTCCGACAGTGCACAGCAATGTGTGAAGGGAGAGAGGGACGTCAAGAGAAAGAATGTGAGCATTTAACTCTTATGTGACATCCACATTCATAGAAATTAATATTTTGTTTTTTTTTAGTTGTATGATAATTTTTTTGTCGTGACAATGGATAGTCAGGCAGTAGGGAAATTTCCAAGTCAATTGTTATTGTGTGTCAAAAGTATTTAAGATAGCCACCTACTGCTCTATTGTGTACTTAAAAGCATTTTGAATAATTGATTGGTAGTGATCCAAGTTTGCCTTTATTTTTGCCTGCTAGAAAATTCTAACGAGTGGGAGAATAAGTTCTGTTAATAAATAGTGCAAAAATAACAGAAGAGTGAACATTCCAAACTGAAAAACAACCCACGCTATCAAGTTTCAACGTCCTTGTGTCAATGTGAAAGGAGATATGAAAAGCCTTGTGTCCTCGTTATCACCTGAGGTGCGCGAAAAGCAGCCGCGGCGCTACAAAACGCTAGTATTGGGAAAGTGTCAAATCATTTTTCAGCTAAATACAACTCTCACAGGACAGGAGTGAGTGGTGACGCCTGTACACTATTATTTTGTTTCCAGCAAATGCAGGAATAATCCCGATTCCTCCTGCCACCCAGAGGTGACAAAGATGATCGTGTGCTTCTTACTTGCTCTGGTGTGGCGTGTCAGTGCTGACGGAATAGTGTCGTAAGAGCTTGGGTTTTGAAGCAGTTGCAGCGTCCTGCTGTGGCGTATAGTTTAAAGTCCGTGCCGGTGAATCATTTGCTGAAGAGTGCGTAGGGGAGTGGCTGAAGGTGCTGGCCCGTCTTCGGAAGCCCCTCGGCTGACCGTCACCAGGCAGAGAGGAGGAGGAGGAGGGGGAGGAAGATGGGGAAGCAAAGGGGTCAAGCTGCTTCAGGTTTCCTGTTGAGTTGTGGCTCCTGAGGAGGGAAAAAGAGTTTAGTAATGTTTAGTATTAGGCATTTGAGTAATATTAGTAGTATTACAGTGTAATAAGCGCACTTTCAATTGAATTCAAGAAGGTTCTGGTGTAACATGACTCTTTGGGGTTATACACAAGCCATAGATTAAAAAAGGCTTGAAAAAAGGGAAGTGAGGAAATTGGCATATTTGTTGAGTGGGTTGACTTGTTACAGCTGTGAAATCATCACCAAAGATTGCATTGAACTGATTGTCAGAGGAGGAGGAGGAGCCCCTCCTCTTCTTTGCTTGAAACAATGGGAGACGAGCGGGTTGGCTCGACATTTTGCATTCGGTCTAAACCTAGCATTATGCAGACGTGTTTACCTGAGCGGGCTGGCGGGGTGTAATTGGGAGTCATTAGATCGGATGTCATCTGAGCGGGACTGGTCCTGGCTATTGACAGTAGAAATGGAGGATACACTTTGGCTTCTTTCAGTGTTGCCCCTTTGAGCGACGGCCTTGCTGCTTCCCTGCCAAGAACAAATGAGGATAGCTGCTCAATGTGGTATAAAAACACAAAACTACTTTAAAACGAGTCTAATTAAAAGAATACCTTCCATATACCCTCCAAGGACTCCGTTAGAGAGCGCTTCGCTCGACTCTTAAACTGCTCAAGACGTTGTCGACTGCTACTTTGTTGCTGCACCTCAACTGGAGCGACCGCCGCCTCCTCATTCTACATATACACACACAGAGAGACAGTCGTGAATTCCAGAGCAACAGATCAAAGAAAATATGACAGCCGTGCTTTTTTAGACCCTTACCGCAATCAAATAGTAATGTTAAAAAAAATGACCTGCTTGGTATCCTTTGGCAGAGTGTGGTGATGAATCTTCTGTCTCTCTTCATACAAATTTCTCAAAGATGCCATCGTAAGCTCATTTTCTTCCTGTTCACTCTTAGGACGAGACCTCTGCAAGACAGAAGACATGGTTATAAATATTCTTTTTTATCATCCATATTTCCGTTGAGTGTTTTTGAGGGCTACCGGAAATATGCGCGGCAGTATTGCAGTACAGCAAAATCACCAGCAGATGTCAGCCAAGGTTTATTTCTACACTGAAATTCCATGTGACCGCATCATAAGTGATGATCACAATGAAACGCTGCAGTGCCTTGAATTACGAGTTTAATTCATCACGTGACATGCTATTAACTAAAATTATTCATACCTCAATTTAACTTTCCTCTTTGAATGTAATGTAAAAATCATTAATCCATTCGGGCAGCCCCCGCCCCCCAAAAAAATGGATGAATGTAAAAAAAAAAAAAAAAGTAGTTTTACTAAGTGTAATTAAGAAGAAAGTCTCCCGCCAGAACACAAGCACATCCACAAGTACACATCAGGAGTTGACTTTGCAGCCAGGTCTAAATTACCAGAGTACTCTCAAAGACTTCAGCTTGATCTTGGTTGTCCAGACTAGCCAGGTGTCTCTGAAGCTCTAGTTTGGTTTTAGCCGCATTTAGACCTAAAGAGAGATCCAGAATAAAGACTTTTAGTTATTTCCGTCAAATGTGGAATTTCACAGGGAGAAATGAATGGTAAATTGTTCAGTCTTACCTTCTATTCTTTCACACAGCTTGTGGAGCTGCAGCATTGGACAACTGTCACACGGTTGGCTTTGGCTCTTTGCATTCTGCAGCACAGCTGCTACGGAGAATGCCTGCTTCAAGGTCAGCATGATCTCGTCCACCTACAAGAACACAACAAGCTTCTTTTCAAGACATGCAGTACGATGCGAGTTTTCAATCAGAGAAGATGCACCACGCCACCTAAAAATGCATTTTTAAATGTCTGCAAGGTAAATCTACTCTTGTTCACAAACATCATTAGCTACAAGCACTGTAATTAAACCTCTCCTTTTGCAAAAAATATATATCAATATCAATCATATTTTTCATTGTCAAAGAGCTAATTATTAATTATACATGATAGTGCTATCAGGTGATAAAATTTTCCGATCGCAATTAATTGCACTTTTCAACTACAATTTTCTATGCAGCTTGTATAGATAGTTTTTTGACAAGAATCTTGGAATTGGTGTGAAATATAAAATGTATCAGAACACATAACAAATAATGTTTACTTTTAATGGCGTCTATTTGTACATTCTACACATGGAAATTTTCCTTTTAGGTCCCAGAAAAAGTCGTTCTGGAATACTCTGAGTGGTGTGAAGATTTTCCAGAACTCTATTTTCAGTGTTGTTTTTCCACCCGTTGTTTTTTTTTTAAACTTGGTCTGCATACATGTGACCATGGTCTCACTCTAATAGCAGGGGGATTTTAATTTACCCAACATTCCATTCAGCTAGATAACTCAGGGGAAACCCAGATTTAGCACATTTGAGAGCCTTGAAAAAACATCTCACCAGAGATTCATCCGTACACTGAAAGATATAGCAAACAAAATAGCAGCTTCCTCTTTCCACGGTCTCCCTGCAAATAAAGCCAAAGTGGTCCACATGGCGAATCCCCTACAACGAGATCATTAGCAGTGTTAAGTCACACTAGACAGGTCTTAATATCAAATTGCGTAGAAAACCAAAAGGTACATACTTGTGAGCAGAAAGAGATTTCACGGAAACTCTTTTCGATGGCAACCTTCTTAGTGTCTGGACTCACCAAAAAGATCTGTGACCTGCCCACCTACAAAAGGAAGACTTTTTACTGTCATGCATGCTGCACAAATACATTTCAAAAAGTCACCTTGTATGCACACATCAATCAGGAATCACACCACCCATAACCTGATTTCATTGAGGGGAATTTTGACATTCGCAATAACTTGTAGTGAATCACACAGCGGGAAGAGTTCAGAATACACTGATAACACAGACGGGAAATCTTGCTGAAAAGGGTGAAGTAGGCCATTGAATTAGGTTTGATTAATGACCACATGGCAAATACGGTATAATCTTTTACATTTCTTTAAAAACCATCAAACGTGTAAAATGACAGTCTCATTTCTTCTCTGCCTAGATAGTTCCGCTCCAGTGAATGTCCCTCCATTCAAAACATAATTACAAGATGAGTCACTATCACTGCTGAGCCTCAAGAGGGCATTGGGTGGTTCGCAATGAGCTAGCGATCTCACGTCTGTTGAGTCCTCAGAATCGGAGGTTATTCTTGTCTGAGGTTCCCCTTCACTGCTCTGCTACAGCAGAATCCATGGATTTAACGAGTCTTCATAGGAAAGAAATGTGAGGTAATGATATCACCACAATGAGGTCACCGTCTCCTTCCTGGAGCGGAAGACTAAAAGAATGCTATGTTGGTATCTGCTGAGCAGCACTGCAAAGACTTCTGCTGGTTTCCCTTGTCGGTGGTGACCATTTCCTGTATGATAGATAAACAGGAAAATCCGCGCTGGCAGGGGGTGACCAAGGTCAAAGAAAGGTCAATGAGGACAGTGCGCCTTGGCTCGGGTTCAGCAGCAGTCAGCGTTAGAAGAGCTGAGTCACACTGGGATCTGTCTTTTTTGTTCTTTTTCACTTTTGTTTACTTGCATAGCTTATGCATGTCTAGCTTGACACACTCTACTCATACTATGGCTCATATTCTCACTTTTGCCGACTGAAAAATCACGGTTGCTCAGGACTCAGCTAATGACCAGAAACAGATTCAGAAACATGATTGGTCGTGAGCCCTGACAGCTGATGTCATTTTCAAGTCGACAGAAGTGACAAAATGGCACCCTGACATGGCTAAAAATGGGTGGATTTTACTGATTAACTCATATACCAAAAATAAAATATTAATCAGAATGCCATGTTTGGACTAGTGGGCCTCCTTAGAATATATTGTAAAGAAAATTTGGGGGTTGACTTAGCCTTTAAAGCACAGTTAGCACCTAGTAAAAAAATACAGCACTCGGGTTACAATAATAATGTCTGCTGAAATTCAACTGTTAAGAGTTGATTTTTATTGGATTAACAAAGAAGGTTTGACCCAACTATGAATCCAATGTATTAAAAATGGGGCTTAAAACCCACCACCCAGATTTCATACTGTACTACTAGTGTGAGTTCTAGATGACTAATAACGGATATTTTATGACCGTACCGTGAACAGCATGGTCCTGTTCTCCTGCAAGCTGGTGGGCTGCACCCCAGGTGAGTGAGTGAGTGACTCTGTAGTGTTGGTATGCGAAAGCTCCGGTGAGAGTCCATTCTCATCCAGGGCCTGTAGTGATGGGAAGCTGGGGTCCCGTTTGAACAGCAGCGGTCGTTTGTTATTGGTGGGGCTCCCAGTAGCATCGTTACCGAAAGTAGGACTCCCCTGTCCGTTAGACTGGAAGGCTAATGCCCTCTTCAGTCCACCGAATAATCCGCCGGCATTTACCCCTCTTTTAGTGGTCCCTGAGCCCTGAGCTAGCTGGCTGAACTTCTCGATGCATTCGTCAATTAGTGCAGGGTGGGCCTTCTTGTGAGCAACAGTCGCACGGCCGCAAAAGAGCACCTCGAACTTTTTGGCAAAAGTTGTCGGGGACAGGGCAGGGTTGTTCGCCACAGAAGCTGCTGCGGGAAGAGTAGAAAAGGTGATGTGCGTTTCCAATGGCTTCGTGTCTCCGGGATCGGCCAAAGTGTTGTTGGGAATTGTGAGGGTGTCATCATTGCGGGCGGAACTTTTGCCAGCTTGCCTGAGTGTACTGATGATCTCAGGGACCTGAAAGACATAAACGGGCACTATGAATGGTGAGCTGATATGTCTAAATTTGACATGCATGCAGAAATGTAGCTTTTTTTTTAATGCGAAAACACAACATCATACATCTTAAAAGCAATTGTACACATGCAACATAGCAATTTAGAGAACAATAGTTCATCAATTTAATTTAATAGCATTTTTATGGCGATGGTAAAAAAAATCAGAGTTGAGCATGGGAAGTATTGGAAATATTTTTTTAAATGCATTTTTTATATTAAATGACTTCTTAAACAACTACTTGAACTTATCAGGGCACCTACATATCAGTGTGCAATCATGTGCAGCAGAAGTGTACAAGGAGTACTACCACTTAAGTTTAGTTTAAGGCGTTTCACTAATGCAGCGCTTCTCAAATATTTTGTTACGCCTCCCCTAGCAAAAAAAAAAAAATCGCGCCCCAACACGCACTCTCCACCGCAGCTATAAATAGCATTTTCCTTTCAAAACAAAACTACACCGTAGAGTTAATACTCGCTGTGCACAATGGGCAATGAGAGCACTACTGCCACCTACTGGAGTGGATGTGCAATCACACTTTATTGTTGAACAGTGGGGAAAAAGCATGTTCTCCAGGCTCATAAGCACCCCCAAGGGGCCCCACTATTTGAGAAGCACTGCACGAATTAATCTTTTTAGAATTGACTATCCTATCAATCATACCATTGATCACTTTTGTAAATCTTTGCTATGATGTTTCCGCACTGAGGTAATTTACTCAGGTATAGTATTGATGCCAAATCTATGACAACGCTAATTTAGTACTTATAGCGACAATCTGTACCAGCATATAGTGAAATAAGGGTTAGTGCATAATTGCTCCTCAAAATAAGTAGATGCTGGCAGCTTTTTTTAAACAGTTTTCAAGTATTATTTGGAGAAAGCTTTATTCCGAGTTATTACTTTGGGGCCAACGTGGGAAACCACATGCACCAAAATGCCTTTCTGACTTTTCTTTCTCTAAGTTGTTAAATGTAAAAGTCAATCAGCCATCAGATATGTGGATTAAAAATGCTCATATTCACAGATAAAAGAAAGTATTTTGTCACCGTTGAGGTCATATCCTGGTGCAGTCTAAAACACACGTTTAAATGACCCACGTATGTCACAACCGCCTTACTGATAACAACACAAGTCACACGGAAACCTTTGATGACGGTCACATGTGCAGTTTGACCTTGCAATATTACACCACCAGAGCACAGAAGACAGTGGAGGAAGTTGATTTGGTTGAGTCACATGAGTGATGTCATTAATGTGAGGTACCCGAGCAGCAACTACTTCTTTCCTGCCAAATCCTGCTCTGTCTTGTCGGGGCAAGGAACTTTACGCAGCTGTATTCAGAACAATAGCTTTCCTGACATAGCTCCAGAAGCAGACTTTGTTTTCAGGTTAAGCTGGTAAAAAGGAATGAGGCCGGTTTTCAGTTTTAGGATTTAAAAGTCTCTGTTCACTGCCCACACTTTGTAGATATCAGCAACAACATGTTGCTTACCCTGAAGCCTCGATTCTATTTGTTTTTAAAATCATCCTGGTATGCGAGTGGCATCACTTATCAGTCCTCCAACATAAAACCCTTGCTTGATTAAAGTCTTCCCATCGCTATTTCTATCACGCCAAAAACACTGTCTTAAAAGCTATTGAGGAGTCATTCAGAGAACAGAAGTAAAGAGTTAACATTGTCTAGACACTTCTAGTATTGCCACTTACCCCAAATAAAATAAAATAATTTTTTTTAAAAATCTAAAATGTATATTACACAATGTGCTGAAGCGCTCGACGACTTGAACTGATACAAATGATTCTATTATCCACTTGTTATCAGCAAAAAGCTTATCTATTACGCATTAGACCAACCACATATTCAGTTTCGAGACAAACGTTCATAGATAAGACCAACAATCTGTTTTGTCAGCAGAATCTATGTTTGAAAATGTTCATTTTGAGCTGGACTATTATCCCGCCAACATGAGAATCACTGCACCTGTACAAACATACTCCTAAACAATAACGATTTCTGATGCAACATAGTAGACTTTGATATTTAGCCACCGGATTAGATTAGGGTTTATTAATGACAACATTCTATTCTTAATAAAGTAAAAAGCAAGCTTTTCTCAAACAACCCCCATAAAAATAATTTATTTTAAATTGATCTGATTATCTGCTCGTGTTTATTGTTGGGAGTACAGGCATAGTATGGATTCTGGTTAAGAACTTCCATGTTGCTTTTTTTTTTTTTTTTTTAAACATGATTGTTCAACACAAATAATAAAATGGCTTTATGGTATGTCAGTTGAGTCTAGGCCCAAGTGTTTGCTTTTGGTCATTCACAACAAAAACAAATCATTATGTCTGCATGGTTTTGGAGGAAAAAAAAATCGTTATTGGGTGACACTGACTTCAACCTCAATTTTAACACTTTATCCAACTGAAACTAAATCGAATTTCTCAAAGTCACATCAACATACCAGACCAGAATCATATGATACAACAGAAATCGAAAAAAATATTATAAAAATGGTATTTCCGTATTTGGACAAAATGTTTCAAGAAAAATCGGTTCACCTGGGGAAAAAAAAAACAATGCTAGTACTTCATAGCAGAGCTCCGCTTAAGGCCATGAAGCCGGACATACTAGCCCACACTGTAAGACTCATGGAAGCTCAACAAACATGTCCATGAAGGGGGACCTGTGACAGGAAGTGAGCTGGACACAACCCGAGTGTGTCCATCCACAGTCACGGGCTCTCACGAAAGCAGCAGTACTAAAAAAGCATGAAGCCAGCGTTAAATAGAGCTACTGTAGTTGTGACCTCAAAAACTGGGAAGTTACACAAGTCCCACCATAGCGAAAGAGAAGCTGCAATTCTGGCAGACAGACAACAAAAGTTTCAGTGTTTGTCAAAGGGTGAGGATACCGAATTACAAGGATTCCTTAAATTTCTCATCCAGGTTACAAATCTGGTTTCTGAGCCCTAAACTTCTAAAAATACATCAGGTTGCATTGCCATAACACTGAGAAATACAGGGTGTCCCAAAAGGCGACACACTGCCTGTTAGGTATCAGGTGTCATTCAGACAGACGTGACTCTATTAGCTTTAAAATATTTAAAAGCACAACATTCCCTTCTTGTCCGTGGCTCACCAACGGACATTTGAGCAGCTTCACAAAACTGAAGCCCAGCAATGAGTTTTTCTGTCCCCCCCAAATGTATTTTAGCGCCAGTTTGAGAAGCTTTATGGCTGCTCCATCGCACATTACAATATACACTAAGAATTTGGTGTATTCATAAGTGGTGGGAGTAGCTAGTAGGCCTTCCGTTGCGTGCTTTGTCAAGAACAAATCCTATTTTGAGAAACTTGCCGTGATTAGCGTGTGCTTTACATCAATTTCTGGCAAATAGCAAAAACAAGTAACCCACACAACATTTTATTTATTCTAAATACGGAGAAGGTTGAGGAGTATAGATGTCATGAAAATAATTAAGATCTCCAAATGCATCCATGTATTTAGATTCCATTACTTTTCATTTCATTGGCCATCCACTCACAAGGTGACACGTTGAAGAGGAATTGGAACATGACAATCCCGGGATACCTATGACCTATGTAGACTGCCATGGCGATACGATTTCTAAATGTCATATGAAAATTCCAAGAAGCAAATGTGCTTTGAAACTCAGCCAATTTCTTTCCGTCTAACTTAGCGAATCCTCACACATCGGCAGATTGTCCCACTTGTGTAGCTCCCAACAGTCATGTGCCTTGTGGAGCACAGCCAAAGCCCACAACGGCTCAAAGTTCAGGAGGCACATAGCAGACAGGAAGACAGCAAGTGACAAACAAGAGATCAGGAAACGTCACTGAAATGGTTTGCCAGTGGAGACACACTGACATCACTATATTAAAGGAGGAACCAAAAAATAAAAATAAAAAAAAATAAATTAAAAAAATAAAGGATAAAGAAGTCATTGTGATGTGTCAAATGTCAATAGTGGTATAATTCGTTGGTAATTTGGCATGGGAGTCAAAGCTCTTCTCTGCTGAGTCCCAATCAATTCTTCAAGAAGAAATGACACCATAAAAGCTCCGTGATAATCACAATGAGTCATCCAGTTGTGAATATTGGTGACGATTAACAACAATCATTTCGAATTAAGTGCAGATGTAAATACAGGAAGCCGGTGCTAGCTCACGCTGTAGTTTTTACTACATTTCATAGAATGCATCATAAGAAGCTAAAACGAGATGGAGGGATTAAAAGAAGTCTGTGTAGCTGGGAAAAACTGGAATATTTTGACATATCCAGCGTTCAACATTAACAGTGGCCCAGCTATGTCACGCTACTACCCACTTTCAGGTTTTTTTTTTGTTTTTATGAAAATTTCAGTTTCTAAATCAAAGATGCTGAAACTGGCCCCGAATTTCAGTTCTTGTTTCGGAACTCAGAGAAAACACAAAAATAACGAAACAAACCTGAATAAATAAAGGGGCATGACTCGGAGTTATAAAACTCAATTTTAGTGCTTCCAAAACAGCTGCAGCTGTAACAAAGCAACCTACAGAGCAAAAGAAAACAAAATATTTTATTTTATGTATATCAGTGTTCAGTAAATATTTGTAAAAAAAAATTTAATATATTAGTGCCATTAAGCGATTATGTTTTGTAACTAATTAATCGCATAAAATTCCGTAATTAATCACGATTAATCACAACTTTCAGCTACTATTTTTTGTAACAAATATTTGCTCGAATAATATCTAGGAAATAATGTCAAATCACCAAATATGAAGTATATTTCAAATCAAAGACTGTTCTAATAGCTTCCTTTGATTCTTGAACACGATACAAAAATGCTTCTAATTTACAACATTATTATTTTAAACCCCAAATGATCCCCCGTTTTAAGCACTACAGATAATGACATGACAAAAAAAGTAAATACTATCGATAGGTCAAGTCTGACAGATATAAAAGAAAAACAGGGACAGCAATGACGACATGGAGTAACAGGAACCAGGGAGTATAAACAATGACGGCAACAAATTAGGAGAAGTAAGATATTCCCCATCCATGGGTTTATTTAAGAAAATTGTTTGACGTTGTCGAAGACTGATGTTTGTCTAATGAGTTGTGTCCTAGGTTGGGCCAATTTAGTTTTTTTTTTTCCAGTTGTACGGTCAGTTATATCTTAAACAGCATTGTAAAAAATATTATAAAATTAACTGAAAAATCCGTGCTTACTTTTGTTCTTAAATACTTTCAAATTTATTCTGTTAGACAAACAGACAGACAGTACACACTAGTATCCGTCATTCTTCGTAGAACTTTGCCACTTCTGATAACTGCATTACATCGAAGAAAAGTTCCGTTCCAAAACATTTGCTCGGTGATGCCAGCGAAAGTCAAGTGATGAGTTAGCTATCATATCATGCTAATATGCAAAATGATAACAGCATTAAACGGGCAAAATTACACGACAAGCGGCGTCCAATGAGTAGTCATGCCACAAAGTTTTACAATGTGTGTTTTTTCGCTTTTAAACACTGGCGAACACGAACTGGAAATTAATATCAAAACTGAGACAATTTGCAAATCAACGAGCACGAACGGGGTCGGCTACTTTAGCCTCAGCGGTCCACTTCGCTATGTCCCATAAAGTTCGTCAAAAAACTTCCCAGAGCTCTACTTACAGGTTTGGATCCCTGCTTTGGGTTGAACAGGTTGAATCGCTGGAGTCGCGCTTTCATCCCATCCGCCATAAACTTGGCATACACAGCGACCGTAAATTGTTCAAAGGCAAAATGCCCCGCTCCAATATTATTTCATTGCAAAATTGATCTGTCTCCCAAACTCCAAGAAGCCTGAGATTGAGTGTCAAGATAGCCAACAAGCGTCACCCCAACATCCGTTTATTACCTTCCAAAGTAAGACCACCCAGTCGATTCTTACACACTCTCCATCGCACATGACTCGGTTTGTGTTTTTGTTTTGTACATAAAGCAGAGTCTTTTCCGTCTTCAGTCCGGGTAACCCAAAATGTAATGCGGCTAAATCCACCAATAAGAGGAAAAGACCCACACTCAAATCTCACTCCTGCAGTGGATTTAATTGCGCCGTTACACTCGCGAATGAATGTAAAACGTTTCCTGTGGAGAACACACCCAAACACGAGAACAAACCACCTGGGTTGTACAGTACTAACAACTAAACAACAACTTGTACATCTTTTATTTGACAATTTTTCCATGCATTCTTCAAAATAATGGGTGTTCAACTTTGATTTAATTCATTTCACAAATAGATGGCTCCTCCGTGTGGAGTTCCACAGGTGGCTGTTATTGGAGTCCCGCTTTTTCAAAATATTACACTTTTGTGATCTTTATCCTGAGTAGCATAAATCTGGGCTCAATCCAGCCTTACTGAGAGCAGTTGAAATGTTCAACACATGCTTCCAGCCTATTCTTCTTCCACACAATGCATTTTGGGTTCATTATGTCATTATATTCATTATGAGTGTGAATATATATTTTTTTAATTTTCTCTTTATAAAGATGTGCTCTGGAATGGACTGGCAACCAGTCCAGAGTGTACCCACTTCTCGCACAAAAGTAAATGGATGGAGGAAAATACTTCTGAATTACTCAATAGTCAATAATGAATGGTTTTATTCTAAAATGCAATCATACATCCATTTTCCAAATCGCTTATGCTCACTGGGGCAGCCATTTAATCGACTACTGTAGTGCACCACAATAAAACGTATAACAGAATTTATTGGCAAGTTGACTGATTTCCTCATCTTCTGTGATGATAAGAGACCATAATCTATTTAGTATTCAGTTTTTATTAGCCTCTTGTCAAGCAGTATGAAAACATACGCAACGGATAAGTATTTAATAACAAACAGCAATGTATACTTAAGAAGATGAAATCAACTTGTTTGTCAGAATTAGATTATTAACTGGGCAACTGGAAATGAATGATTTAAAAAAAAAAACAGATACATGCAAACAAATAGGAAATAGTGACATCTAGCGGTTATTCTAATGCTCATTTCAAAATCAATCTCAAAATCCGCGCTATCCCACGCATTTGAGCGTTTTAAGAGCACATCAGTGCCGTTAGCCGAGCAATCTAAAAGTCAATTAATTAGCGGAAGAGAAAATGGCTAAAATTACAAGTCAAGCAATTTATCTGGGCTTTGTTGACAAGTGGTACTTCTTTCACCTGGACGTACATGTGACGTCACGTTGAAAAGGCCGTTTGGGGGGGGTCACATGATTAGAGCTTTCTTTTGGTTCATTATTTCCTGTAAAATGTGTTTACAGGTCTGAGTGTGTGTGGATTTTCTCTTTAATGTGACATTGTTACTTGCTGCTGCTTAAATTTTAGGTAAGAGTTCAAAGCCTAACAGGTGCGTCCGGATAAACCTCTGCGCGTGCTAGTGCATGTGCTTCTGTGTGTGTGTGACCAAAACCAATGTCAGCGTGAAGGAGTTGAGCGACAGGTGGTCAGCCTTCTCCACTTCTCCCTCCACACACCCACACACACCACCAAACTCCACAACAAACATCACAAAAGCCGCAGGGCCACAGGAAATAGTCTCCATAGTAACAAAGTTGTACATCCTGCTTGGTACAAACTGTTCAGACTTTGTATTAAACATAATAATCACTGCACAGTGAAAGACACACAAACCCAAGACAAATATCAAAACAATATGCAGTCTGTATTAAGCTCGTATAGCAGGCTTAGGCCACTCGTGTTGAGTACGGTCAATCGTATTTAGAGTCTTCAGTTAATGTCAGAAACATGTTTTTGGAATGTGGGAGGAAACCGCAGTACCTTGAGAAATCCCATGCAACAGGAAAGAAATATATTTTTTATCTATTAAAAGTAGGGGCACTGAGAACAGGCACCTGTGGAACACCACATGGCGGCACACCGCATACAATGGGAGTACTCCAATTCCAAAATAATAAATGTCATATTTTTAATCAAAGTTGAATACCTACGTTTTAATCAGATCTCGGTTGTTTTATTTCACATATATTTTGCTGGTGTTTTGAGTTAGGCTAAAGCAGAGATGAAGCATTCCAAAGAAAGGAAAAACCTTTTCGATTCCAGCGACACTGTTTATGTATACACACTTACATGTATTTACAGTGCACCACACAGGTCATGTTCGTGCTGGCTGCTGCCTCCCTGTTACGTATCATTGTCATACATAATACTCTACAGTAGTGCTCATAAACTGAACTACGAGCACTTCTCGTATTTTCGCATTTGAAATTTTAATTTTTTTAATATTATTTGAATGTATGTAATGTAAAGGTATAAGGCAGGACAGTGGATGAGTTTTTAACGTGTACCTCATGGTTCTGAGGTGTGTTTCTCTTTGAATGAAATGGATGAATCTCTTCCTGAATGTTCTGAACTCCTAAATAGAAATTGTCAAGCAAGTAACAAGACTTCTGTCGTTAGTTCATTTGAGAAACAGCATTGCCAGCAACTTGGCCCCCCACAAATACATGAGATGAGCTTTACAGCAAATATGAATAAACAAGAGTCTGTGATTTTATGAATAGCAAACCATGAAGAGAAGTGTGTTCACTACACACACATTTACCTTGGTGCTATCCTGGCACTTGAACACGTAGCAGGCACAGTGTGGGGCATCTCGGAGCAGGCACCCAAAGCTGCTGGGCTGCTGGCTGTTGTGAATGAGCTTGGTCACCTGGTGGGGTTGGCACTCAAACAGCACAGAGTGTGTCAGGGGGTCCCAGAGCAGCCCATCGCTCCGCACGCAAACACACCGCACCCACGACGGCGACACGCAGAGCGACACTGTCGGACCGGGTTCCTGTGTCCTGCTAATGTCTGCCACCACCCAGGGCAGCATCGCCATGGTGGTCATGCGGTGGACCGGGAGAGAGCCGATTAACGTTAACTGGTACTGCACTTCCTCAACTGCCTCCTCCATCATATTGGCGCAAGTCGTCTCAGATGAAATTGATGGACCAATCTTTGTAGATAAACAAACATCACGGGACATATTTCTTGTGGGCTTCACTTCAAAATAAAGTCCCTCCATGGCTTTTCCTGAAAAACACAATTAGGGAAAATTGCATTTTAAAGGAGCGCATTTAGATTTGGACTGAACAATTAATCAAATTCAAATCGACATCGGAATGTAACAGAAGGGAATTTTCAAATAGCAGAGGCTGCAATTTGGTGGAGGACGGGGACTCTGCTTACTTGCAGGTCACCCAGAAAAATCTGTCCGCTTGTGACAGTATATGAAAGGGAAGGAGGTTAATGGGTGGTCATTCAGAGGGTGAGCTGAAATGACCACCTGGTGTTGTTTGCACTTGCACTGTGTCAAGGACACACACACACACACGCACACACATGACATGACATGACAAGAATACCACCGGGATCATATTTGGACACAGATGGAAACAGATCGATCTCCCCCTCAACATTGACAAAATACGGCGGACTATCAACACTTCTGTCAAAATCTGACTCGGAAAAAACACCACTCTGTGTATGAACTCATACTGAACAGCATCATGATACTGCTGAAGTAGACGCTAAATTCTTACGCCGCATTACAACAGCACAACAAAATGCCACCTTGCGTATAACACGTTAATAACAATATCTAATCAAACCATCAGGAAATCTGTGAGTCTCTTTCCCTGATCTCCTTACTTGTTTAGTTTTGACGCGGAACCAAGAACCTCACGTCCAGTCCGAGAGATCCCACGGAATTCGGAAACGGCGCGAACACAACCACACAAACGAACCAGTCGGAGAGAGCGAGAAAGCGGGATTGGTGTTGTGAAGTGGTGATTAGTTGGGGTTAAATTTAGAAGAGAGGTTCCTTTCTGCCTCCACGAACCAGAAAGCCGGGACACATGACGAGTGCGTGGAGCCTGCATGCACAGTTCGCAGGGCACGCCCACGGATCCTCAAGTCAAGTGGATACAGCACAATTATTATATATGAGGATTTGTGGGTGATATTGTTTAAGGCTTTGGATGAAAGGGGAAGCTTTGTTTTTAGAATTGCATACTTGTATGTAAATGGCCAAAGCTGGCTCACTCTGATACATTACGAGTCACTCCTAAAAATTTTACAAGCTTTTTTTTTTTTACTCAGGATTTTACTTAATGAGAGATCTGGACCTGTTAAGTTGAAAAGAAAATTATTATTCCGTTGTATGAATGACAGCAAGTGGATAAAATCTTATGCCAACCATTGTGTGAGCACTCAATTGTTAGGCCAATGACTATACATTATACATATTATTTTTAGTCAGAAATTCATTTTATGGGCCGACCAATTCGGTGAAATTGGATAATTACTCGCTGGACTTGTGATGACCTTTCATGGAACAATGGTTGGAACTCACGGTTCTAATGACGATGTATTTGCATGTCTTTTGAAAAAGAAAGGTGAACTACCGGTTTGTGAAATAATTATCATGCAGTCTATTGGATACCGTCAACACCATTACCAAGACGATATAAGTGTAAAAGAAAGAACAAATAAATTAGGATCAATGGAATAAAATTTATTACCACATTACTCACAGAAAACAGGAGTTCCATCAACTTCACATTTTAACAGCTCAAAATGTACCTTGTGCATGAAGATAGGAGGAAAACCGACTACTACGCAAAGCCATCTAAATTAAGAAAATAAAGTCTGTTAAAAAATAACCTCCTTAAATATATTTTAATAATATTGTTTTAGGTGCTATTTAAGCCATAAGGAATGTTGTTCAGTGTTAGTAGTTGCTGCTCTGGTTTGTGTGATACCCATTTGTAATTAAAGGGGGGCAACCACAACTTGAACATTTTTACAAAGTGTATAAACAAGTGTGTACTAATGCTGTCTTCATGCTGTATTCATTATTTTTAACATTTTAGTGCCGTTTGTTGAAAACTTGAATTTGGAGCAAAAAACGTCTGTGTGGAGCCATCGTCAGGTTAAACACTGCACTGCATGTAAATTTGGCTGTACTCTGATTGGACTACCAGACAACTGACTACAAGCGGTTAAGTCTCATACACTCCCTCCGTTTACGAGTTGGAGTTGGAATTGTAGTGTTTGCAAACATCGTTATATGAACTTTTAGGTTCGTGATATATTAACATAGCATTTGGTTAGTTTTTTTTTAAAGCATAGCTTGTCGTAATATAGAAATCATTTAGGTCGTAGTTTGTCACTGCAGCTGTCAATCACAGCCAGACCACGCCCAGCCCTTCCCCCCCACTTGCATGCCCAATGGTCCACCAGGCAACGCCCTCTTTGAGCACCGTTTTCAAATATTAGCGAGAAGTAAAGGAACATTCTGGTAGGAGTTTGAGCACCCCTTTAAGACAGACATAACACTGAGTTTTAACACATCAGTTCTATTCTGGCTTTGGTTGCAGTTTGTTCTTCTGTGGCTCAAAGAAGTTTTCAACAATGGCATCAACCAGCTGGTCCAGTTCCTTCTTCAGGTGCTCCAAATCACTGGCAAGAGATTATGCCATTATGTCAGACTGAGCACATTTCTCTGACATTGATTTGAGGGGATTGTGCTTTTTGTACCTGTTACCAGGGGCTGCACAGAGCTCAGTGTAGTATTTGATTTTGGGTTCGGTGCCGCTGGTTCTCATGGTGGCCACGCCCCCATTGGAGAAAGTGAATGTGATCATCTGACTGGAACGGGAGGTGGGAAGAATCTGGGGACCAGACAATGTGACAGAATAGACAGTGAAGAAGAAACAATTTTTAATAAAAAAAAAAAAGGCTCAACTGCATGTAGCATAAAGGGGCGGGGTGTGGGGAGGCGTTTGTCTTTCACGTCAACCTGCTGATGACAATGCGACACTAAGCCACGTCTCTCTGAGAACACCCAGTTTGAATGCTCGCAATGGTGAGGTACTGCTGATCATTTGTTAGGCGTTTTCTTTGTCTCGTGCCATGAAATGGTCAAAAGCAAGGGAGTCTTTAAAAAAGACAATGATAATTGAACCAGGAAATGTGCTGCTTAATGCATGGATCAAACACTTGCTGAGAGATCCTGTGGTTTGTCAGAAGAAAATTGAACAATGTTGGTACATACAGCTTTGTTATCGGGCTGGTTGCTGTCGTAGCCGGTGGTCAGATCACGGACAGCAGTGATGGAGAAGGGACCACATTTGCTCGGGTAGGAGTCCTTGCCACCGCTGCCGTAGTTGCGCAGGCGCTCAAACAAGCTGCGGATCACATCCTGGTCATGGCAGATGAAGTAGGAGTTCTTACTGAGGTGGTAGCCATACCTGAACGACAGCAGAGTCACTGTAGTCGGTTGTTGGGACAATGTGACACTAACAGGCAGGCCACATGGGTTCAAACAAAAATACTTGCAGACATTCGACCAACCAGTATTGCCAAATCAGTGATAGATTCATTTTCTTTACGACACATCCTAAGAGAAATAAAGCTGCAAACAATTATATATTCATTAAATGTCATAATTGTAAAGATTTTTTTATAACTAAGCTTGTTTGTCACTTTGAACTGCTTAATCCTCCCCAGACGTTAATGTGCATTTCTAATTCAACTTCCAACGGTCTTGAATGGTTTAGGGTTTTTTTTTTTTTTACATACATTTTCATTTTATGGACATCTTGTTAAGCTCTTCTGACAGAGAACAATATTCAATGTGTAACTGTTAAGTCTTACTCTTCATAGATAGCTCGAAGTTGCTGAGAAAGACTCTTCTGTTTAGCAGCCAGGTAGGAAACCATCTCTCCTGCTATTGCAGCAGCACTCACTCCATCTTTGTCCATCACTGTGGGACTGCACATGTAGCCTGCAACACACACACACCCCCACACACACACACCCCTTCAATGTGCAAGGCAATTTGATGACTCTTCCTGCTTTGGCATCCAACACAATACACACGGTTGAGAAATGTGCTGGTATAGACATATTCAGTTTGATCAAGTGCTGAAAGTCATTATGTTGGTAAAATGACAACTGATGATCGATACATTGCCTATACTGCTAATACTATTCAGGGTCGCCGCGAGGAAAGAAGTAGATCTTCCCAATTCAAATGGCTGTCATTGATTGGCAAGGACTGGCAGAAATTCAACAGGAACTTGTGCTAAATCTAAATCACATGGACAGTAGTGAGGCCACAAATAAAAGCATCTTGTGACATCAGAAGTGTAATTAGAATTAGTGTAATTGAATGCCACAAAGACCTTATCAGGAGAGCCAACCTATTATACTCGAATAGGATAATTGCCAAAGTTATTAATTTACCGTCACATTATCCCTCCCTCAAAAATGTGGTTGCTAAAAACTGTTTTTCCAGGTAAAATAATCTGTAAAGCAACTTCACTCTTATTCAGTATGTTTTCTCGACTTTGTCAATATATGCTCTTAAAATAATGGCGTGCGTGTGTGCCTGCTCGTGTTTACCGATGGCCTCCTCAAAGGCAAACAGAACAGTCTTCCCTCGATCCAAAAGGTCACGGGCTCTGTTTCCCATCCATTTGAACCCTGTCAGTGTTTCCTATTTAGAAAGTTGAGATCATTTCATCAGTATTTTCAAGTTAAAGGCCATGCCAAAAAGGCATTTTGGAGCAGCAGATCTGTTACCTCAAAGTGGAAGCCTTCCTTGAGAGCGATGGCACGCAGAATCTTGGATGAAACGGTGCTGGCCAACATGTAGACATTTTTCACAGCACCACCCTCAGGAGTTTGTTCTTTCCAACAGTGGAACATCCACCAGCCCAGTAACGCTCCCAGCTCATTACCACTGAACACTCGCCACTGTCCACTAGCAAACAGGAAGAAGACAATATATGGTATATCTATATATAAACTACATTCATGACACTTCCAACTTAATTTCAACTGTGAAAAGAAAATCCATGGATATGCCGTGAGCTCACAGGAATTGATCGTCTTCAACCATAGCTGTTAATGTTTGCTTCTACATAAAAATCATTTCATTTTCTATACCACTTATCCAATTCAGGGTCGTGGAAGGCCGGTACCTATCCCAGATGACTTCCGGCAAAAGGCATATAACACCTTGAAGTGGTTGCCAGTCAATCACACAGCTCTTAATATAATGTTAAAAAAAGTCAGATAAAATCCTAATTGTATCACATTAGATAATATTCATAATCACACCTCTCCTGCCTCTCAGCGACAGCCAGCCGGTCAGCATCCGGGTCATTGGCCAACACCACAGTGGCCTCCTCCGCCTCAGCCAAAGAAAAGGAGAGGGTCTGCAAAGCACATAGACAAACTCACAGCACCGACACAACATGGTTGTCCACGTAGTTGTGTAAGTGTTCAGTGCATACCAGAACTCCCTCGCCCTCCTCAGGATTGGGGTACTTGACAGTGGGGAACTCGGGGTCGGGCTCTTTCTGTTCCGCCACAGCGTACGGTGGGTGAAGGTCAAAGGCCTTGAAAGCCGACTGCACGAACACGTGGCCAACGCCGTGCACTGACGTATGTACGATTTTCACTTCAGAAGTCTTGTTTAATTCCCTGGAAAAAAGAAAGAACCACACACAGTCTTTTAAATGAGTGTTTTAACAATGTACTATGGAATACCTTGCATATAGGAACAACATATTTTCTACAGGTGTTAGCAAACGTTTGTATGGAGGTTTAAGGTGCAAAACATCCCATGTCCACATGTGAACAGGTACAAGACATTCAGTCGTGTTTGCTTGTGTGTCTTGAGAAAATACCCATCTTTTTTGTTACATTACAAAGCTTAATTCAGATCCCTTTTAAAATCTTGACTGATGTAAACAAATGTGTACGCAGGGTTAAAGGCGGAAATGTAAAGACAAAACAATTCCGCATTTTAGGCCCTCATCATGAATGACGTGTACATGTAACGTTATGGTACTAGTTATTAATAAGTATGAGATCATTTTATTTTGAAATTCATTTTCATGCTGATAACTTTTTGTTTTTACTATTAAAAATAATAGCCCGCTTGTTTGTTATTTATGTGACTACCTGTGAAGACAGTGTTTCTGAATGGCTTTGAAGTAGTTCGTGTGGATGTCATTGAAGGGATCTTTGAGCAAGGAGCTCTTCAAGGCCCCCTCGGTATTCCAGGACTCTGACCAAGGCTCCAGATTCTCCTCAATGGCTTTGGAGATGCCTTTATCGTGAGGGGACACAATCTGGGCTCCATTGTCCCAGTATACCTAAAAGAGAGGAGACAGGTGTAAAATGAGAACATTTTTAAAATATGACCAAAAAAATTAAAAAGTATAAAATGCAGTGTTACCTTGTAGCCATTGTCTTGTTTGGGGTTGTGTGAGGCAGTTACCATGATACCAGCACACAGACCGAGGTGTGAAACTGTGAAAGGCTGAAAAAAAGAAAAAAACACCAGGGTCAAATTGGATTAAATATTTGAGCAAAACATTACGTTAAGGATGCAAATAACTTTAAAAAGCCAACTAACAGTAATGAGAATGAGCATGCAAAGCCAAGTTGATCAGAAATATTATGTTATGTAATGGAATGCGTCATCAACTGGGAGAATAGAATTAGAATTAGAATTAGAAATCCCTTTATTGTCATTGTACTCAAGAGTGCAACGAGATTAGAGTGCTTGGCTCTCGCTTGCTTCTGTTCTAGAGTCATGTACCACAAGTGAACGTGACTGTGCTCAACTCTGATGTAAACTATGTTGGCGGTGAAATCATCAAGTCATTTGAGCGGTTATGACAGGGGTATAACGAAAGAAAATGTTACCACAAAGGGTGTGGGGGTGATGTCAGAGAAGAGATGCACAGTAACGGCTCGGCTGATGAACACAGCGGCAGCCAGTTGGGCAAACCGCTTGCTGCTGCCCCCGCTGGCAGGGTGGGCTCGGGCATCGTAGCCGATCACCACTCCTCGCTCTTTGAGGTTCCCGAAACGTTCCTCCAGGTAGTGACAGAAACCCTGACAAGTCATAGAAACAGAAATTCCGCTAAATACAAGTGGGCAGTATGACTTCAAATAAAAATCCAGTTCAATCCTCCATATAAACAGAAAAGGCTTTTTATAGGCAACACAAAAGAACACTTTACATTTTCACCTTTTAAACGCTCATTTTAAAATAACATTCTTCTTGCATGGTAAAATAGATCCTTTTAGTAAGGCGTCTTCAAATAAAAGACAGCACTTTCGTTGTTCCTAATTATCAGTTCCTCCTCGCTGTATTCATAGAAGCGGCACAGTTAAAAACACTGGCCTTCATTGACAAACCTTTAAAGGAATTTGTTCTTGAGACAGATAAAAAAAAAAACAAAAAAAAAAACCATCACATTTTCACTGTTTTCTCTGTGTGCCTTTGGAATGTCACACAAAATAGAACAAGAGGTTAAAACACAAAGTGTATAGCCTCAATGTGTGTGCTCGGCGCTTATCTATTAACCAACCTGTGTAGTCTGGATGATAGTGAGGTCATTCATACAGGCTATGCCAGGACCCATGGCTGCCCTCAGACCTGCCGTACCAAACTCCATTCTGGATGAGAAACATTTCTTTAGTGTCTCTATGGCGCCGTCTTTTAGCAGCTTCTCCACCGCAGACAGCGTCTTTGGATTCTGGATTATGAAATCAAAGTATTTGATTAAGGGATGGAAAAAAGTTTTTATCTGATTCATACAGTGATTGAAAAAAAACCTTAATACTCGATTATAAAAGTAACTGATAGTTGCAGGCTTGCAGCTCTAGTGGGGACATGACTCAATTATGTTCAGCGGCGAGGAATCTGTGTCCATTTTCCAATGTGACCTTATTAGTGACATCTCATGTCAATTGGAGGCAATGAATGACTGTTTGTGCTAGCCACATGCTTGCGTGCAAGTTACATGTACCAGAAACAGGGAACCATCCTGTGAACATTGCTATCCTCCAGCTGACTTTAGGCGAGAGACAAGGTACACCCTGGATGGTTCTGAGGACTTTCAATGTTTTCAACTTGCAGAGAAAGCCCACGTAAGCACTGAGAGATCATGCAAACGACCACACACAATGGCCGTGGCACACATTAGAACCCCCCTCAAAACTCTGACATTGACCACTATGGAGGACTGAAAGTGACAAAAAGAAATAATTAAATAGACCATGAAATGTTTTATTAAAATTGCCATTAATTAATTAATTGTTTCATTCATTCACTCATTCATTAAGTATGGAATTAAATAAACTATATAAATAAATGCACAATTAAATAATTAAAGAGTCGTTAATTAGATGTTTCATTTATTTTAAATGTGGAATTAAATAAATGTGAATAAATGTGAATAGCGTCACACAGTGTTTCGGAGTATTTTCACTCGACACTCAGTTGGCATCAATCCATTACTCTGAAATTGATTTGCCTTGACTTGATGAGCAGAACAACCAATCAGCTGGTAGGACCTGCTCACCAAACTATGGTGGGGAGTTTGACAGATTAAATTAACTCATGCAAAACTGCAACGCGGGACCACAAAATAATTAAATACAGAAATAATGATAAAATATATATATTAGAAATAATCATTGGTAATTTCATCAATGACATTGATTTATTTAATTCCACATTTAATAAATGACACTTATATAACAGTGTATTTATTTATTTATCTGATTTAATTACATAGTTAATGAACGAATGAAACAATTAATTAACTAGAATTGTAATTAAACATTTCATGGTGTATTTAGTTAATTTTGCTACTTTCAATCCTCCATTAACCACAGTCTATCCATACATCCATTATCTGTACGGCTTCTACGAAAATATTAAAACTAATATAGTCAAGTTAAAAATGATTAAACACAAACATTACAATGTAATTAAATAGAATACACACATAACATCCACTTGCTGAAACGTATTTATTCTACACGCAGTTACTGAAAATGTTTTTGTAAAACCAGAATTCCTCATATATCTTGTACTTAGTTTAGTACAAAAAAAATATATGCCCCGTGAGTTTAGAATTTAAAGTTAAATGTAAACTACACTGAAGTCAGTGGTGTATGACACTAAAGGACTAGCTAACATTAAAGGAAGTAAAAGGTCTCCTCATGTCATTTAAAGTCCACTTTCTTCCTACGTGGATATTTCATGACAAAATAATGTGTCGAATACAGCAGACTTTAGATAGACGTCAAGAAAGTTGGAGAATCATTTATTCCCGTGGTTGCTAGCAGGCTAACAGGTTAGCTGTCATTTTACCTTGTCATATTGCAGCCATTGTGTGACAGCCTGGTCCAGTTTAGCGTCCCCGGTTTTGGAAACGCCGCTCTCCATGTTGCTGCTTTGGCTGATGAGGGAGGGGTGATGTCTTCTCATTCAAAGTCATTCAAAGTGCAATTGCCATGTGAAACCGTACCAGACGAGCCACCTCTCTTTAGCACAACTCGTACATACGAGCGGCCTGATCAAGCGGAGCCTGCTGCGTTCACGTCGTATGGGGAAAATCGGAATTTCCGTTTTTTTTTTAATCGGTTATAAACGTCAAATGAACATTTGACTACTAATGTGCCGGTAGTATTTTTAAATAAACATAGTATAATTTGGAGATTTTCACGTGGATCCTTTTTTCATCGTACGTTCATTAATTTTACGTTGGATAGTCGCGGTAATCGTTGAAATGTCACCATTGAATGAATGTCACGAGTTTCTCGTATGTTGCCTTCGAGGCCATAAGGAAAATGTGCTACACTAACGATCGTAGCTTCATGTTAAATAGGGGACATGCTCTCTGTAATTATCATTGATTTGATGCCCATGTCCTTGTACATTAAAGGTTTTATGAGCGATTTCTAAATTGCAAATATTGTCAACCTAGTAGCCTTCAGTCATTTCAAAACAAGACAAAGCAACAAATTCAACTAACAGTTCAATTCAAGCTTTGTGGATTTCCATGACCAGGAAGACTAAAAGTTTACACGAAGAAAAAAAAATAGCAAGCACAATGCCATTATATTTATTTTTTTGCGAATGCAACAGTTAACAATTGCTTAGGCCATTATGCTACTGGCCTAATAGTACTCAAATATGCGTGCTACTCCCGCCAGTTAAGTGAAGATTGATGAAGCATGAGTGCAATACATTTTTGAATACATTCTTTAAAGAATACAGCACGAACTAAAACTCAAATTCAAATTAGAACGTAGGATTTTTCAAAGATCAATTTACTATGTTGTTTTATTGTGACATTTACATCATACACTGTAAAATAAAGAGCATGTGAATTGTGTGGTCAATGTTCAATCTAACGTTTATCCAGGAAGGTAATGCTGACTTGTCTGTAATACTCGCAAGTCAAAACGCTTTGGTTTTTTGGGGGGGTAAGGAAAACCTAGCCCATCTTCTCCCCCATCATGTTTTTAAGGCTTTGCTGTGATGCAAGCATTAAGAATGAGACCATTTAGTAAGGCTAAACATAAACAACATTTGAAGATTGAGCAATAGGTGCGCTTACATCTAAAAATAACCTGGTGCCTTGAGACACGAGTTAAATTTGTTCTTTGACAACACGTAACTCAAAATGATTGTACCTCAAATCATGTTTCCCCATTGAAATGAATAGAGAAATGTAAAATAGGTGAAAAGGAACAGTGTTCAACATGAGTTAATTCTGCAATCCAATTGTGCTGCTCCTGCTGTGCCAGCTCTAGAAAACTGGGAGGCAGTATAAGATGCCTTATACAGAACCTCAACTGAATATATTTTTAATGTCTATATGTGCTGCTCCATCATTTGTGTTAAAACTGCAACGTACTTTCCAAAACCAAAGCTAAGGCTGTTTTAAATACATAGGTCAAAGCTAAAAACTGTCCGAATAGCGTTCGTATCTCGATAGAAGTCGGTTGACTCGTATCTCAAAGCACCACTGTAGGCAATTCTACAGTAAAAAAAAAAAAATGTTTCCAAGACAATATTGTTTTTTAACACTATGAGAAAACAAAAAATGAAACAGAATGCCAATACATAATGTATTTTATTGAATGGAGACAAACTGAATTGAAACAGGATGAAGTGTACAAAATAACATTAGAGCTTTGCGAATGCAAAATTACAAGCAGCCAGGGTTTGACATTAGGCCTTTTTTGATAGTCATCGTCAGGCCACCATGACTGAAGTTGAAGTTGTTTTGGAACTGCTGGGCACGATTCAAAATAAATATTCACGCAATTCAGAAATATATATGTCGGCCTGCCTGTGGATGAAATAGTGAAGTGCGAAATATCAGTGGCCGAAATACACGCAAGTATGCGCTATCAAGTCAGCCACTTGGAAAAATATGAACACTCGCCAGAATACAGATATTGTGATTTGAAAACAATACTTGGCAAAATTTAAAATGATAATTTAGGCCTACCTATGCGGATGAAATAGTGAAATACTTAGACTCAGTGGGCAAAACGCACGCTAGTATGTCGCGCACAATGTCTCAATTAACTCATTCAATACCATTGACGGATAAATACGTCAAAATCCATTTATTTTTACTGGGCTGGTCGTGAATGAGTTAATGAGAATATCTAATGAGCACAGTGGGGGTAATAAGAGCTCACATGATTTATCAATTTAAGTAATAAAACTAAAAATATGGAAGATTACAAATTCTAAAAGCAAGAACGTGTTGATTTTGTCTCATTTATTTACGAAATAGGAGTCCCGGTCAGGCCAGGATCAGTGAACTTTGGGTGGCCCAACACAGTCACATGGTCAGTGTTAATGTCGGACCCTGTAAGCAACCCTGACTCACACTGAAACAGACGCACACACACACGCTCATAAACATTGCTTTCGCTTGCATTTCTTTTGTTTTATGTTAAACAGATTCTCATCTGTTGGATACATTTCTGCCCTCATCTTTTTATGGAGATGATTTCTCTTTTCATATTTCTTTTTCTTTGACTTGCCTGGTGTTGTCCTAAATTGATCATCATTGAGCTCCACTGATAAATCTCGGATGTTCTTCTTACTCTTCTTCTTCTTCTTTGGTTTTTCTCCTTTGGCTCCACCTCTAGGAAAATCCATTCCTTTATCTAGGATGAGTTTGGGGGGTGCGGGGCGTTGTTTGGGCACCGCTCTCTTGGGCTTCCATTGCTTGCCTGCATTCTCCGGCTGTTTGTGCGGGTTAAGCTTTCTTTTTTGAAATAGCGCAGCCTCAGAGTCATTTGTGCCCCAAAAAATATGTTGGTTTAGCCTGGCATTTTCTGTCCTGTTAAATTTATTGTTAAAGAGGTGGTCATTGTTTGCATGGCTGATTTTTTGTTTCTTCCTCTGTGATCCAACAGTAGGCCAAGTCTGAGAATTGTCGGGTATAAAGCCATTTTTCTTCAGTTCTGGGGAGAAAACGATAACGGTATTAATTTAAAAACAACTTTATTATTGGGTTTGCAATACACACGGCATCATACCGGGGAAAGATTTTAATCGGTTCGTGAGCCTATTTAACTAAATGAGGGAGGTGCGATTATAAAATTTATAATACACTTTTAAATTTGTGATCCACAGTAGTCCATCATGATTACTTCAAATGCCTGACGTATTCCTTTCCGATGTGACCAACCTTCAGCCTTGCTCTTCATCCTGTTTTGTCTGCGTCTGATTTCTTGCAAGGTGTCGTAATGGTTGATGAAGGGCGTGTTTGCATATGTGCCTCTGAACATCCTCTGCTGAGTGCACCCCTGAAGCGCACACAAAAAGCAGCCCGAGTTGTCATGTCAAAAGCATTAAAAATTCATTTTATAAGTCAATACGAGATTCCACTTATATAAGGTTAACTTCAATTAGCTCAGATCGGTGTCAGCTAATTTAACAATGTTTGTGTGGTTGTAGTTTGTCGATGCAGTGCAGTTTTACACTACTGCAACAATAGACATTGTGAAACAACAAACAAGCTACCGACCAGTTTGTGTGTTGCAGTACACAAACAGATGAAAAATAAACAAATATATTCTTATCGGCATGATGTATCTGCGTACATCACTTTGTTAACGCAGTGGTGGTTGTTGAACCTAACAGGTCAATCAAAAGTGAGCATTAAGTGCATTTGAGATAAGAAACTTTTAATACAGATCGCGCATCCACGCATTGAAAACAACAAAGACACTTTCTAGACCGCGCAGTCGTACTCACATGGCCAAAGTGCCCTTTTTTGGAACAGTTATAGCAGTAGGCGGGGCTTCGGCCAGAGTCCTTCTGTTGCTGCTTGAGGGGAGGACCTGTCGTGGTCTAAGCACAGAAGGACACAATTGAAAGAAACTCCGACAAGAAGATTTAACATTCAATATGACTCTCTAGTTGTGAGCGTATATTAGCCTGCTGGATACAATGAGCTTTAATCTTTCGCTTCTCTCCCATCATTCCCATGCTATTGATACCAGCCTCTGTGGTGAATATGGACGCCGATATAAACTGCTGATTAGCTCAGCTATAGGTCGACGCCTGTAATGACCCCCGTATGGTAAGTGTATGCGTGTGTGCGTGCGTGTGTGAGAGAGAGAGAGAGAGAGAAAGAGACGGGGTCCCGTCCCTGATGGGCCATGGCTCTGAAAGCCTTGCACGCTTCAGTAAGCACAGCAAATATACACTGATAAAGAGCAAGAGGAGGGACATAGCGCAGTGTATTTACTGCTGATGTGTCTCCCACACCCACACACAGACAAATGCACGCACACACTTCTAAAGATGCCCCCTCATTCCTGTGATTCCCAGATCACAATTTGAGGACCATGTCATTTCTTAAACATAGCTTAGCTAGCATTAGCAGTCTCTTTCCAGCTGTCCACATCCCTCCCTCCTTTCATCCCTCTCTCTCTCTTTCTCACACTCTCTCTCTCTTTCACGCTTGAGTAGTTTTGCGGTAGAAAGGATGAATGCTATTAGAGTGTCGCGTCATTATCGGGTCAGACCGGCCGGGCCCATCTCCATCACAAAGGCCAGGAGATCACAGACCTCTTGCATGCTCACTCACACACACACGCACGCACACCCAGTGAACACACAGACACACACGCACGGCAAAGAGATCACAGTTTTCGTCATCACAGCCCCCCTGACCTCCAGCCGCCCTGCCCCTCGACCTATTCAGCGTTCATGTAAATTGCTGTTGGTCTTCCTGTGTCGCTGCAACTCTGACCTTGGGCTTGTGTTATCGCAAATCCAGCACTAGAAACCCCCCACCTCCTGCTCCTCACCCCCCAAATCAGGGGGATCTAACTAGCGGACAGCAGAGGGGTTTGCCATTCTTTTTTCATGCCTTTCATAGTTCAGCATCGATTGGTGATAGTTGGTGTAAGTTGTTTTGATGACCCGAAGCAACCGTTCATCAACACTTTCTAAACTGCACTTACTTATGTTGTGCTGGGCCACCTGGAACGACAGCAGAGCTATGCAAGGATGCTCTTTGTGGACTACAGCTCGGCATTCAACACGATCATCCCAGACATCCTCGTCGCCAAACTGGACACTCTCGGCCTCCCTGCCCTCACACGCATCTGGATTAAGGACTTTCTGACCAACAGACCCCAGACTGTGTTGCTCGGCCCCTACACGTCCTCCACCCTCATGCTGAGCACCGGTTCCCCCCAAGGATGCGTGCTGAGCCCTCTCCTGTACGCCCTCTACACCTACGACTGCAGCCCGGCCCACGGCAACAACACCATCGTCAAGTTTGCTGACGACACGACAGTGGTCGGTCTGATCTCGGAAGGTGACGAGACAGCCTACAGAGAGGAGGTAAAGAGACTGACAACTTGGTGCAAGGACAACAGACTGCACCTTAACTCTGCTAAAACAAAGGAGATTGTCGTCGACTTCAGGAGGAACAAGACGCTGCCGCCCCCCCTCTGCATCGAAGGCGTGTGTGTGGAGAGGGTCCACACGTTCAAGTTCCTGGGAGTACAGATCTCCGATGACCTTTCTTGGACTCACAACACCACAGCAGTGGTAAAGAAGGTCCGCCAACGTCTGCACTTCCTGAGAGTCCTCAGGAAATTCAACCTGGACAGGAAGCTGCTGCTGGCCTTCTACCACTCGTCCATCGAGAGCCTGCTGACGTACTGTGTCTCCACCTGGTACAGCGGCTGCACTGAGGCGGACAGAGTGAGGCTCCAGAGGACAGTCAAAACAGCGCAAAGGATTATTGGCTGCCCTCTCCCCCCACTGTCGGACATCTACACCGCCCGGTGCCTCAGAAGGGCTCTCAACATCGTCAATGACAATACCCACCCAAACTCACACCTGTTCGACCTGTTGCCCTCTGGCAGGCGCTACAGATGCATCAAATCAAGGACCAATAGACTGAGAAACAGTTTCTTTCCGAGAGCCATCTCCATACTGAACTCTCACACACACACGAGACCACCCTAACCTCGCAAAACAGCATTGTGATGTGTTTCTATATGCCCTATTCAGTACTGAATTCCATTGCACTGTCTTCTTTATTTATCTAATTTATATATTTGTCTGTATTATTGTTGTATTGCACTGGAGAGGGGAGCCCTCTAATCTCGTTGCACACTTGAGTACAATGACAATAAAGGGATTTCTATTCTATTCTATTCTAAAAGGCTCATGAACTGAATTACTCAGAAGTGGCAATTTCCAAACCAAGATGACACTTAGCAGAGTACAGACCGGCAGATTGGTATGCATTACATATGCCCGTAATTTATTTCAGTAATTTGGTCAAAATCATTGCAAATAAATCTACAAACTTAGTTTTAGATTTTGCAGAAAAGTGAAGGATTTGGCGAGGATTTCACCTGCCGCCAGAAATATATTCTTCCTTGTTGAGGTATCTTATTCATCAAAGTCACAAAAGCAACCGCAAACCCTTTGACACTTGCTGACGTGAGCTATGTTGAGGTCTGCTGAGATCACATGTGATGTTATATACTTAGTAACATAGTAACTAAAATTGGCTTATAGTCAAAACAATCAAGCTTGCAACTGGCTCCATTTTGGCCAGGAGCCTGAAGGATTGTATTATATTAGTGGCATTATGTTAAGCATTTACGTGGCAGAATGTCGCTCATTAACATTACCAAGTTCATATTTACGGCAGGTGTTAAGCAATTATCAAATGAAACTGGAAGTACAGGGGGGACTATAATGACAAGTGATTTTATATTATTCTCATGTTAACAAATTGCAACAAGTTGTATGAAGACCGTAGACTCGGAATTCCTTGTTTTGAATCAATATAGTATGTCACCCATGCCCCACAATTACGATGGACCCGTCTTACAATTAGTTTAGCACTAGCATAACTTAAAAAAAAGAACTTGATATACATTTTGTGTTAATCATGATGAAGTGCAGACACGTTTTGTGGTTCCAGTCAGCATACAATGAATGCAATTATTAACAATGTCCAGAATTTTAAAAAAAAAATGACACCATATCCTGCACATTTTACTTCATCTTCCATAAAAGCCAAAAAGGACAATTGGCCTAAACGACCGGATCCGCTTTAACTCATCTCTCCGCATGAAAGCGCAGATTGAGCCTGAGCGCAATAGCAGCAAGAACAATGTGATCCAC
The DNA here is from genome assembly GCF_059441095.1 of Idiotropiscis lumnitzeri. NCBI lineage: Eukaryota > Metazoa > Chordata > Actinopteri > Syngnathiformes > Syngnathidae > Idiotropiscis > Idiotropiscis lumnitzeri. The sequence continues at coordinate 15,143,349 of NC_142398.1, read as the reverse complement.
TTCCTGCTGAGATGACATGAGGACTTTGTGGAGCAGCGATACTTGAGCCAGTCAGTAAAAAGAGGAGAAAGAACACACAGTTTAGGCTGGGCGTGGATAGAAGGCAGAACCAGAAGCTCCGACCTAAAGGCTTCGCTGTGTCGACATAGCCAACCAGCCAACCGTGGCCTCTCCTGCACGCACACACACGAGCGTGCGTATGCGTACACATACACACATGCGCGCGCACACACCAACACACAAAACTGTGTTCCCACAGTTGTCTGGACACTACAACACTCTGTCTTTTTAAGCCCCACTCTCCTCAGGTCCTTGCTTGGCTGCTGGTGGCAAAGCCGTGATAATCCTTCGGCCAACACAAAGCTTAGACTGTTACAAACGACAATTGGAAGGGAAAAACACACACACACACAGACACACTATCTGAGAAGCAGGCAGGCTTCTGTGTACGTAAGGGGGCGGGAACAAGCAGGCTGGGGACAGCGGCACCGTTTTGCATACGTTATTGCAGTATTTGGGAGAGGTTTGCATAATGTTACTGGGCTGACAAGGGATCAAACCTGCACGCTTTATCATAGAGAACAGCTACACGACACAAGACTGCTGGTTTCATACCAGAACAGACAGCACATTGAGAGTGAGTGAGTGAGTGAGTGAGTGAGTGAGTCAGAGAGAGCTAGAGCGAGAGCGAGAGCGAGAGAGAGAGAGAGAGCCAGAGTCAGACATGTCACCATGAACATACTGTATTAGTTAACATGAAGGGTTAATTATAGCTGTGAATTATCAGGATAAAAAGTGGATTCTAAAAATTTGCTAAATATGAGTTATTTTTACCAACACACAAAACACCAAGATACGTTGCAGCGACATTTGAACGGCAAATGCTCATAATAGAAAACAGTTGTTTGATCGTTTCTATCACATTTTGAATGACGATGACAAGTGATTCAATCTCCTCAGACTTGGTCAGGTGGTGAAATCTTCCTACATGTCTGGCACTCAACTTCACACCAACAGCTTTACCTCCACACGCACACAAAAATCGAAACCATCCAACTAAGCGGAAAGGCACAAAGACCTGCAAAGCCTGCTAGACCTTTGATAACACGGCACGTTTCGATGTGTGTGCGTGCGGGCGCACATTGCCATGTACAGCCAAGCAAATAATGCAAAAACACCTGGAAAACAAACCAACAAAACAGTGCAGCTTGTATGCATGCATCTATAGCCAGAACAAAATTTGAGAGGAACTGTATGACATTCTAAAAGTGATACAGTCATTAGTTGGTTTATTTGTTGATTGGTTTACATATTTTATTAATATAAAAAAACAATTGATTTGTAGATGATGTCGGTGAAAACAGCCGTTTTATAAATGTAGCCAAGCCTTCGATTAAATTCTCCTTTATGAAGATGTGTAAAACATAGGGACGTTGAATGAAAACGAGTGAGAAGTTCATCCTGTGTATTAGAAAGCAGTTCTCAGTGTGACCACTGGGTAGCGCTCTAACACCGTGCAGCTTGAGAGCGCTGATGAGCGACATGCAGTTGGAGAAAATGATGCATTTTGTTTCAACTGTTAATTGGATTTTGTAAAAACAACCAAAGTTAAACTTTCACTAGCACCATTCGTAGTGTTAATTTCATGGACGTGTACTGTTTATAATCGCCAGCTATTAAAGGAACTCAAACCCAAATGACAAAAAGAGAAGCGGTTTATTAGTCAAACTGCAGTTTCCCACCATCATGACTAATATTAAAATATGGTAGAGTAGTAGGCCTAAGTGTTATTAATAGTAAAATTACGCATAATTTGAACATTACTTTTGCACCATAATATAGGAAAATTATAACAGTGAACTTGAATACTGATTCAATTAATTCAATTGTTACACAAGTAAAAAACGAATTAAAAGTTTAAAAACAGTTACTAAAAAGTATGCATAAATGCATTGTTAAATATAACTGAACTGTAATTAGGCAGTGATTCTTTCCGGTACCAATGGAGGGAGCCCGCATACCACTAATAGTACCACATTTTGAGAAGAACTGTTGGCCACATACTGCTCGGGTGTAGCATTTCATATTAGATATATCATCAAGATCTATCATATTGTATTGTATATGGTTCACAAAAAAGTAATCCTTTGGTGATAAAAATAGTGACTGTTCAGAATGTAGTCCACACTGAAGTTGAATTCAATTCAAAAATTGTATTTTACATTTTTGAGCAAAACAGACTCACTACACATTAAGACACAGCAGCGGACAGTTATCACAGAGGCCATTATTATGATGCCCAGGCAAACCGATGCTCACAGAATTGCTCGCTCTCCCTGCTTCAAGCGCTCGCATTGTTCCTGATGCATCTCTGAGACGCTGACTTTACCTCCACGCCCCAAACACAGATACAACATGTTCAGTCGTAAATGAAAAATCGTGTGACCCATTTTCAGAAAGACATGGCAAAAGAATTGACAAAAAGACGGATGGACTTAATTTCAAAGCAAAATTCCAAACAGACACTGCATTGCCTTTTTTAATCTGGCAGTTGCCACAAGGGGCGCGCCAGTGGCAGAACGCAACAAAAGACTCCTGGCAGAAGAAAAGGTAGAAAGCGTAATCTGTGATCTGTGTGTGTGCGTAAGAGTATTTATGCATGATCTTGACATGTATTAAAGCTGCCCTCTTGCTGGTGCACAAGAAAAGTCCTTCAAATTGCATCAGCACTTTCCTCATTCTTCCCATTGTCATATCACGTCTTCCATTGCTCGGATTCAGAATTGTACCCCTTCTCCCTCAAATATATTATTTTCATTTTTTTAACCAAGTATCCCCACCAAAGTCCATTGTTTTGCAAATTCCTCAGATGCACGGACCTGCTGAGTTTCTTTTTTTTAGATGGAGTTAAAGTTAGTTGACCTTTTAGGACAACGGTCTGATCACTCAAATCAAGTCGAGCACTTTAAATGATGCTCTGCGCTTTGATTAATGCATGCAATGTCGCCAATTGTTATATGAGGAATTAAAAATCATCATGACTTTTAAAATGTGACACAAAAAACTGAACCAAATATGAATTATATTGACGACTAATTTCATTTTAGGCGAGGAATTTAATAATCCACGGAGGGAAATGGGGCTAGGTCAAAATATGACAGACTTGGGCCATTAATTTGCGTTCAATAATGCTACAGTGTCTCACAATGATAAATACAACCTCTGCCTTGTTTTTTTACAAACACTCAAGGCCAAATATGTTACTGAATTTTAATGTTGATTATTATAGGGGTACTTGGACAGCTGAATATTTTTTTAGGTGGCACTTGAAAATGTAAGAAAAGTATAAGAGTCGCTCCCAACATGGCAGTGCTCTTCTACACTACTGCACAGTGCAAACTATATCTACAACAACAAAAACACGGGCAAATTAATACCTCTCTGACAACATTTCGTGATTTTTATAATCAGCTCATTTTTATGCAAGTGTACCAAATATGATCAGTGAGAGAATATGAGGACAAGTTCAAACAAGAACCAAACTAAAGATCTGTGCCTTCATTATCATCAACCAGAAAAAGCCAATGTTTTCATTCTTAAAGTACTTCATAAATAAACAATAAAATGCTCATATCACCGGTGGATTTTAAGAAAGTTAACTTGGGTTTGTCTAATAAAAGATGGGATGTGTGACAGCAGCACATGCATTCTGAAGACAAAAATAATGTTGATGGATTTTGCAACGACAATTTTTGAACAAGAAAACTGCATGAAAGGCAGAAGGGCAGATGGGGAGTGAACTGCAAATAAAAAGAATCATCTTGTGATAAAGCAGATAAAGGCTGAGAATGTTTAGGATGGATTATTACTCCAACTGCTGCTAAAAATATTTGTGTGCGTGTGTGTGTGCGTCTATAAGTATCTCACAGCATGTTCTCAGTAAGCACCCCTGGGCATTGTGGTCAACACTGTGTGGTTTGGAGGAGTTTGTTAGTTGAGGGCCAGGTGCACTCAAACAACACACAAGCCCAGGATGATAAACCGACCCAGCGCACGTGCACATGCACGCGTACGTACACACACACACACACACACACACACACACACACACACACACACACACACACACACACACGCACGCACACGCAGGAAGGAGCAGTTGCAGGGAGGTCTGACAGAATGCCTTTTCACACCTGGCTGAGCCCAGCGGAAGGTGACAGAGTCACATCTCCCAAAGCGCGCGCACACACACATACACACACACACGCACGCACCTTCTCACATTGGGGAGTTCAGGGTCATAAGCGGCATCATGAATAAAATGAGGCTGTCTTAAACAGAAGGAGGCCCCGTGCCCGTGTATGCATGCAGAGTGTGTGTGTGTGTGCGTCTGCGCGAGTGCTTTTGTTTTGTTTGTGCAGACCCCGCTGAACCCCCATGCCAGTTTGGATGTGTAACGACCTTCTGTTCCCTGTGCTTAAACGGCTTAAATACTTCAATTAGACCTGGGTCATAATCCACCACCCGTTAAAACATGCCGCCACACAAACATGAAACGGCTGCATCTTTTTGTGAGATGACACTCATTCCCTCTCCTTTGTGGTCCCGAATAAAAGTGCACTCGCGCAAAGGACGTCCCACGCTAACACGCTAATATGAACATTAAACTCAAATCTTTTCAAGCCGGCGTCTCCCAGGAACTTTGCAGTCCCGCTCCCTCCATGCTACCCCGGCACTAACGATGCTGCCTTTTCACGAGACAGCCCCTGCTAATTAATCTCCACAGAGGAGAGTGACAGCACGCACACACACACACACACACACACACAAAGTGCACAGCGAGATGTATGCAAATACACACTCTTCCTGCCTCTTTCTCACTCGTTTGTCCCGTGTGGTGTTGGCAGCACATTTCATGCTTTATCACGTCTTTTAATTGACAAACAAGCTGCTCTTTTCTCTTAGGCTGAGGTCTATATCACACCCTCTCCTTCCGACACACACACACACAAACACACGGCGGAGCAAAGTACTTCTCTTTTCCGAAAAGTACGCCCACACATAAGCAAATACGGCTCCCTGTTGGCATTGCCACTTTAACTGTCACATATTTAGTGTACTATAAAAAACCCCAAGCTCACACACACAAAGCACATAAACACACACCAAAAGGCAAAATCGCTCAACGAGGTAACTAGCATTTTCCTCAAATAGCTTGCTTTTTAAATATAATCCGCGACGGTCCAATTACTCTCTAGGTCTGTCCTCCACTCGAATAAACACTGTCGATGCCGCACCTCTAATAACTGGGGGGAAAAAATAACATATGGTGCCACTAGGTGGCTGCAATTGCCTTTATTATGAGCGATAGCGTCTCTCACTAACTGAAGAGCAGATAGGGCATCTGTAAAGCTGATGTTTAGCACATAGCATTCCAAGGTAAAAAGTGATAACCTAAAAAGGAGGACTGATGAAAGAAAAATAATGGAGAGGGAAAAAAAATCTGTTCGATAGAAAGCTTTTGGTGGATTTATTCCATTCGGAAAAAAAATCACTAACGGGAAGTGCGAAGACAAATGAAGAGTAAGTGAGAGACATTTTTGGCGGTGATAGAAAGTCTACACGCCCCCGTTTCAAATGCAAGGTTTTGGTACTATAAAAATGAGACCAAGATAAATACATTCAAAACTTTTCCCACCATTAATGTGACTTGTAATCTATACTACTACACAAAAAAAAATCTTTCAGAGGAGTAAAAATAAACAACTGCGATAATGTGGTTGTACATAATTGCCTCCACCTACAAAGGTCAATTTCCAGTTGAAGAAAAAACAGCTCCAAAGCGTAAAGCTGTCCCCACCATGCATCACTGTCACCACGCCCAACATATCTTTCGTAATGATAGCCAAAATGTTAAATGTGAGTTTCACCGGATCATAACGCATTTCCCCACATGCGAGTTTGTTTTTGTAAAATGTTGACACCAAGGTAGTGATAGCAGTGGCTTATCTAGCTCAGTATGGACACTTGTGTGTTTTGTTATACTTTACACTACGATACTCACTGAGCTGTGGTACTGTCTCCAGATCTCTGGACATGCCTGTTGGCGGGAGAAAAGAAACAGAGTTACAGTGTGTTGATTAAATTCACAAACAGGAAAGCAGTTGGAGACATGGAACGAGTATAGCAAGTCGTGACATAATGGGTGGGAAAAAAGATATGTTTTAAGGCTCAAGACAGAATAACAAGTGAAATAGCAACAGATGATCACTTTTGCATTTGTGTATGCACGCATATGGTCATTCAAATTTATTTATTTTTTAAAGTTGAAATCTAACGAACAGGCAGCAACCAAAAACTCTCCAGTGTTCCTCCGGGACATCTCCGCCACCAATGAAGAGTCTCTCTACAGTCGTCCTTGTCTTGTCGCTCTGTTCTAGTGTGGTTAAAGCATTATCTCCGGGGCTTTGGCACGCTGTTCCCATTGCATTCCGACATCCTTTCTCAAATGCCGCCACTTCCCACTGGGAAATTGAAAACGCCGCACTTGCCGCTGGCAATAAGGTTTATCTATTTACACACCCGGTGAGTAGAAGCTACGGTGAGACGGAAAGGTAGATTTACCAGATTTATAACCACTCGCACGTTATAAGATGTGATACAAGAGCTCGACAAAGATAATAAGGCTCAGTTTTTCTTCAGAAAGATATTCATTTAATATTATATTTAAAATTCTGGTTATCGTGTCGCATGTTAAAAAAAAATGTAATTTTGGTCATATCATCAAGCCGCATGAGATTATAAAAAATATATCTCTGCAGCTTTCAGTACGATATTGTCCAGTCAAATCCTGACAGATACTACGGCCATAAAGAATTCATTCCGGTCAATCCAAAGTGAAAACTACCTCATTAAAATTTAGTCACAGTGTGGCCTCGTCTTTTAAAGCAGCCAAGGCTAGTTAACTTATATACAAACACAAAGATACAGTAAATATGAATTTCAACAGCTGTGTCATTCTCCATCTCATCAAGCGTTCTTTTAACCCCCCGATACCGCCCCATATACACATACACACACACCACGTTTGTTCCTCCCTCCAGACCGCCAGGGTGGCGTGTTGTTGTCGAGGGCGACAGGCGAGGCGAGCGACACACTTGCGCTCCGTCAACCGTCTGTCTTTAATGAGAGACACGGAAAGGCCCAAGGGACAGAGACCTGACTCTCACTTCTCCGCAAACACACACACATAAACACATTTTCTACACAAACACAAGCCTGCACACTCACAGACTCACATGCATCGAGTCCAAGAAATAAAGTTTTCCCACCCAAGAAAACTAATTACAATTTCCACCGAACTTTCACGCACAGAAATGGAAAATCTAGCGTGGTACGTGAGGAAAAACAGACTGAAAGAGAGAGAAAAAGGTGCATGTGGGGGGGGGGGGGGGGGGGGGGTGTAGCCCGAGCACTGGTTTCCCCTCTGGTGTTCACCTGGTTACTCATCCATTACGCAGGGCACAGTACATGACTGACTGACGGAGTGCAAAAAAGAAAGTGAGGCACATCGAGGCACACGCAGGCTGCTTACATACGCGCGGGGTTTTCCAGCTCTATGGCCGCCATAGTGGCGGTGGGCACGGTAATGGATGTTACGGTGGGATAATTGTCATTGATGGTCATTAGATTCACCCTTCAGTGTGAGCAAACACACAGTTAGGCACACACACACACACACACACAAGCAGCCCGTATATGCAGCATGGCAGAGACATAACTAAGCTGTAATTACTCAAGTGTATCAATTAATGTGAACAGCAGCGTGCGCTGACCCCTTTTGACTCATTATCACTCCAAGAGTAAGAGTGAGGATGTTTGCCAACACACGCCAAAAGTCAATATTTGATTGATGCAGAGCTGCAACCAATTATTATTATTTTCCAATTAATTGATGAATTGGATTTTTTTTTGTTTTTAAAAAAACAACTTGTTAATAAAAAAAATATGACATGATTTGAAATTGATAATTCAGAAAATGCACAAAGATAAAAATAATAGCGATTCAGTTACTGATTTCGGAGCATAGTGTTCATTAGGGTTGGGCATTGTTTGAACTTGAACGATTCTGGGTTTGATTCTGGTTTCTTGTTTTGATTCTGGTTCTAAATGATCCCAGAATCAGGTTTAATTTTTTTTTACATGGTTGTCCAAAATTCAAATTACAGTCATCCGCTATTTAGCAGCCTACAGCATAGACTAAAATCAACATCCTTCATGGCTGGTGTTGTTTGCCCGAATTGTACAAAAAAAAAAAAAAGAAGATTAGAGGTTTGTTGTCGCTCACTTCCTTATTTTCAACCAATCAGCAGACATTCCTTGGTGGGGAAAAACATTGACATTTCTCTTTTTTACTTAGGTGTTTTTTTTAATTTATAGTATACAAATAAATATTTTATAGCTTCATGCTGCCATACCTAACCGAGGGCTTAGTAATAAATGAAAGATGTCAAAGTGGCTGTTGCTTCCCATGATTTTTCTGTATGTAGCTCTTGGGGAAAAAAGGCGGTATAAATGAAGATATCCAGTTATTATTGGATGATTTTTTTTTAGCTTGTCTTCACATTTCAATTTTATTACCTTTTTACTTTTTTTTTTTAAATAGTATTGCAATTTCTCACATGGTTATTTTTAGCCAGTGTTACTAAAAACAAACATTTGAACTTGAATTTAGAAGTCCTTCATTTTTCACTCACATTAGAGTACTTTTTTTGGGGGAAAACTTCATGAAAATCAATCTTCACACAATCGTAAATGAGCTAACATGTTACTGAGCTGCCACTGATGGAGTGACCTGTTGTTTAGAAACAACTTGGCAACCTAATTCAGATTAGCAGTGCGTGTGTACAATTTGCCTGTTGTGAATATGGTGGTGTCTTTTAATGCAGACAAAAACATAGAATGACTTTGTATCGAAAATACATGCTAACGTTAGCTGGTGTATTTGAGTTGACGCACCGTTTAAATGTTAGATACGTCAATGCGTCCAATAGACACATTTTATCGTTTAACTCAACCTATTACGAATTCGCTCAAGCTCACAATGCTGTGGACTGAAGCTTGGGGCGGGACGGAGCGCTGCGATCAGACGAGACAGTACTCCCTCCATTAACTTCTCCATGTTATGCAACCTCCCTTTGCAAAAAAATAATGTTATTTCAACTCTTGCACTGAGGCGACTCTTAATTCATTTTAATAAATTAAGGAACTCTTCATCGGAGCCACGTCTTCTTTGTTGTATTAAATTTGAACTAAGTCGTGAGATTTAAAATGTAATTTCCATTCCCAATCAATTCTTGTGAGTTGAAGCTCAACCCTACTCGTCACATCTCTTCATCACATAACACCCTTTTTCTTGAGACTTATCCTCTATGAGCACCTACATATCCAGTAACTGGGGTTAGGTTGTGGCTCTGACCAGAATTAACAAATCACAATCAAACTCATGTGAATAGGGAGTCCTCAGTTAGGAGATGAAGAGTAGTGGACCTGATTCACGTGGCATCCAACTACTCATGGGCTTTACTTCATGCGAGCCAATTCCCAGCCTCGTTTAGCCCGTCTTGATGTTCAATCAGTAAAGTTGCCATGTGTTAATACAAAAAGTTGTACTCACGTCAAAGAAGTGGCCCGTCATGCCGCAGCGATGGCAGTGTTTGTGAAAGTAAGGTTTCTCATTGCAGGAAATATACAAGTGACCTGGAAGGCCGCAGTTGTTGCAGTGCCTATGGGGACACTCAATGGACTTGTGGTAGCGATTGCCACAAAGGTAGCAAACAGGCGATTTCTGCAGGGATACACATTTTTAATCAGTTGTGCATACATATTCAACAGGTTTGCATGTGCAAGTGACAAAAAAAAAAAAAAATAGAAGCACTGACTTGGGGTTCCGGGCAGTTTTTGGACAGATGTCCAATTTTATCACAGTTTCGGCAATGAAAATTCTTGTCAGTGTAATATCTCTTGGCAACACGCAATTTGGCCATTCCGGCACGCCTATCTGTGTTCAAGATTTGTGCCTGAAACAAACAGCAAACACATTGTCAACTTTTACCAACAATTATAGGTAACCGCTCGGATTATTGCCATACAACACTTAATTCCTCCCACATACCTCCAGGTCCTTGTCCGAAACAACCCAGCTGCCATCGTTCATTAATTCTCCTTCGACTTCTGGAAAAACAGAAAACATTGTCTTCAACACGGATGTACATCGTGCACCGCCACAACACATTTAGAATTTTAATTCTAGAACGTAAAGGCAATAAAGAAACAACCGGAAAACAAGGGGATGTACAAAAAAAAAAAATTATTCTGATGATACCGTGTCTCGATCCCATATCTGTGCAATGCATCACAGGGGGGGAAAAAAGACAGCATTGTCAAATTTTTTTTATGATATTCAAATAAAAGTATTGCAACATGATCTAATCATATGGAAATAGGTCTAGCACAGCAACGGTTCAAATCTTTTCATCAGTGGTGTAGACTTTTTTTTTTTTTTTAAATATCCAATGTAATGTGTGATATCCACTAGATCGATTTTTTATATTGTGTGCCAAAACTGTACCTCAAGAGCAACTACGTAATTTACTGCATTACAATACAGCTCTTTTATCCCAGCACTCATAAAAAGTGGAATCAAAACTGATAGAGAAACATCAAGACCTTAAAAGCCTGAGGCATGAGCTTAGTTTCCCAAAAGAATCGGACACACACACACACACACACACACGCCCCCACACACACACGCACACCGGTGCACACCGAAACTGACAATGGCAGCGCGGCACATCTGTACGAGAGACACTAACAGCGCCTCCGGGGAGAGCTGCGTATTCTCTTAAGAGCCACAAAGCACTAACTGACATCCAGAAATTGTAACGGAAACACACATCGACACATGTTCTTGGCATTCATTATGAGCTGGTGGCAATGACCCGCCACGGGCTCGCATGCTTCCACACACGCATGCAGACACAGCCGTGCATCCATCTCCGCGATTAGCTGCTTGACAGTTTTTAGCCTTTGGACAAACACGCAGCCCTTGAGCCAAAATCAAATATTACTCGCTTCTCTCGCTCTTTCTTTTTCTAACTCGCTGTACCCAAGCCCTTATCGCTATTCTACTCAGCCCCGCTTCTTTGCTTTGACTCCCTCGCCTCGTTTTCTGCCTGAGTCCCGATGTGCGGCAGCATCGGGGAGTTAAAGGTCCTCATCCCCGTCAAACAAATTAAAATGGCTGTTATTTGGATGTCACCTCTTTCCATCGTGACCTTCCCTTCACGCGCAACATCCAACTCACTGACTCAAGTAAAAGTCATGCATTAACTAAACATGCACAATCGTTAATGACCGTAATATATCCCAATGGACATCTTCCAGATTAGTGTGTTGTTGCGCTAATGTAGTGATTTCCAAACAGTACACATTAAAGATAGCGAGGTATTATAATATTGTAATTACTATGTTATTATAAACTTCACTTAATTGGTCTAAAAATACTGTTTAAATACAACTGATCTATCTTTGCTCAACTTTCTATGCCAGCGACGAATAGTGACAAGTTGTCAATTAAAAATGAGGCAGAAAATCCAGATGTGTCACTTTTTTAGTGATATTTTTGAGAGGTGAGCGGCTTAAGATTTTTTTTTTTCAATATCGAATAAGAATGAGATCTTAAAACAAACAAGTTGCTGTTCAGTTCATTATTCAAGCAGAGGTGCGCTAAAGATACTGTAAATAAGGAAATGTAGGACAAATGTGATTCCTTTTAAGACACTTTCAAAGTGTAATTACAAGGAGGAAAACTAATAATAACACTTTTGGTAAATACATCTATGGTATAGAAATGAGCAGCTTGGCCTCATTTTGGATGGGTCCAGAAATTTAGGTGGCCCCATTCCCTATTTTTTATTTTTTTTATACGTATTGTTGATCTGGTTAGTACCATCTGCATGTGTGGCTACAAGAATCTCACTGAACGTTATTCCTGTCTACTTAGTTCTGGTCAGTTTAGCACAAAGAAATGAACTAGGAAGCTCTGTCGCGCTCGCCTACTGCGAACAGGTTGTGGGGCCTCAGTGGGATGTGCGCATGCATAGTTGGCGTTAAACAACTGGTATTGAGTCAATGAGTAGTTTGAAAGAAGGTAGAGGTTAAAGGTGTGTGCCTGTATGAAGAGGTGGGTCTGTGTGTGTGTGTGTGTGTGTGTCTCCGCGTTGGGTGACTCAACGAAAGTCCTTCCAAAAGCGTCTCCCAGGGGGACTCCACAAATAAAGAGCAGGAAGCTTTCCCTTAATCTAAGGGCCCCCCATCTCAGCAACACACACACGCGGATAAAGGGTGAAGCTCTTTGTCACGGCCGAGGAATCAAACACATGCGTGTGTGTGTGTGTGTGGGGGGGGTGGGGGGTGTAGCGGGTGTCAGAAGAGAGGATTGGCGAAGAAAAAAAAGGTGTGTGGGGGGTGGTGGTTTTTGCATGAGGGGAAAAATATGCTAATCAACCCTCAGGCTCTGTTCAAAAACAGACCGATCTGAGCTGCTGGCTACATGCTAACCCAACATGTGAAGGTGGTGAAGAGGCAGATGGCGGTGATTTTACTTTGCGGCGAAGCAGGCTCCCGAGATGCCACCGCTGCCATTTTGGCTGCATCTGGCAAAGACTTTTAGCCAACGCGGAAGTTGGAATGGAAAGCCCAGGCTAAAAGATAATTGCCGCCTCCCTCAAAAGGCATCAGAAGCTTGATTATTAAATGTCAAATTATTTTAGGGCGTGAGCTCTGTTGAGACTGACTTTTCTCCCCCAATCTGCTGAGAAAACATCAAGGATGAAGCCTCAACTGAGTTAAGATAACTCTAACTACTAGTCTGCATGTCCTGGCACTACCTCAGGTCACCTCTGATCATGTAAGATTTCTGCGTTGGCGGAATGAGACTCTTGATTACCAGTGGACAGATCAAATCAGTCTAAAACTCTCATCTAAAGAAAACCCCATTCCGATTTTGGCTTGTAAGGGACAACTCTCCCATGATCCCATCAGCGTGCTGTCAAGGGACGTCCAAAACAATGGCGTGGAAGAGGGGGGGACACACAAGAACAGAGGGAGGGAAGATCAGGAAAGAGAAGGCGACAGATGCTACCTGTCTCCCTCTTAGGTACTCTGATTACTCGGCGATGGAGAGGGGTGGGAGGAGGGTGTGTGTGAGCGTGCAAGTGTGTGTGTGCTGCCACTGACAACAGAACGGAAGTGTATGTGTGGCTAATGAACCATGAACTCCCGGCTCTCCTGGGGTGATGCGCGCACACGCACACACACGCACACACGGTCGGGACCATCCTCGTGGGAAGTGGCCCCGACACAGTGGCTAAAAGCAGATAACCAAAGGCGGAGACAAGTCATGTCAAGATACATCCATCATTCAATATTGTCTCATTTAATAAGCAATCGCAACTATTGTCAATAACTAACGGATGTTCTGTCCTAAAATCATGAAGTGTTCCGCTTTTTTCCCTTAACCCCCTTCCCTGTCCAGACACTTAAACAGGAACCCCAAAGCAGCCCGCTCATTGTAGCACACTGTTGACTGGGCCCATTAACACACTGAGCAAAGCACGCACACACACAAGACCGGAATGAAAGAGGGGCCCCTCAAACGGAGGTTATGTTTGATACTGAAGCGACAGGGTCGGATTAGCAAAACTATACATGACAATGGCGAGGGTTGGAAGGAGTGTGGAGGCCGTCTGTGTGTGCGTGAAAAGTGTTTCCTTTGTGACATCACCCTTGCGCCGACGGCCTGCCCAGCGCGAGGTTAAACAAGACGAGAGGTTGGCGAACGCACACAGCTTTCGTTAATTCTTTTTGGGAGTTGAAAAGTCTGGCCGAGGATGTAAAAATACAATCGCAAAAGGGACAGGGGAACAAGTGAGGTGAGCATGATCCATGAGAAAGTACATGAGAGGGAAATGCACAAGCATGTCGACATTTACAAGAAGAAAGGTTCAATTGAAGAATGACCAAATTAAGAGAAATAATTTAAAAATACAAAATATAAAGTGTGAACACACAGCTAACAGATTAATATCTGTAAATGAAAATTACAGATTTAACTCATTCAGTGTCAGCCATTTTCAGACCCTCCTTTAACTCATTCAATCCATAAAACATGTATATATATACGTTTTCAAAATTGTTGTCCCCGCCTCCCAAAGACGTATTTATACGTCTTAGCCTTTTGCGTCATAGCTCAGTGTTTTTATAGCAGTCGAACAAAATATTCTGTTGCAAAATGAGTCAACATCCAGAAAAACACTGGAATTGAAGGGTTTCCTCGTGTGAAAATTTCTGGGATTAAATAAATTAACCTAACGCAATTAAAATATAAACCAAATACCAGGGATTGACTCGGAAAAGACAAATATGCCTTTGAGATTTTGTGAGTTTGCAATTGGAATTGTCTTCACTTCATGCTCTTTTCTATCTGATGTCAACTGCGGCTCTCTGCTGTGGTGCTTTTGGGACATATCAAGTCGGGCTGCACAGAGTTTCACTCATCAGTGAGAGTGAATAACGATGAATGTCTTCTGTTCTGTTTAACCCCCCCCCCAGAGACTACATTTATACTAGTTAAAGGTGTAACCAACATGAAAACCTCGGAGTTCTAAATTGGGTGAAAAACAAGCAATTGCAAATCTATGATGAGCTCAATCAGGCTCCTGGCACAAAAACGTTGGTTATAGTTTAAGCAATCCTTTGGAATGTCCTGAAGAAGTAAGCACGGGTGTACTTGTTGTATCACAATCCCTTGGCGTCACAAGATTTGATTAGAAGACGCAATCCATGCATGCCAGACTGGGTTTGTGGAAAAGTAGAGAGACAAGCCTCACGTACTTTGGGAATGTTAATAAAGTGACTCGATGAAGATCAACTTTTACCAACGTGGCCCTGATCCAAAACGTCTTGAAAAAGTGGTGGTCATGTGACGACTTCTTCTGGGACAGGCTAACTTGTCTTCATTAACGATGTAACATGACGACAGTGGCAAAATGAAATATTTTGTCAGCCAATTAAATATGCAACCAAAGTGATTGTCAGAAACTTTATTCTGCAACTAGATGACGACCCAAACACTAGACTAGCCCACTCAACCGTTGTCTGGATGTGTGACCCCTGCTCAAGGTTTCTAACTTTTTTTATTTTTCTCCAGATGTTTTTTGTTGTTGTTGTTTTCCCGCGCCCTCCTGTGGGGTTAAGATCACGGGATAATGATAATTGTTAAGTGCGGGCTTGGATAAAAAAAAAAAAAAAAAAAACTTGACTTGACTTGATATGAAGGCAACAGTTAGACTCCGGAACAGATTTACATTATTGCCTATGGGGATTTATTTTTTTTTTTTTAATTTGGATGTTGGCATACATTCCATAACAGACCGTGTTCGACCTTCTACCATAGAAGCAGGTGCCATAACCCTGGTTGAGTCTCATACCCGTCATCTGATTATCCAACTGAGCCCGCTCCACCGTCCTGTTCTTGACATGCTGACTGTTCACCTCCTGCCAGTCCATGACACCCCTCCAACCCTTCCCCACTTACACACCACGTTGGCAGCCATGGCAGGGCAGGTGGCCAAGCTGTCAGTCAAAGCCCTGTGGCCACGTGGTAACACCATAGACACCAATTACCACGCAGCAGGGGCGCGGTCTGGCAACCGCATGGCAACCGCATGGCCCAATCAGGGAGCTCATCAACAGGGACCAGAGAAGGCCAAGAAAAGTGCGCTGGTGTGTGTGTGTGTGTGTGTGCATGGCAGGACCAAGTTATCCAAAAGCAGCCTGTGTGTCCAAAGACAGGTAAGGCATTGTGTTGTTTTAATATCCGTTAGCTGACTGCAACGTGAATTTTCCATTCAAAGCGCTACAATTATCTCCATCTATTGGCTGATACCGACCACACAGATGCGACTCATGACAGCTCTTCACCAATCAGGGATGAAAATAAACAAATTAAAAAAAGACAGAACCCTGGATGACTCGTGCTTGAAACAGGTTAGAGCATGTTTGGTGCTGGTTTAAAATGTGCCCTCCCCCCAAAAAACCTCACAGATAAAATGAATAGTTTTAGAATTTTTGTTCATGTGTGAATACACCATTTGTATGTAGAATCAGCTCCGGTATGAAAGTAGTTCGGAAAGTAGTAGTCAAAGATATGAAAATGCTGATAAATGAGACAGTTTGCAACACAAACCAACAATTGTTTTTGATGACACATGGAAGAAAAAGGGTGGGACCTTTTAGGATGTAGACATGAATTAAGTGAGGATACCTTTCATTAAAAAAAAACTGAGGTTTTAACTATTTTAGTGAAAAAAATAAAATAAAATAAATAAATAAATAAACAAAAAAAATTTACAGTTACCCGCAGGTTTAAAAAAAACTATAAAAAAAACGAGCACTGTCATTAATCCGCAGCTTAACGTTTCTTCAAGCCACACTTTTCAAAGCAAAAGGTGGCCATACTAAGAAACATATACAGTTTATGACTGAAATATAGTGCATATATATATATATATATATATACATATGTGCATGCATAGTATATGGCAGCAAATATCATATTTGAGGCCTTCCTTGTTGTCTTTTGCAGCGAAGAACACAAATACAATGACTGTAAGGGGTAAATAGATTTTAATAAAACCAGTGAGTTGCAACCTCAATTTCATTTTGATGAATTTCTTCCTGCGGGACTGAGCCAGGCGGAGGGTGAGAGGGTGGAAAGGAGCGCGAGCGGTTGTGGGAAGTGGGAGTAGTGGGGGGCTGGAAGGCAGACAGAATTTTCATGATTGTTATTTTTGTTATTATACAGAGCAAGAAGGGGTGCGGGGTGGGAGATAAACGGCGGTGGTTAATCAGAGGCATTTTGTGGAGCGCTCCATTATGGGGGCCGGTTGGGGACGTCAAGGGGGTTATTTTCCAAGGATCTTTGGCCGCGGTAATTAAGCTCCATTCACTAGGCCCTGTTCCCCAAATTAAAAAATTTGTCATTAAGTGGAATTTACCATAATGCCTTTTTATCTGCTGGCAGTACAGTGTGAGGGTTTTTGGATGTGTGTGTGTGTTGTGTGGAGGATCGAGGAGTAGGAAAGGGGGGGGGCTAAGGAAGAACCAATAACAGTCGCATACAAATACATATTGTGCGCACACAAACACACATTGTGCGCACACAAACACACACACATTCAAAGATGGGGCAAATTGAAAAACTGAAATAATCCTGGACAGCACCGTATATTTGCATGAGCAAACAACACACAAACATAGACATGCACACGCATGCACACGCAAACACCAAGCCACACACCCCCATTTAGTCCTCCAAATCCATAGCCTCTGGGATAATTAAATAATGGCGCTTTAAAGTTTTAATTTACATGGAACACACACGCACACACGCACAAACGTACGCACGCGCCAAGAAGTCCAGTGAGATAGCCTTTGATGGAGAGAGAATGATTGAAGGTGCAGAAAGCTGCGTCTCTTAAGACTTTCTAAAACAATACAATTATTAGTCTTTAATTAGAGCGGCCCCTCCGAAGAGACGAGGGACAGCAGAACAATAGAGGATTAGAAGCGGGGCTGCTAATACTGTCCTTTATTGCTTCATTCAAATACAGTACATGAATACATCCAGCTGTTCCTTTTCCACAAGCAACACATTGCTTTTTGTTCGTTGTGTCATGCAGGGATCCATCATCAGACTGCACTACCAATACAAGATTGGGACTTAAGGATTGGAAAACAAGAATGCCACTTTGTATTTGGTGGCCTTTCCAAATTCACCCAAACAACATCACTTAGCTGCCAGTTACAGATAAATCAATAAACAGTTAAGCAAGCACTCTCCGTGAATCTTAATTCTTAATCTTAGGCTCGTCGCACACCAAGAGACATCGCGCTTGGAAAATGAAGTGGGCCATCAGAAAAAAAATAAATACAGTGGGAGACTAACTTGTACGCGGCAAGCAATTATTCACCGCACATCTGCCAAGACACAACGCAAAATATGCGGCCCTGTGTCGGGTTTAGAGGGTTCCCGTACATGACAGCCGATTGTACAGTATTAAAGTAAAAAAAGGTGTACATCACATTCAGTAACTGAAATTGTGCATTTCAGCAATGGAGACAGTGTCACTTATGTTGATTAAAGGTCAAATTAAAAACAATTAAATTGATCATGCATTCTATATTGTTTAAATTCAGCTGCAAATTAATCGTTAATTTATATTTTTTCTGCAAAAATCGGCAAAAAATATTTTTTAACAAATTATTGACCGATCTTATTTTGACGATGCCATGTTAAGGGCTCAACAAATTTTGGAGATGCAACGTTTCCACCTGTACAGGTACGGTTCGGTGACAACGGCTGTGTGTGCTGCTGCATGGAGGGATGGAAAACAGGCAGGACAGCGGACCTCAAGGAACAGGATTGAAGACCTCTGGTATAAACCAATCAGCAGCTCATATTTGAACTGTTTTTCTTTCTATCTGTAGTGCCTGACGCACTGGGCTTTGGCGCTCCTTTTTTGGGGCATTGAATCTCCGAACGGCCCATTTGATCGCTGCTCTGAGTTTCTGATTGGTCGGAGTGAAGAAGTGCGCTAAGAGAGAATTTCCGAATGGGCCGACGACTAGCGAACGGAGGAATCCCCAGAATGGCAGCAAGTTCGAGCTCAACTATTATTGGTCTTGTTTTTTTTTTTTTTTGTAAAATAAATTTCCCCACAAAAATGCTTCGAATACACCGGAGCAACTTAAGTTTTTTTCTTCTTCGTGATGTATTTTTTTTTTTAATTGGTGCGAATTATAGTCCGAAAACTATGGTATGTATATTGGTGATAATTGTGCAGAACGATGTCATTTATCGTATTATTTACTTATGTTTTATTGTATGCATTTTGTTTCTACCGTAATTTCAAATCACTTAAATCAATCCATCAAATCAAATCAATCACTTCCATTCTCTCCAACCTTGTGGCCTTGCATTCTTTTACCCCTTTGTGGCTTTTCTCTCCCGGTCCTGTGACACAAAGGGCCAATATAATACAATACAAAGAAAAGAAACGGGCCAGAGACAGTCCAACATAATTAGTATTGATCAGTCTGCACTAAAGGGACAATAATCGAGCCACCTGACAAATGTTGTCCGGCCACAAAATCTTGATGGATCAAAATGTGGTTATTCGTTCACACCTGACAGTTAACAGAGACCGTACAAGAACATTTCTGGACTCCATTGCTTTGTCATTCCCTGATTTGTGGGCGAAATGTAAAATCGCCAATTCCAATAAAGTCAGGATGTTGTTTAAAAAGTAACAAAAAAATGACAATCATTTGCAAATTCCTTACAGCCTATATTAAATGGACTACACAACAAACAATATGTTTAAATGTTCAAAAGGATAAACTTCATTGTCGTTTTGCAAATCCTGGCTCAATTTAACAGCTGAAACATGTTCCATAAAAACTCGGACAGGGGCATGTTTATCACTGTGGTTATATCACCTTTCCTTTTAACAACACACAATAAGTGTTTAGAAAATGAGGACACTCATTGTTGAAGCTTGTCTGTGGAATTCAAGCCCATTTGGACACGATATGGGGTCTCTGTTGTCCTATTTTGCATTCTATAATGCACAAAACATCTTAAATGGGAGACAGGTCTGGACTGCTGGCAGGCTGTTCTAGTTCAGCTCAGAGAAGTTGATATAGTTTGAATCAGGATCCTGCATGAGGCACTATCTAAAACAGGCTGGAATGAGGTTCTCGGGGACCAGATTGGGCACCCAGGATCGAAACAGACAGGAGAAAAAACTTGTGTAAAAACTTCCCAAGAAAAACTAAAACGTACGTTAATGTTCATCTTAATAAATCCCGTCTGCATTATAAATTAAACGTATTCAAGGAGCAAGTACAATTGGGTGCTTCTTATTCTAGTGCAGCTGGTCTTACAAAACAAATGAAATGAGTGTGAAAAGACCGTGTAAGCCGAAGTAGGTTTTCAATTTAAGATGCCTCACTAAAAGCAAAAATGTGAAGAGCCCTGCATATACGCCCTTGTGTCACATGAAACACAAAACAAGTGTCTTTGTGTTTGTATATTAGTGTTGTAGAGTTTGTCTGACAGCCTGATCAGAAATATCAATGCCTAAACTCCCTAACGAGAAGTTAACTCTCTCATTGACTCTGATTTTATCCACTATAATTAAAAAAAAATTCCCCAGCGCTGACTTTGACTTTATCGGCTGCTACCCTCCACGATCTCAGCATCTCATTTAACCATAATCCCTGGAATAAAAGGGCAGCCTTGGTGTTTTAATGCACTGGCATGCGTGCATGCAGGAAAATGTGCATGAGCAAAGACTTGAATTTGACAGCAACGGCTGCCTCTTGAGACTTAACAAAAAGTTAGCATGGCAAAATGTCCGGAAACTGCAACCAGTCCCCACCGGGGTTCAAGTCTGAATTAATGCTCTTGTCCGCTTCAGCCTGTCAGTGAAGAAAGTGATTGGCACAGAGTGTTTGGTTTTGTGGAGGTGATCATGATTGTGGCTCATATGAGCTCATGTTTGATCCAGAATATTGTGCACAACGCGTTTATATTTTAGATTATAGCATAGTGCATTTGAATTTTGGTGATGAACTGTCGCCATTTCAGTCAACAGAACTGCAAAAAAAGCAAGCAATAGTACAAGACTTGCATCCCTGCTGTGACGTAGACAGCTGAGACGGGGAAAAAGAACAAGCCAAGCTCCAAAAGGGGGCGTGCCAATTTGTCGGAAATCTCGTCCTCAAAAAAGCCCTTAAATCACAACAGAGTGTTTTAGGGAGGTGGATTTTAGAACTGATGTCATTTTTACATGTGCAAGCGCCAATATTCAGCCCGATCAAGTGCTCCTTTTAAAAGAGTTGTGCCTGTGGAGCTACCCAGATGCCTCAAAATCAAGTGCGCATTTCTAGTTTGACATACTAAATAGAATTCTTCACACACATCACACCATCTGTCTCTTATTTGGATAGATGAGACAAAATTAGTTTTAGTGAGCAGGATTAGCTCTACATGATCACAAAAGAAAAAAAAAAAAACACCAGGCAATTCTGAAACATGGAGCAGCCTCATTTATACTTTGGAGCTGTTTTGATTCTGTTCAGGGAACAATGAACTCTCCAAACTATCTACACACCCTGGAGTGAAACGCGCTGCCCACTGTCAGGAATCACAAAACACACACCAAAAAATAAATAAATAAAAACCAGTATTGGTCTATTCCAACAGTCGCCATTCACAAGCGCTATTTTACTTTGGAAGGAGCTGAAAATGAGTCTGGAGATGGCTCCAGAAATCTGAAATTACTGAAGCAATTTGCAAAATACCCATCAACAGGTGCAGAAGCCTCAGAGACTTACACAAATCATGACTGATCGCATCAAAAGGTTGTGCAAAACAATAATTTTTTAATCATATTATTTACACACCTGCTTTCCAAAAGTGCATTTTCAGCCTTGTTTAAAGTCATCACAGGTATTGCTTTTATCAGTATCAAAGGTATCAACCATTTTGCCCAACAATTGTAAAAGCATCTTACAGCACTCAATTTGTTTTCCTAAGGACATCTACATCTAGCAACCACAAGCATTAACAGTGTGGCGAAGACCAACATACACTACAGCTGACAAGCAAGCACTCTCAACCGACAAACCAAGATGGACATGGAAACACGGCGCTGCAATTAAAGCGAGTGCCAGTTAAACCAGACCGGGCCCAGCTGGTCTGTGCCTGACGAGGCCCTTAATTAAGAGACACTACGAGAAGACTTGGAGCGGCCAACGAGCACACAGCGAGGAGCCTCTGGAGAGGACATTGCAGCACAGGCACGTGTGTGTGTGTATAGGTGGGCTACATCAGTGCCAAGAATCCAACACACACACAACTAAGTGGGACATTGTAAAATAAATAAATAAATAAATATATATATATATATATATATATATGTATATGTGAGTGTGTGTGTGTGTATAAAAAAATTATTAATTCATAAAAAAATAAAAATTAACAAAAAACAAGTCCTCCATATACAGATGTGTGGGTGTCAACTTCTGATGTCAACAAATCCCTCCCCCCTTTGCTGGTGCTGGTGGCCACACAGAAATTCGGGTAGACGAAGAAAATCGCGTTAAGGGATCCATGACCGCTTTGCTCACCGCCCCTGCCCAACCCTCAACTTTCTGCTCCTCATTTGAAACATTAATATTAATATATAAACCTCTAAAGCCCCTCGGCATTAACGCCAAAACCCCGCCCCTAAAATATAACGCCACCTTGGGCTACCAGTTAATAAAGCCCTCTTGACGACCTCTGCCGGCCCCACAATCAAAGACGACGCACAATAAGGGGGGAAGTTCTCCGGACAAAATGAAAGTAGAGAAATTAATGCAGTCTCTTGGGACACCCCCCTCACTCCTAACGTCCCAGTGAATGCCCCCCCCCCACCCTCACACACCACACAATAATTATATTTCCTATCAAGTGATTGCTTAATTAGCGTGATTATTATTGGTAATTGTAATTGACATTTGCACTTCTAATCACAGTGAACCCAAAAGGTCCGAAAATGGTGTGAAGTAGTTAGCGGTGCATGACTACAACGCTTTTACATATGCCAGATTCATATAAAATATTACTGTACCTATACAATTCAAAAATATTATCCGTATTTATTCCTAAAAATATTGTGTACATGTAAGGTAGATTTACATTAAAACACTTTTCTTTTTTTTTTTTTAAATATGAGATTTGGGCAACATGGCTTTTCACTTTTATTTGATTCAATCTTGTGCGTTTCTGCATGTGTGTTCATTTGAGTGTATTATCCATCAGCTTTGGGCCAGAATTTCCATCGAGGGTTTGCTTAAAAGACACCTCAGCGGGATATTGTGGTAAAAGTAAAAGATTACAAAACATGCATAAAAAGTCAGCTGCAATTGGGATCCACAATTTATTACCTCTTCCGTCAGGCGTCAGTAATGCCAACCAAAGGAAGAAAAAAAAAAAACTAACAGCACCTTTTGCATGTTTAACTACACCTCATGAAAAATAAATGAGCATTTCTGACTGGATAAGGACCTAGCGACAGTAAAAGTTAGTTGCAGGTGACGGGGGGCACGCTTATTGGGCTCACCTCAGGCATGCTGAGGGGACACCGACTCACATCGGTTTTACTACAGTATTTTCTCGCTAACAAATGCACAAAAAGCACACACGACCCAAGAGTCGATGTACCAAACCAATTCTTACTGGAACAGCTGTAAACCGCAAACTAACTGTCAACACGCATAAGAAGAAGTTTCAAGGCAGCTGGGCTGCCCTTGGATATTTTTATCTACATTACGAGGATGCTCTTTTCGTGAAGAACAAAAAGCCGCGTTAATACAAATGAGCACCTGCGACCACAGTTGCAGATGTTTCTGGATATTTTTAAGTTGCCAAGAAAGAAAAAAAAAGAAAGGGCATTTTCATACATTATTTGACAAACACTGCTTTGAAACGGAATGGCTTACTCCATCGAGATAACAATTAATAGCGACTATAAATAAACGACAACTAAGGAATCATAAACACATTGCAAAATCTGAAGAGACCGCTACAATAATTCGGAAAAAAAATATATCCATTTCAAGGCTATTTTACTCCGAATATATAAAATATACTTGTTTAATTCCTGTATTGCTTTAATTACAGTAGTACTGATGCATCGCAAAAATAATGTGAAAAAGAAAAGTACCACAACAAATTGAAATAATATTTGGATTGAAGAGCCGATTTTTACGCAAACACACGAATCCATATATTGCATTATGCTTGACCTGACAAGAAGAGCGTCACACCGGAACCACAAAAACCGAAAACAAAATCTCAGTCTGGGGATGGATCAGTTTACAACAACAGCGTAGCCGTGCCTCAACTTCTTTCTGGGCTTTCAAATACATCAACTAAAAAGTAGCTTTGCAAAAAAAAAAAAAGAAAATGTTTGTCTGTCATACACGCAGCAAGAATTTTTTTTATCAGACAATACATTTTGGTGTAAAGTATGAAAATACACCCCCAAAAAAAATTTCAAAACGTCAATTGTTGTACAGATTATTTTCATCAACGTGAGAAAACGGCAGCAAAGTGTAATTGCATAAAATCAAATATAGCGCAGCTCAGGATTACTGACACGAATAAAATATTCATAAATCCGTTTAATAATTGAGTGCATTTGAAGCATGTTGCGCAATCAATAACAGCAAAATTCTAATTAAAAACTGCCATTCTTTGATTAAAATTAAAATTACATTCCTGTAGCCGAGCACAACAATTTTGAGAAATTATTTGTGTATTTAAAAACAACTTGCACATGAACGTTACCATTCAAATTCATAAATACACATTTGCTCACATAAGACTGATACAGCATTCTCATTTGCATATTCTCTGTAAAAATCGGATCATTAGGAAAAAAAAAAAAAAATCAAAACTGTGGCACAGCATTTTCATGGTGTGTGCGCGCGCCTCCGTGCGTGCGCGTGTGTCTGTTCAAACACACTGTGTGGCAGCGTGGGTGTGGCGTTACACCTCGTGTGGCACTGGGCAGCCAAGATAAGCACTGATCCTATCCATGCCTCCCTTCTGCAGTGCCTGCCCGCCCACCCACACACCCACGCACGCATATGCACACACTTACACACACACGCACTTCTTTACACTGCCAGTTACGTTATACTGTAATCTGATTTTAGAATAGCAATGTCCAAAACATAATCACAAACATTCAGAACTGCAGCGACAAACGCAGTGTACCCATTTGGGTCTGTATTTGCACTGCCGCCTGGCATGCGAGTAAGAATCCAGAAAGTTCCAAACATACAATAGCCCCACTAAGGAATCAGACATTAGATTGTGGCAAAGGAACAAATTCAAACGCATCCCTGAAGCCCCGGCTCATGACAAAGGGGACAATACGAGGAGAGAGAAGTAGGGAAAACACCTTTAGGGTCAAAACATTTCAAATATAGTCCTTTCCTGACAATTCAGCACAGGCGCGCACTCGCACTCACACACACACACGCACGTTGACTCTCGTACAAAGTTTGGTGAGCACTTACCAGGACTGTTGGAGGGGCAAAGAGAGACAAGAGAGTGTGACCACAGAGTGAGAGAATTTAACCACTTGTTCAAAGTTTAGCTTCAGCACACTCCCCTCCTTCGCTCCAAATTCATTCACACCTCTTAGGGTACAAGCCGGATTTTGGGGAGGTCCGGTTTTGTTCCCTCTGGTTGCCTTTGGATGCAGATTGACCGCGATCTTCCCACTTTTACACACTTTTAAGAGGAGCTAAGGTTGGAGGGGAGAGGCTAAGTTAAGCGAATGCGATTTGAAAGGCAAGTTGAGAAAAGGTTACGGCATACAAATGCTATTCGGCACACTCTTCCACATACACACAAACTAACACAAAAATCTGCACCCACACCTGCAAACGAACAAAGTCAAAAGGAATCTCTAAAACTGCTTCTCACTAACAGGAAGTAATATGTGTACAATCAGCAACATCCGTTTTTGCAGTTTAACTCTTTGAACCATTACGTGGCCTCAGTGGCGGTTCTAGCTTGAATGGTCCCATGTGCAAGTAAAGTCCCGATTCCCCACCAAAAGGATATTGAAGAATTAAGGAACCGCAAATACGGAAATCTTTGATTGCATGAAACTAATTAACATATAGTTGCGATATTATAATTAATGAAACTGCATTGACTTCAATTCTTCATGTAAATATTCATATTTTTACTAATGCAACTAGTTGCAGCAAGAAATTTGTACTAATTGCAGCAGTGCTTCTTCTGAGAATGCCTTCCGTACGAATGTAAACTTGGTGCTATGTGAAATCATGAAATGGATCAAAAATCAACCAAAGTGAATCGTAAATTTGAAATCAAATCGGGCCCTTGTGCATCAAATCGATTTTGGAAATTTGAATTGATATCCAGCCTTATTATGATATATGAGCTGTGGAGGTAGTTGGCTGTGAATCATCTGCAGAGGTAGAAGATTAAAGTGCTCCCACAGTTGCATACAAAAAAATATTTTGATATGAAACATGAAATGTGCATCTACTTCCGGGCGTGATTTTTCTTCAAATAATGAATTTTTACATTTTTGGTTTTATTAATAGAGCTCAATCGCAACTTTCTTACTCTACTCCTTTTGTCGTTGTAAGGGTATACTTGTATGCAAGGCACCACAGTGCCACTAATAATGACGACAACCACAATAATGTTGCACGTGTCTACATGATATGACTATACTATACTATACTATACTCCCAGGTTAGCCCGGTAAATCCCAAGAATTGTTCAAATAAAAATAGAACAACAAAATAACATTAAATAGATAAAGAAATGAGGGAAATTCTTATTCATGGTTTGAATGTGTGCAAACATTCAACGCAACAGAATGAAAATACAAGAGGCTTAAATGTCTCATATTTACATGGTCATTATCTATTTGACAAAAAGAATAGTGTGTTCATGAAAAAAAAATGATAGCATCAAGGTCGTTTACCATAGTTGAGTTTTAGTAGTTGACTAAAGACTGTTTTGAAATCTATGGATATTAATCGGAATTTCAATATCAATCAAAATTATTGTGATTATTATTTTTTCAGAATCGCCTCGCAATTCATGTTTTTTGTTACCTTGAAAAGAAGGTGGAAGAATACAAGTATGTAATCTCATAAATCAATCTGGCTAAGCGTCACATTAATTAGATTTTGGATGGCCACACCAATTTGCATCCGCTTCGAGGAGATAGGGTGACATACGCACAGGCACACACACAAAAAAAAAAATCACCAGAGGAAACAATGGTGGGCATTACGTGAATGGTGAAGAAGAAGCAGTTTTATCAGAACTTAAACATTTCTTCATGAAAACAAAAGCAAAGCACATGAAGAATTTTTAATATAGAAAACTGTCTCTCGCGACACTTACAGCCTACCTTGGGGGATTTCAGCTCAGTGAGAATCTCAAGGATTAACACAATAATAAGCTGATTATAAAAAGGGGCTCAATGTTTTGCAAATATTTAGTTACCCAAAGAAATTACAGAGGGAACATTAGCCTCCTGGATCCTCAATTTAATTTCATGATTAATATAGCATATAATGGCAAAAGGAACAATTCTTCTGTGACAAATGCATCAGCTCAAGACAAATGAGGCTCGTCCATGAAATTTCAAACTTTCATTTAATTCTGGGGGGCAAAATACACCAAGTCGTCTCACTCACTTTCAGAGCCCTTTCACACCACACCCGTGAACCCCCTTGTGCAGACGTGAGGTCAAGCTCCAAAGATCACAGAGAGGAGCCAGACGACACAGTGAGAAAACCAGCCAAAAGGAGGGGAGGCCAGCGCTCCAAAATCCTCCCCACCAAAAAAAACGCAGGGCCAAAGTCTCAGCTACAGGCGCCCTCCTTTACAACGCCTGTGTGCGGAAGTCAGGGAGCACTCTTGCAGAAACATCAGCCCAGGGAAATTCAAATGAGGAAGAAGCGGTGCAAGAGACAGAGGGAGGGAGAATGGGGGAGACAGAGAGGGAGGACAATAGTGAGGAAATTGGATAAAAGAATGAGATGGAGGCGCCGTAGGTAGGAGGGGGGGGGGACGGCGGGGTTGGCTTGGAGGGGTTGCTGAGGCTGCAGTTTAAGATAATGTGTAGATCTGAAGAGATTTGCGCCAAACATTTTTATTCATTTTTTGATTACTCCCATCTCTCCTGACCCCCCCCTTACCTCCTCCTTTGATGCTCTTGTCTTTCCGTTTGTTTGTTTTTGGCATTAGTGTTACGTGTGTATGTGTGCGTTTGTGTGTGTGAGTGTGTGTGTGCGCATGCGGCACATGCATGTTGATGAGTGGTAGAATATTTTATAAATACAAATTCACACAAGCCCACCACATCCATATCAATACATGATGCACACAAACATACTTAAATATGCATCAGAGAGGAGAGCAGCAAATGCAAAGTGTTTACAAATTTGCAGACAAAGATGCTACATAGACAAACCCCAGCCTTTTTCACTGCCTGCAAGAGAAAACATTTTTCTGTGTCACTGTTAGCATAATGGCCACAGACGGAATAAAGGCGGCAAAGCTGGGGTGGCAACTTTCCACTTTTAAAGGAGGTGTCAGATCCCTACCAGAGGTAGGACGACAGTTACTCGTCAGGAAATTGTACAGTCCCCGGACAGGAGTGTGAATTTCTGAACTTCCAAACTAATCCAAACTAAAGAGAACAACTATTCCGGCTCTACCTGATACAACAGCTGCACTGAGGCAGACAGAATAAGGCACCAGAGGACAGTCAAAACTGTGCAGAGGATTATTGGCTGTTCTCTCCCCTTCCTGTCGGACATCTACACCACCCGCTGCCTCAGCAGAACTCACAAGATCTTCAAGGACAATACTCAGCCGAGCTCACACCTTTTCGACCTGTTGCCCTCTGGCAGGCGCATCAACACAAAGACAAATATACGAAAAAAACAGCCTCTTCCCGAGAGCCATTTCCATGCTGAACTCTCGCACACAACTACCTTTGCCTTGTAAGAACTGCAACAAAGTGGTACCGAGTGCACGTTGTCATCATTATTTTTGGTTGTTTTTATTTTTATCTGTTTTAATTATTATTATTTTATTTTTATTATCTATAATATATATTATTATTATTATTATTTGCACTGGAAAGGGGACCGCTCCAATTTTGTATGATGACGATAAACGACATTCTAATTCTGATTCTAGTCTCAGAACAATGTGGCAGTTACTTGATTGTTGATTATTCTGTATTAAAAAAAATTCAAATAATTGACTGTCAGGCTATGAAAAACGCTTTGGGCACCATATGGTGTAGATAATGTGCTATTTTCGTCTACTCCATTTACAATTTTGGGAAATTTTTATTTACTTTCCGAAAATGCTCTCCCCCCCAGGAAATACGTCATGTGACGTTACAAATCTTACCATACTCAAATATTTTATATGTTGTAACAGAAAATGGCACTTACGATATCATGCATCTAATCATATTAAAATGGATCAATTAATGAATTGCACCCACCATTCGCAATAAGTGATTTAGGAAGTTGTGTCATATGCTCAGAATGAGTGGTATCGCATACAAACAAAAAAAGGATTCAAAGGGTATAAGAAAGGGATTGCCAACTAGCAACCTTTTTGTCCAATAATTTAAGTAGCATTTTGGGCATACAGTACATATGGTGGGGAAGTGCTTGGTCTTTCGTGGCAACCCACAAGCACCGCTGAAACATTGGGCCCCCCTACAGTATTTAGGTTGCCCATCTCTGGGCAAAGAAGAAACCACTTAGCCATAATAACTAATTAAACACACACACACACCTGCATTGCTGTCAATACCGCCTTCCAGGTTGAGTGCAATGGACTGGTCTCCATCTTGCTTGCCTTGACCCAGCACCATCCAGTTTTCCACCACATCCGAAATGGAGGAGTTGGATGTAAGGGATAATTCTGAATCAGATTTATATTCCAACTCTGAATCAGATTCGGAGCTGCTTGAATCCAATGTCACTGGAGTAATATCATGCGCCTTTTTATGGGGTATCTATAAAAAAAATAAATAAAAGAAAAATCAATTAATCAAGCAGTCTTAGGTAACATTTTAAAAGGAAAATCTACTTAGCATATTTTATATTTAACGCCATTAAATCTATAATCAGACTGCAACTGACCGGCAACCAATAAACCGAGTACCTCGCCTCTCACCCAAAGTCAGCGAGGATAGTCTTGAGCTCACTTGTGACTCTCAGAACTTGATCAATTAGACATACGATGACAGGTCATCACATGATATCCCCCATTAATAGAGTGTTACATAACTGTATTTTTATGTGGTGCAAAAAATGCACTGCATGATTATTTTCATTTTCTTATTTTGCAACTGTGGTAGGAAATGTGCTTCTCAGGTCAACATCACTAAAAACTACAATGAGAAACTTGAATGAACACGTCTGCGACAGTGTCAATCACTACGGAGCAATATTGTAAAATATTGTATTTGCAAGCATTGTAGTTCCTCAAACGGTAGCCTTTGTTCAAAGTACAGCCGTGCCTAGTGCAGCTTGAAGCAATAAGTAGACAAGTTAACATTATCATTTCGCATTGACATTTAAAGCTTGCTATCGGTGGAGTATTGGATGTTTTGACCAAGAGCAAAATATCCGACCAACGAGACGACACAGTCTTTATGTAGCCACAAGTGTCTCAAAGTACGAAAAAAAGCTGGTGGCGGATGAAGATAGTGCCTGCTAGACGCGTGATCTTTGGCTATTCCAAACGCGGCGCAAGTCATCTCGTCCTCTCCGGAACATTTTCTATTACCTAGTAACAAACGAAAACATGCGCATTTCTGCATCTACCTTATGGGCCAGGGTGGACGTCAGCACTTTGTGTGCAGTGTATCCCCTCAAGGCACAAATCCCTTTGTCATCATCAGAAGAGGAGGAATGACTTTCAGAGATGGTTATAACTTCAGTGCTGGAGTCAATGACGATGACTTCCTCAAATCCTGGAATTGGTCTTTGGACTTTAGGGACACTTTTTCCCTTCTTCTGTTTGACCTGCTTCTCGCTCTTGCTGAGACATTGTTGCTGCAGCTTGACAATATTCGATGATTGTGGTCTGTTTCTGGCAGAGACTTCAAGTTCTACATTAAAGGCCGTCTCTGTCGCGTTGTCAGTTGCATCCATCTCCTGGTGAGGTTGGTCCTCTCCATCTTCCTCCTCCAAATCCCCAATGTTGGAAGAGTAGTGGAGCTGACTGTAGAGGTGGAACTCCAGCTCACTGATGGCCTCTGATGCCTCTGATTCATCTCCATCTCCCTGGTAGAGAGCATCCTCCAACACCTGCCGGTCCTGATAGCTGCAGTACATCACCACAATGGACCTTCCAAACACAGGTGCTCAGATGCACAGATGCAGTCATGCACACTCGACAGGCCACTCGCACTATGAACACAAAAATGAAAACAAAACAAACAAAAAAGGGTGTCATCATTATTTACATTTTTTTTTTTTTTTTTTTTTACCAACACTGATTAACTTATTTTAACACTTAAGTGTGAGAAATAAGCACCGGAATGTTAGAAACTGAAAGATGCTATGTGACACACTGTTTTTTATGTATTACTAAAAGCAGTGATTAACTTACTTTTCCACTTGTAAGGCAAGTAAAATTGGGAGATGGTGAATACAATCCGAAACAAATACATTTGACCTTTGAGAGTCCAATGTACACATCCCCTAAATGGAATTTATTTAAGTAAAAATAAAATTTCAAGGAGCTGAAATTTTTTTTATAGTCCATTACATTTTGAGCAAAAATCTTTTAAAAAATAATGAGAACTGAGTGACGAGAAAAATGTAAGAGTAGATTATGAATCTGTGCCCAAGAAAAATCATCTAGAAAGTTTACATGCATTTCTCAAATTAATAAAATACAGTAAAAATGTGTTGACCTGTGTAATCTACAATATATTTGGCTGTTTCCGTCGTGTTGTTCATCAAAGTGAACTGATATGTTTACAGTCAAAACAGACCATTTCAGTGGCCCTGGTATAAAAGTATTTTAACTATCTTCAGTGCTATAGGAAGAAGAGTTCAGAATCTGACATCAATTACAGAACAAACTTTGGTCTTGGTTCTGAAATCCATGTGGGCTTGTTAACCAAGCTGAGGAGAACACGGTCCAGTTCCACCCCTGCCGATTTTTTAACTTGTTTTGGGTAGTGGGTGGGGGAGTTCTTTCTTTTACTTCTTTTTTTTTTAACTGTAGCTTCAGTGCAAAGAAACACATCCTGTCACTCTATGGCCGAGACCAAATCTGGTGGACTGGGATAATAATTATGTTCGAAGTTAATTTGCACAATCTCTCTTGCGTGCACACGCAGACACAGTGGACTGAGAAACGATACGGGCCCATTGCCCTGTCTAGTCCAGCGTGTCTGCACCATGATGGCTGGAGATGATTGGTCCCTCCCAATGACCACCGGCTGCAGAAAAGCCACGCTCGGCTGTCACAAGCCGTCCATGGGGATTAAAAGGACAGAAAAGAATCTCAGCCAATCTCAGCAAAAACCCGTCTTCTATGTCTGATAGTTGAGCGGATCACCGAAACTTTAATCTTGTAACAACTACTACGACAATTGTGAAATTAAAGTTAATGCTGTCAATAAAGTAGAAGCACTTAAAATGGTTTGCGGTTTTAGGACAGGGATGCAATCACGAGAATGACAATATAGTATGCCGCTGAGACGCTATAGTGTACTTAGCAGGCTTGCCTGCACTGTAAGTAGATATGTTGACGTGTTGCTCACTCATTGTACAACAACGTAGGTACGGGTGTAGAGCAAATAGTATCCGGATATCGTACATTATACACGTATCCATCCTCGAAAATGCTCATCATTAATCCATAGGAAAATATTCTCAATCGGTCTATCTTGAATATGAATGGCAAGTAGCCTAAGCTAGCAAAGTGCTCACTCGCCGGCAGACGCATTGTCGCGCATGTTGGCTCACTCAAACAGCTACTTTAAGTAAAACGAAACTCAAAGAAAACTCGCAACCATTGTGCTGGTTGGCCAATTAAATATCATGAACTTTATTTTGTTTTACAATATCGACCGATCTGGCAAGCATGTGTCCGTATCGTTATGCCCACGTGCTCGAAAGAGCTTAGCAGGATGTAAACAATAAACACATCAGTCACGAAAACGCTTGACTGCGGGTGTTCAACATCATGATGACGTAGTTTTAGCAATACAATATACATCCACGGCCTTACCTTAAAGCCCCAAATCGATGCGTCTATGCTCACATATACAGAGTAAAGCCCCTCTTGTGCTGAAGAGAGACACCGAGAAGCACTTCCGGGTTTGTTCGACGGGAAAAAAGGTTGGCCAACCGGAACGTTTCACTCTGTCCGGCCAACACGGAGCGTTGCGCGGAAAACGGACAGCAAAGTGGAGCGGACATAATTACGTACATTTCGAATTGTTGTTGTTAAATCCTAGATATTTAACTACCTATTTTTTAATATATATATATTTTATATATTTTTGGGGAGTTTGTAGCTGAAGATCTGTACAAACTAAATGGTTATGTGCCATTTCCCATTTGTTAATTATTTGTTCTTCTGACTACAATTAAATTCGAGGCTAAAGACGAAAGTCGTCAATTCATATGTTTAGTGAGATTTTGTTGTTGAAATTTATAATTTTAAATTTTATCTTTGTAAAATTCACAACTTTCCAATGTGGTCGCTGTTGAGAGTAGTGCATATACTCCAAGTTTCTTGCGCCAAGGCATAATTTTTACAAGAGAAAAATCTCATTGCACACACACATCATCAAAACCAAGATTTCCTAAAAGTAGGAATACTGAAATTATGATCAGCTCGTCTCAATGTACAACAACCATAACTTCTGTTGTAGCAATGCCAACAGGCGTAATGTACCGACTGCCGTCTAATAGAAGAACATTTAGTTGTTCTGCCTGTCACTATACATCACTGGCATAGATAGAGGAACAAAGATAGATCTGTAATTAGTAAATCATTTTCACACAAAATTAAGTGAAATTTGGATCATTTGAAGCGGCCTCCCTTATGATCTTTCATGGGGAAGTCACTGTTTAAGGTGTTACTCTCAGTTTTTTTCTGAACTGATTTTAAGGAAGCGTGTCATTGTCTCTTTCATTTTACTCTATGCGTGTTTGTTAAATTGCAGACAAACGGAAACATAATGTGATCTGACACACACTTCCAGAAGTTGTTCAAGTCTGTCAGTATATTTCCTATCCACACATTTCTGTCACCATTTAAAATAAATAAATAACACCACTGATATAGAACTACAGTAATCCTATTCAAAAAAATTCACCTTCCAGCGGAATGTATTTATTCTCATATTGTTGTGAAGCGTTTGATTATGGAAATGTCACTATTCAAAACGATGTTGTCATGTTCTGCTTTTGCCACGGTCACATGCAGCTCAATTTCATCTTACTTCTACCCAAATATGAAATGTCACAATGTGCACAAGACCCTCGCTGTGTGCACGCATGTCTGAGCAACAGCTCGGAATCCTCAAGCCGGCACTATTATTGCACGTTGATTGGAATGGAAATCTATATGGAAATGTACTTCAACAGACTAGCTATCGCCATCAGTCATATTTATAACAAGGTGAATGCAGAAAAATTACACCACCCTGACTTTCATGACAGGGCTGCATTAGCATCCGCCTCTTCGTCTCCTTTATATCAAGAGAATAATTGCAAACTCTGCGTATACAACTATGGGAATCACTTTCATAATAGTTGTGGAGAATGGTATTATAATAAGAATTCGGGAAGTGAATGCCATCTGATTCTCTAGGCGTCTCCATGCGTGTCAACACGGGAAAGGCCATCACTGACTAGGATTGTTTCCCTCCAAAGGTTTGACTGCACCTATAGGTTCACTATCAACTCTGTCTATGTCTGCACATACACTTCCACACACTTCTTATCCTGCATCCGCTTTGTTTTTGGGAGGTGCATGTGCGGGGAGGAGGGAGTCTGCGCCTCCTCTGCTCCTCATATCTCCCTAAATTGCATGCAGGTTCGGGATGCCTGACTGCCTCGGTGAAATTGTGATGTGGCTGCCTGATTTAGACTTCCATGCATTTGCTGGTATTTATTATTATTATTTTAGAAAAGGTTGGGGACCGACTGAATGGAGGCATCTGGTTCGCCAGTTCATCTCTAAGTCTGTGGACCAGTGGAGTGTTAAAGATGGATGGAGTGTCCGGGACAGGGATTTAAAATTCCCTGATTTCCAATCAGACATTCCAGGAGGATGGTTCTGCCTGATGAATGGTCTTTATTGGAGAAAAGGAGTTAAAAGAAGCATGTCATTGCTCTCATTTGTGCGCCTTACGCTGTATGGTTCCCGCTACCCGTCGCTGTGGCCAAGACACACAATGTGTCCTCCTGATTCAGTGCCAATATTTTGAAGTTGTTGGTCATTTGTTTAAGAAATACACCGGTCCGATGTCTACGAAGGGCCCAACTGGATCCTCAGCTATGCTATTGCTTTGAGTCATTTGTTTGGGATGAAATGTGGATGATGGGTTTTACGGTCTCTGTTCTCAAAATAAGACAAAACGAGCTTTCCTTTCTACATTTGGAGAAACTGTCGTTGCAGTACATTGGAAATGTTGGAAGTGGAAGAATTACAACAAGTAACACGTTAGTTCTGCTGAACGGTTTTCTGCTTCAAAATAGTGCGCAACGAGGAACTGTGAAAAGCATGCTGCATTGAACACATCCGTCGTCAGACATTACAAATGACAACAATGGAGGAGGATGCAACACAAGGTTGTTATCGCCAGTATTTAAAAAAAAAGTTTTTAAAAAGTCTTGCAATTAATGATTAAATATTTTCACAAGTGTCTTAAACTTGCGCAACCTTACACCGCACCCACTTGTGTGAAAGGGAGCAAAGGCAAAAAGGAATGTTTACATTACGGAATGTTCAATAAAATGTTTTCCTTTCAAGGTCAAGGTCAAACTAAGAATCGGTTGACTCAAGATGCTCCATGAAGAAGACTTTTCTGTGTATGCTTTGCTGCTGCCGATGGTGATTTAATAAACTTGTGAACAGCATCTCTATGTACACTCACACACTTTTGCACTTCTTCACGCCACAACACCTCTTTCCCCGCTAGCAAATAAAACAACATTGACAGCAACCTTGTTGGCTCTTGTTGAATGGTCACGCTGAAATGTATACTTTTACATATAAATGGCTTGGTGTCATGTTGTGTCACCTAATATTTCATGGACAAACAATGTGTCCAATTGCTCAATCCGCCCTGGTGCCCTTAAGCCGCCTTTGACAGAATAGTCACAGCAACAGCAAGCCTGGCCGCAAGAAAGGGAATCTTGTGTTGCCACACACAAGTGCCACTCTGAATTACATCCTGGGGATGTTGAGGTCATCTGGGCGGAGAGCAGACACATACCGCACACGGCCTCACCAAGGTGTTTAAATAAAGTTTTTTTCTTACACCTAAGGGGGGAAATGGATTATCAGACACAAAAAGGGCTGTATCGCTTTGTTAAGTTAACACCAAAAAATTCCAAATGACTGCTGGATATAGAAAGATTCAAAGTGAAGAACGGACTTCCTTTACAAAAGCAGATAGGTCAAAAAAGCCCCCCCCAAAAAACAACACATTTGTCCTGGAAGGGAGATAAAATGGAAATGTCGACCAAGCAGAATTTTCAATACTTTCTGACATTATCCATGTGCTTTCACTCTATTACCAATTATTTTATTTTATGTTTTACACTTGAAACACATTAATAAACCTATCCCTCTGAAACTCGCATATTGTAAGCTCAATACAAGCAAAATCATCAGATTGACTATTGAGTAACTTTGTAAAGGCAGATTTTTCCTTGCTGATCTTTGTGTCCACATCTTTGCCTTAAGGAAAAAAACTACGTAGTGAGTCCAACTCTTCACTCACTCATCTTTTGTAGAAAAACACATTTTGCCGAACTTTTCAATGCATCAAAAACAATGTGGTGAACATCCCTCACCGAGGGACCACGTGCACCTTCCTTTGTGTTTACGTGTTTACTTTTTGTCTCACCCTTTAATGCGATTCTTTCCGGTTCCGCTCGGTCACAGTTTGGGTCAGCGATCACAAAGCCCTCAACCCCCTCGTCCCTTCTCAAATGCACCCTCCCCCCGTATTAATTACATTAATTAGCCCGGGGGTGAAAGACAAACAAGTGGTTATTAATTACTTAGAACGATGAGGAATTCTTTTTTTAGGGGATGCAGCGCAAGCACCTCACCTAAGACTGAAAATAAAACCACTGAATTAAACTTAAACGAATAGATAAAAAAAAAAACTTTCACGTGTAATAAATAGTGGTAAATGGATATAACCACAGTGTATGTTGTTAACTTGTTGCTAATTTTTACTTCATAAAAAAGTGAAAAAGTACTTTTCTCATGCAGGGTGGAAAAAAAGCATAACAATACGGAGATAAATATATAGTAACAGTAACACACCAAATTATACTTTTGTGATAATAATAATAATAATAATAATAATAATAATAAATAATATTTTTATGACGATTTTTTACAATGGATGTTTGGACGTTAAGAAATAACTATGGCTAAAGTTATGCATGCATTAATTTAATAGTTTCATGCATGATGTAGGCTACTAAAATTATTCTTCATTCAAATATGAAATATACAGACCAAATTGTGTGACTATTTGTATCAGCAGGTTGCCCCAATATGTTTCTATAAAAAAACACACATATTTAAACTAACATCCACGTATACATTCATTCAAGGGTAAATTACATATCATATTTCCTTAATGAACTAAAGTGTATGTGTTGTGTTGGGGCGCTCGAAGGAGAATGTCAGGGTCGCGGCGTAGTTGACAACTAAAAGGCCTGACGTGTGTCTGCGCTTTGTTCCACGCTCAATTGTTTCCGGACGGTGTGTGCGTGAACCCTGACACCCGACCTGCAGACATCCAGACAAGTTCGACATGTGTACCGCCGTACATAGAGCCACGTTTTATGTTTTGGGAGTCACATGCTTCATGCACAAAGCAATATCTGCTTTCAACACCTCTCATGTCTCAAACTGAAATGTGAAGGATGATAAAAGCACACTTTGACCAATTTTGATCTCATATTTGGATTCAGGTTAAAACAATAAAAATAAATAAATGTCTACATAACCGGAAATGCTTGAATACATCATTAAATTGTATAATAATGTATTGAGAGAGCGAGAGAGAGAAAATCCATGTGTTAGTTTGCTATTTAGTGTTATTATTATTTTTTTAATACTTTAATACTACACTTTTTATTCATAGTATACATAAATATATATATATATATATATATATATATATATATATATATATATATATATATATATATATATATATATATATATATATATATATATATATATATATTTATATATATATATATATATGGGGGGTGCGTGCGTGCGTGCGTGCGTGTGTGTGTGTGGGGGGGGGGGTGTCTGTGTGTGTGTATACACAATATTTCACATTTAAATCGTTGATATGCTCCACGCACTCAAAGGAAATGCATCATTGTGGCATAGAAGTTATATTAGAAAGAAAAAACTAAACAAACCTGCTCTTATCCAACAACCAGTCCCCACTGCTTTTTCTGAAGTTACATTTACACACATGTGCAAGAACTTAATATGCTTACACACACCCCAGAATAGCAAAATGTATCAAAAAGGCTACACGCGCAAATGTGAGTAAATCACCATACACAAATGAAAAGAACATATCTGCGTTTAAGCCACTTACTGTTGATTTTTAGAAAAAGGTTTTGTCAGCGAGCACATGTTTTGTCTTTTAGAATAACTTTGCTGATTCATTTTTGCATTTCACATTTGTTTTGTATTGTTGTAATAGGAAATTTATTAAATGAATAAATAACAAATGTGCAGTATGTGTGAGCCAAATGCAGCCCTTCTGAAGAATTATTAACTCTAAATATTGACAGCCTTAATTCCTCAACAAAAGGGGAACATTAATTCTATTGTTTGCTTTAGAATTAACAAGTTAAAATCTGAGTGAATGCTACTTTCCGTAGCCCAGAAACTTTACTTTGTGTTTGTCAATATTTTCATTTAAAAATGTAGACTGTAGATTCATCAACAACGCGAAAGTAAAAAGTGGTGCCAAGTAGAAAACGTTCAGCCTATAATACCAAACACTCGAATAATTCGGTAAGATTGATTTTTTTTTTCTCAATTCTATTTGCTTCTGTCCATGGCGAATATCAGAGTACATTTTAACTTCGTTGTTCTAGCGTGCCTTGATTACTACTAGAGCTGAACGAAACAAAAGAGAGGACAAGTTGGACAGACCGCTTCAAAGTTAACTCAAGGGGAAACTTTGGTGCTGTATATAGTTCTCCACTGTAGGTTGCAGGTTGCATGCTGGCTCAGACGCGCATGCACAAAATCTATTGGGCCTATTAGTGTAAGCAATTTAATGCCAGGAAAGGGACAGAGGACATGGGCGCATATTTCGGGAACCGCTCTTCTTTAACGCATTTCACACCCCACAACCCCCCCACCCCTACGAGGACCCTCCTTTTTTTCCACCTAAAGCGTTTAGTTGCAGCTGAGTGAACACTTGCAGGCAGCGCAATAAGGAGCGGAAGGGTCGAATTATTTAATTATTTCAACTTGCATCGCCCCCCCCACCAACTACTGTAATCATCTGCTATAGCGAGAAAGAAGAGAGCGAGCACGAAGTCAGAGAGAGAGAGAGAGAGAGAGAGAGAGAGAGGATTGGAGAAGGAGGATAGCAAAAACTTTTTCCATTTGCTTTTTTCCCTCCCTCCCCCCTCCCTTTCCCTTTTTTAAGTGGCTATCATAATGGACCTGCAGGGGCCCGGGAGTCGCGCACTGCGCCAGGGGAGATCAGGTAAGTTCGCACTGGCTCACTTCCATCTCACTCCTTGTTTTCATTCATTTTAGAGAACGTAAATACGCACGACGCGCGCGTGGAGACAGCAGCGTGCTTGTAAAGTAATTTCCCTCCAAAGACGGAAACTGTTGTCGAGTCGTGCAACTTGTGTGAACTATTGCAAAGTTCTAGAAAGTTATTCAAACTGTAAAATGTTGCAGCATAACTCATTACGAACTTGCTGCTCATTAAATTTGGAACATTTTAGCAAGATACTGCAAGTGGATGTTTTTTTTCTTTGACCAGCTGGTTTTGTTGACAGTTCAGTGTTGGTGTGTGTATGCGTGTTCTAAGCAGCGTATGGGGACTTATGCTGCAGGTGCCATTTCAATGTTGTTATGTCATCTGACGGCCATACAACATTTCTGAAAATCTACAATGCTATTGAGAATTTTTTTGAGCTGTGTGTTTTGGGGCTTTCACGAATAGTTATTGTGTTTTATTTACTCTGATAAGATCTGCCTGAGGGCCCTCTGTGGCCCAGGTGCCATAGGTTCTATAGCACTTCTTGTATTCGTATTTTATTGGTGGGTTGGTTACATTATGTTAATTCCAAAGACACTTGATTAAAAGCAAGCAACACAATTTGGTGGCAAAAGGAAATTTAAAATGCAGTACAACCACGTGATTCTTGTCACCCAATCTGCGAAGAAAGGAAATGACACCGAACTTAGTATTGACGGAAAGAGATACTATGTAGGTTTATCATTCTTAACATAACAACACTTATTCAAGTAAAAAAAAAATCTTGAACTTTCCACACAAGTTTCACAGTTCCCATAAAGCAGGGATTCTCATAGTTTGGCAAGAGTACTAGTTTGTAATGTCATTCTGGTGTTATTTGCAAAACGCACAATTTTAATGTTAAAACTGTGCACGACGTGATGTTACTTTATGTGGCTCAATCAAATACACAGGTTGTATTAAACTTGTAAGGGTACAATACATTTGTATTTAATCTTTTAGAACTGACTGTTTGTAAACCATTATTTTGGTCCAATATTTTTATTGAACGCAATTCATTTTTATTGAATTATTATTAAAGCACAGTTTTCCCATGCATTGTGTTTGTTTTGACACACAGCATCGTTACAGTGGTTTACAAATATTCTTTTTACAGTGGGGGGGGGGGCAGCATTTTTTGATGAACATCTGGGTGGCTACACTTTTTTTAATCTTAGCCATAATTTTTGAACTTTTTTGAGACAGTGCACAGTTTGAGAACCCCCTTCTTTAATGGGTATAGTATATTTTCTCCTGGTTTAGGGAAGCCATTTCACTCCAGTTTTTAACATTCTCAAATCACTTTATTGTCTCCATGTGTCTTTTTCATAATGTAAGTAGTTCATCTGCTATGTGGGTCTATTCATAAAACAGCAGGTTTCCAGATCAGCACAATCGACCTTAGTATGGTGCCCAATGGATAGCACATCATTTCATAACCATGCCTGCTGCTCTGTATTGATAAAACGTCTTTTAAACAGTGGACAGCTAAGCCTCATTATTGTTCCTCATCATTTATTTTCACATGTTGAGACAAGTGCACAGAAAATATGTAACATGTAGCAAGCATTATACTTATTGAACAGTCAACAAGACAAATCATGCCTCATTTCTCAGTATTTTAAATGGGCTTTTGCCACCGACAAACTATTAAAGGAAAGTGATTAATTGTGATTGGATAATAACCACAGAGGAAATCATACGTTTTGGGAGGCCCTCCCCGTCGACTGGTGCAGTCGAGAGGGCCCAGGGCCTCTGCTTGCAGCCTCTCCACGAAAGACGTGATCAGGGTGCAAAGAATCCAATGAGCCGCCCCACGCCGTTGGTCGTGCGTAAAACTGTGCCATTCGTTCTCAAGAACGCAAAACTATGCCAACATCTCTCTCTCCCTCTCTCACTTTCTCTCTCTCTCTCTCTCTCTCTCTCTCGCTCTCTCTCTCGATCTCTCTCTCGCTCTCTCTCTGCGCCTCAGTCACTGTTTTTAAATAAATATGCTTTTGGAATAAGCAATTTAAGGTATAAAAATAATTAAAGAAAAGTCTTCATATATATATGTATATATATATATATATATATATATATATATATTTATGTATATATATATATATATATATATATATATATATATGTGTGTGTGTTATATTTGTATTATTTTAAATTTAACATTTACTGATAATACGAAGTTTTATTTCGATAAATAAATTTCATGAAAGAGTATTCATGCCATCAAATGTGATTTCGTTGCGGTTAAAAAAAGGGGGGGCCGGCAAAAGGGGTTATACGCAGAGATGACCTCAAGTGCCCTCAAAGTGCATGAGAGCTTGTGGTCAGGCCTCACTTGACTCCTCATTAGGTGCATTACCAGCCAACCAAGTCATTACAAATGGACCCATAAGTGTGAATCGCCTATGCGCAATTTGTCGGTATATATTTTATTTAGGATTTTTTTCTGTACAGCACTATTTTCAAATGGGCCTATATTTCATAAGCAAAACGGAATGTAAGAGTTGAGATATACGAGGGGGCTTTCTCATTATGTTGACAGCCATGCGGGCGTGTAATAAACGAGCTTGGTGGAGTTAACATGCGCTATTAATTTTTCATTGCTTTTCCGTTTCGAGGCTCGGGCGCAAAAAGGCAAAACAGTCTTTCACGGTGGATGCATGGAGGGAAGGAAGAAAGACACTAAAATATCGCCTCCAATTTGCCTCCCAATGATTATCGCGACCACATTTCTTCTTGCTAATGTTTAAAAAAGTCTAATCTCCCCCTTCCCTCCTCCGCGCTCCCATTTCCAACACTGAGAGGTAGGCTAATGAAATATGGTAATGTCTCAGGACCCCCGGATTAAAGTCGTCCCACCCTGATAGAAGTTTTCTCAAAATTTCCAAGCCTAAAGCAACAACAATTTGTATACATGATTGCTTGTGTTTGCCTGTTTTTAATTGCTTATGTATTTAATTTGCAAATGGGAGGCATGTGACGAGAAAGCGTTTTGTGGCTCCCAAATCTGTAACTCAAACTGAGCCCAAAACAGGAGGAGTCTAAATTGGAGTGAAAAAAAAGACAAAATAATGTTTTTAAATGTATCTTAATTCAATGCAGCCATATTTTCTATTTACAGAGCATGTCAAAAATGCATTGTCTTTATTTAACCCTTTAAACAATATTAAAGCGTGAGGACATGTTGAAAACATAATTGTTTTTTAAACAACATAAATGAAACATCCGGATAAAATAATTAAATGCCAAATAAATGTTGTCATATTATTATTACTATTATTATTATTATTATTGTTATTACTATTATTATTATTATTATTATTATTATTTTGTTTATTTCTATCAAATAGGTGGCCTTAATGAATGAGGCCCGTGTCAGCATGTAAATCAAATATAAACGCCCAAATTGCCGAATTTTCATTTTATCAGTCCCCATCTTTAAAAATAGGCACTACGGACTAAATGCAAAAAAAAAACATTGTCTAACACGTGCGCAAAATATTTTATAGTTCACACAGTCAAGAAAAAAAATAACATCAGTTGTAAATTAATTGCGATGTTGTGGCACTAGGAACGTTTAAACTTTTTTGTTGTTTTCTTGTTGAGGATGCGAAATTTGGTTATTTTTTGCCTTGCTTGTAGCAATTAAAGAATGCAAATATAAAATTGTCAATTGCTAAGCGACAATTAGCACAAATGCAGCACATAATAACATTAGCAAAGTCAAAGTTGTGTTGTATTTTTTTAGTGCATGCGAACGTATACTTGGCGGTGCACATGGACATGTCCTTCATAGTTGAACGCCCCCTGGTGATTCATCTGGGAAGCACACACACACACACGCAGACGCTCACGCACACGCACGCGCGCACGCTCACAACCACACACGCGCGTTTTCTGAAAAGGAAAAAAAAAATAAAAAATTCATCAAAAAGCGTATTTCTTTTAATTGGCATTACTGGTGACTTTGAGTTTAAATCGCTTAGACTGAAATTTCTCAGACACCTACCTATAGCTAAAAGCACACAACTAAAGTGGGAATAAACCAAGACATTTATTGATTGAATAACATGACGCATTCCATTAACTCGTGCATTCCTCGACATCTCAGGCTGGGTTGCCTTTTTAATAAAAATAAATATTATTATCTACTGTGTTGTCAATAAACATTCGGGGAATTCAAATGATTGTTTTAGTTGTGCATATGCAGGTCTGCTCACGAGGCTGATGTAGAATAACAGAGAAAGTGAAATGATTCGATGTCTAGAAGCAGGAAGCACAAGGAAATAACTATTTTCTAATTTGGCTCACGCTTTGGGCTATTTGTGTGCTTAATATTACACGATCGAGGCTCAGATATGCCTTAGAAAATCAGGTGGGACGAACATTTATTGAATCTCCCCTCTCTCCTCGCAGTTTGGAGCGATGTTGGGTAATTGCACTTCATTAAAAACGACGCCCGTATGAATCCGCAATCAGTTAATGGATGGCAATGCTTGTTTTATGCCTTAGATTCTCCTCAAGTTTAAGATTTATAAGGAGGTGTAATATTGACCACATGCCAGTCGTTTTCAGTCAGCTCTCAGAAACATGCACACTTTATGAATGACAAATCTTATGTAAACTCATACTTTTTCTTCATAAAATCGTTGTAATTAAGAGTTTAATGTATTTTCGATGCTATAGAATTGTACTCAGACGTCATAAGACCTTGCTGCAACAAAGGCTCATTTTAGTAATACTCATTTAATTA
Organism: Idiotropiscis lumnitzeri; assembly: GCF_059441095.1. Lineage (NCBI taxonomy): Eukaryota > Metazoa > Chordata > Actinopteri > Syngnathiformes > Syngnathidae > Idiotropiscis > Idiotropiscis lumnitzeri. Next base: position 15,098,790 of record NC_142398.1, on the reverse strand, counting down.
GATATTTAATATTGACACGGATAACTTGAGCGCAAATGCCCACAAAAGCGTGAGGTTTCTACGTGGTTAATTGAAATTAAACGTAAAACGGTATGTGACTCCCTCAATAGGGAGGGGTGCGGTCGAGATCATCTGTTGGTTGGGGATTAAAGCAAGTGTAAAGCGTCATAGGCTAAAGGTATTCGTATCAACCAATCGGAGCCACGTACAACCCCGCCCTTTCAGTTCAAAGCGAGTAGTGACGCGGTAGCGGTTCTCGCGTTGTGATTGGCTGAGAGGTGGCTGAGTGACAGGCAACTGGCCGGCGGCTGGACGTCAGCTTTCCAGGGGGTTGCGAGCGCGGGCGCTGTCCGCAAGAGAACAGGTCCTGAAACGCGGGGGTGCACTTGCAAGCAGCCGCTCTCTCGGTGGAAGCGTCCCAGTTTGCGACACATTTATAACACCGCCACCATCGCCTCCTCCGATGTTTTGGGGGTTTGAGCGAAGAAAAGCAACTCCTTTTCCAACTCGTACGGGACTGCTCAGCTGGAGTTGGGCAACGAATTAAAAAGCGGGAACGGTTCTGAGCAGGTGTCCCTGCTTGGCTTCTTTTCTTTCGGGCTCGGAGGATATGACACTCGGACGTGGGATCGCTCTCTTGCCATCTCGAGCTTTATTGATGGGACGTCACGCAAGACAGGAATGGAAAGCACACCTGATTGTGGATTTGTGACATTTTCAGTTAATGAAACAGTTTTTTGATTCTTTTTTTGGTTTTGTTTGTTTTTGTTGCGAGGCTGAGCGGAGAAAGTTGAACCAAAGCGGGACCATGACAGGAGAACTGAGTCTGTGGGGGCCGGGGAATTTTTTTTAAACATTTTGAAATCCTTTTTACATGTCCCCAAACCTCCCCCATCTTTACTTGGCCTTATCACTGTGAATGTTAGAAGAACATTTCACGGGATGAGAGTCAATCTCGTTCTTCACCTTCTTTGACCGACTGCGGTCTCTCGTCCCACTGAGGACCGAATTTTCACATTACGTCCTTCATTCCTTTTCCAAACCGGGTATATATTTTGAATTCCTAAATGTCTCCTTTATTTCACTTCTACTGGGGACATTAAGAAGCGAGCGAATCAAACAAAAATTGACTACATCTATTTTTTTAAACGGAACTACGTTGCATTAACTGGACCATAAAGATTGTCAAGACTGCGCAGTTTTATTTTATTTAATTGTATTTATATATCAGGGCCCTCGAGCCCTAGCCCACATGGAGATCCACTGTAAGCACGACCCGTTTGCGGCTATGCACAGTAAGTTTATAACTTTGAATTATCTTTTTCTTTTTTTTTTTTTTTTTTAGATCTAAGTCGATGCTATTTACCAAGCAACACTGATACTGAGCGGAATTGCAACCCGTTATGTATCGGTACATTGCAACAAAAAATCATTTAAAATTACATTTGGAATTCTTTAGAACCTCCATAGTTGTGTAATTGTATGTATTTTATTAAAATCTTATTATACTGGATTATAATGGTTTGGCTACAATATGAAACGATTCTGTGTAAAATTTTAAATGACGACGTTTTTGTTTTGTTAATTTAAAATTTTGGAAGTCTGAGTTGCTGGATAAAACTTGAAATTGCACTGGGACGTCAAGCACGCTATTTCAATTGTTGACCGCACTTTCGTTTCAAAGGAAAGACGTCGTTGTTGTTGGGGGAGGCGGTCTGTAGGGTCAGAAAAGATGGAGAGAGAGAGAGAGAGAGAGAGCGAGAGAGAGAGCGAGCGAGAAAGAAAGACCGAGATGGAGAGAGGGAGAAAGAGAGAGAGAGATATATAGAGAGAGAGCGCGCGCGCGCGAGAGAGAGAGAGAGAAGTGGAGAGCGTTTGTGCGAAGTCCATTGTGCTTTTGCATAAAACCTGGATGGACAGACTGAAGCTATACTTTGCACGCTGCATGTGCAACTGGATGTGGTCTTGGAATCAAAACTAGACCGGACGTTGTCGGTTTCCCTTTTGGAGAAAACTTATCGCACGGCTTCGGGAATCAATGTCTCTAACCTCATTTATTATTAAAAAAAACAATTATAAAATAAAAGCTTTGTTTTGATTGGTACTACATAGAGGTATTACATTTACAATATGCAGATTTTTGCATGGTTACTTGCAGCAGTGTAGAGAGAGTCGGAGGTTTGTAATATTTTGGTTGACCGTATGGTGAGATTTGAGTTTTGGTTGTGGGTTAGGGTTTAGGGGAGTACCTAATGAAAATGTCCAGTGTGTGTCACAAATAGTCCAAATTGAAATAAGCTTGTCAACAAAACTTAAATGTATACTCTAAATGAAAGGGAAGTGTTATACAAAAATGTATACATCAATAATAATAATAATAATAATAATAATAACAACAACAACAACAATAATAATAATAATAATAACAATAATAATAATAATAATAATAATAATAATAATAATAATAATAATAATAATAATAATAATGATTGGCACATCATAGCTACTACGTAATAAATTAATATTAATGTATAATGGGCTTGACAGCAGAGTCTGTATGATATAAATATTTCCTAAAACTCCCGTCATTTTATTTTGGAGTTGTAAATATACACCAAACGTATTTTAAATTCATATCATGTTGGGCTTCTCACTTAAAAGCCGACACAAAGCGTATCACAGGCATTTAAACGCGTTTGATAGATATTGCATTCATTCATTTTTAGCACCGGTATATCCTGTGGTGAAGCACATTATGTGAAACACACGCGCGCACACACGCGCATGCACACCCGCACACACACCCACGCACACACACACGCACGCACTCAAAGGCTAGAACAAATCGTGTTTCTTCTCGCAGTAGTTGGCCCAAAGTCACTGATCCGCGGCGCTTGAAGGCAACAGAGAAGTTCTGGGACGCTTTAAAACGATTACACCTAAAAATGTCAAAAGGCAGAGTGAGAGCGGTTGCAATGAATCAACTTTGACGCGTGGAAATGCTCTTTTGGGAGTGTGTGTGCTCGCCCGCGTGTGCGTGTATGGGGGGAGATGTTTAGTTCTGTGTTTGTGTCTATATTTTCTTAAACGCTGTTGTCAATGTTAGTCTCCCCCACTACTTATTTTTTATATGATCATCATTTGATCAGCTCTTCGATCCGGTGTACCTCATGAAAATAAGTTAATATGAAAACTTTATTGAACCGATCCAATAAGTTTGGAGCGTGTTACGTGCAGCTCGGAACAATGTCCGTTTTTTAAAAAGGAACTGTTCCAGGTAATTGTGATGATAATGAGCACAATATTGTAATGTTAATGTAGCATGCCGGCATCTTAAGTATGCATGGCTGTTAGAGGGCCTTAGCTTGCGAGCGGAAGAAAATAAAAAATAAATGTGGCTTGCAAAATATTATATATATATATATATATATATATATATATATATATATATATATATATATATATATATATCGCATTCCATTAATAGTGCAAAATTAACCTTTTTTTGAATGACTTAATGGCACTTTTAATGGACAAGGCAACATCCAGAATAAATGCTTGGTTTGTTCATCGCGCAGAAAAAGAAACTCCGTGTTTGCGCAACGTAATTCACTTAAACGGTATTCTCACTGACAACTTCTCAAACAGTTCCGAAGCTCAGTCTGTATTTAAGACAGAACGAAAAGGGGTTAGTTTGTTGCAATTTCATTTCTTTCTTTCTTTTTGAGGCTTCAGGCTGTGGAACGGTGCAATGTGGCAGGAAAAGAGAGACAGAGAGCCTAATGGACCCTATTTTCTGGATGGCGGAGCTTGAATATATTCCTCTTTATCTCTGTATTTTTTTCGTCCTGCGGAAACAGTGAATCAATCAAACATTTAAGGAGGTGCTTTGCTCCCAAGTCAGCTCCTATAAAGGATATATAAATGAAAATACAACAGGGATGCATAATGACTCTTGGTCCCTTTGGCTGGCAGGCTGGCAGGCTGCGTCCCTTCTGATTCTTGCAGGATAGAAAATGAAACCGCTGCACGTGCCAAGAGTTCCTCCCTCTCTTGAGGTTCAAGCTTTTAGAGGAAGACCTTTAGAAGCCAAGAGCCCCGATTTGGCAAAAATCTTTGTATCTAATTTGCAACAAAACCTCCCCAGCTGCCAGCTGTGATTGAATTCCTGAAAGCAAGTGGTTAATTTGTTTGGTCAGTGTCTTGAAATTACTGGACCAAATCTGTCACAGTTAGGAATATCAGACATTGTTTTGTAAAAGTATGTGCAAATGTTGATTTTTTGGAAGTTTGGGGTAATTTTGAATATTGCTTAACATTGTAATATTTTCATTAAAAACATGGCTCTTAAATTAACTTTAACATGTGGAGTACTTCTTTAGAAAAATCCCAGTGTCATTAATTGCAATATCAAATGAGACGTTACCAAATGTCACAAGTTTTCAACTCAGCTTTTTTTCTTTTTTAAAAAACTGATATTACAAAAGTGTGCCATTGGCGAGAAATGGGCGAATGTGATGATAACCATAGCTGTAGCTGAGCAATGCAGTTAATTTGGTCTCAACGACAGACACAAATGAAATGTATCTCTCTTGTCCATCTCACTTGACCAAAAAATCTTAATCTCAATGAGACTTTTTTTTAAAAAATAGAACGATTCAAATATAGAGGGTAATGTAAACAACAGACAGTTAAGTTTACCTACAGTTTTCAATTCCCTCGGTCTGACAAGCATCTTCAAATGGTGAGCCATGCTTTCTTGAAGTTTTATTCTATGACAAGCTCGGCCTTGAGCAAATAAATTCACTTTCTTAGTATTTCATATGGAGAAAATGGGTGTGGAATTAAAACTTGGAAATCAATCTGCTTCACAGAACAGATTGTGTTCAAAATGCAAGTAGAATCTATGTTTTTGTACCTTACCCTATCAATGTGGGGAATTCGAAATTGGACACATAATCCAAATAGCTCTACTCCAAGAAAAGTCTAATGGCAACAGTAAATACACAGATAAGTGAATAAATAGTTATCTGGAGTTTATTTTTTGGGCATTGCTGTTGTTGCTCACCAGACATTCTTCTCCATTTCTATACAAAGCAAGGTTTTTTCATGGTCCAGCCCAGATAGGAAGAGTGAAAGAAACCATTTCATTTGCTCTTATCTAAGAGAGGAGAAGGAGGAGAGAGAAGCAGCGGCAGACTTGTGTGATCACAGCAGGTTGCAGAAAAGTGAGCTTCTGAGGGAAGAACATTTATGGTGAGATGAGGCATCAATTTTTAGTCAGGACAAACATAATCCATTTATTTTCACACTTTGATATTTCTGGATTGCAAAAACATTTCAAATAAGGTAATTAGAACGATTGTCATTTATATAAGAAAAAAAAAAAACTACAGGTGTCAACCTCAGGCTCGGGGGCCAGATTTGGCCTCTGGCATCATTTTACGTGGCCTGTTACAAAAATGCCGACAGCATAAAAGTTTTTGTAACGGTGCAGGCATTTTTTTAAAGCAAGGTTTTAGCATATTTGTCTGTCATAAAAAGAAATTGATTTCTGTTAATATTAAAATGTAACAACAATAAAACTCTGACGAGCGTTTTGGATGGCAAAGTGTTATGCTATACAGCATTCTTATCTGACCCAAAAATTAATTCACACTGTACCTTAACTGGCACCTTAACCTGGAAAATATGGTGAACCAGAGTTTTTTTATTTTTTTATTTCTAGTGATTCTTCTTCGAGAATATTTCACGCTGACATCTTGAGACTTTTTTTTGGCCATTTGACTTTGTACCGTAGACGTTCCAATGTGCTTCCACTGTGATTGGGACAAGGTGGTCAGCAGGTATTGCATTGCTGGATGATGTTTAAATATCTGTGTGTCATGCTTTTAAGAAATCTGTTGCTATAGATGAGTTGCTTTGACCTTTTTGTTAAAAAAAAAAAAATCTGGTTAAACAATGAAGGATGCTGTTGGCGCCCAAGGCAAATGCGTGTTTTAGACAACGATAAGAAACTATTACTATGGAAAAAAAAAAGGGTTTCACAAATACACGCCTGCAGGTGTGATGATGACTCAAACAGCCGATTAAACAAAATGCGTCGTGAACCGACAACCCAATTTTGATCTGTTATGTAAGTTTCAGGTAAAAGACTCCAATCAACTGAAGGTTCAACTTCACACTTTTGTACCGTCTTACATGACAAGTGCGATTTGTTGATCGCCCAATTTGGCAAGCAACATTTTTATCCCCCCCCCAACAATTGAACTTGCAGTTCCTGTGAGTCAACATTCCCCAACCTGCCATTTACACTTTGTCGTGACGAGCACTCCTGGGTATGGCCTCCATACGTTGCTATCTTTCGAAAAAGTGATTGCTTTTTAAACTGTGGCAGCGGGGCATCTGCATAATGAGTTTCCTTCTATCTAGAAAGAAATAAAGCGAGGAACAAAGTGAAATGGCTTTCTTTAATTTCCAAGCACAAGACTGCGCAGACAGTCCCGTCGCATTTATCCCTCATGTGCAGTTGTGTTTGTTTTGGAGATGGAGGAGGCTTGCCGTGTTTGTGTGCTCACTTCACGGGGTTGCAGAAAAGAAAGAAAGAGGTGGTCAGGTTTCGGGGAGAGCTTTGTATTTTACGGGGGGGGGGCTATCCCTGCAGGGGTCATGTATTTAAAATCTATTACGCTCACAGCTAGGATTAGTGTGTGTGTTTGAGTGTGTGTGTGTTTCCCCTCAAGACACAATCACTATGGTAATACAAAAGCAGTGGATTACCGAAACGTTGCTTTGCCTTTTTGGGTGCAACATTTACTGTACATGAACATATTGTTGAGCAGCGAGAGCGCCAGTGACCCGAAACAGTCCCTCATGGATTTCTCGTTGCACTCGTGCATAGTGGATTCACGTTGGCCCGACTTAAGGTGCTCATGTTGTTGTTGCCGTGGCGACCTGAAGACAACAATTCAGTTCTGAGTGTAGATTTGAAAGTTTAAATTGTGTATTTTCAGGTCACTCATTCATGCAATTGAATGAGGGAGGGGTTAAAGTATGCTTTCTTCTCAGTTTATGTGACTAACCATTTCATTTGGCAGGAAGTTGTGACAACGACTCTGGTTGTACTTTGAATTGGTTGAAAAATACAGAGCTTCAACCTGAGAGCTATCGCTTACATTCTGGTCAATCGAGACAAAACTGATTAAGTATGCATCTTAGCTACTTCAATAAAATACACTTTTATAAATCTCTCAGTGTTTGCTCTCTATTTACTCAATTACTCAAACCTGATGTTATAAAATGACAGGCTCTACCAGTTATCGGAATCATTGTTCAACCCTGAAGGAGGTCTACTCTCTGCATCATTACGTTTCAGTGTAAAAGGGGACAAGACCTTTTTTACTTGGTGTCATTCGAAAGTATAGAAGTTGTGTGGTGGTGAATTCCACTTTGTTTCCGTTCTGTCTCTTTATTCTTTTGTCCCTCAAGGGGAATATTAGTGGCGTCACTCAGACGCCCGTGGGTCAATAATTAATTGAAATCCCTTCATTTACTTGAAATCTTAGCTTAGAAGGGTCAAGGCTGGCCCAGTTCGTATCTGCGTGTGTGTGTGTGTGTGTTTATTTGGGGGCGTTTGATGTCGTCCAGTTTGACTTCATCGTAAATAAGTTCATGGACCGACTTGCTCATCTGTGAGGCTTGCACCAAACTTCGACTGTCTTTTTTTTTTTTTTATAGGGCATGGCGGCGTGAACCAACTTGGGGGTGTATTTGTTAATGGCCGACCACTCCCAGATGTTGTGCGGCAGCGAATAGTAGAACTCGCCCACCAAGGTGTGCGTCCCTGCGACATCTCTCGCCAGCTACGCGTCAGCCATGGATGTGTCAGCAAGATACTGGGCAGGTATGGAACATGTGACCTCTGAAATTGACTCTGGACTCTTTACATAAGGAGAATAAAACTAATGAGGGGTTTTGATCATCGAGACACTCATTCGCAGTTGGTCATCCGTCAGAGATCCAACAGTCTCTGCTGCCAAGTTGCAAATTCGCTGAGCTTGCACATTTTCAACTGCCATCATCCTCTGCCTTCTCTCGGTCTTGTTAGTTTCCTTTTATACTGACTCACATTTCTCCTTTTCACCTTCCTGTCCGACGACTTTTTCCTTCACCTTTACAAAGCCAATTTCAAAAGTAAATCCCGGCTCGTTCCGTCTGCCAGAGAAGAAAGGGGCACAAAGGGGGGAAAGATTCATCACTTTTTGGAATTAGCAGCAAAATGAAAGTGGCACCATATTTCAGCACCACAAAATATAGTGAAAGTAGAATAGAGACAAGGATGGGGAAATAAAGAGGGAGGCGGCATGCTGAAGAAGAAGTAAGGAGTAGTAAAAAAAGGAATTAGAAACGGAGAGACCATTTGTGGTGACGGCAGGGAAGGATTAGCCACAGCGACCCTCAGCTATATCAAAAAATGTGTTGCTCATTGTTCCCCCTTGCTTCTTTTCTCTTTCTCTCTTGCGCCTTCTCCCAGTCTCCCCCAATCCCTCTCTCCCCCCTGTCCTGGCCGTTCAACTCACTGAAGCGTTACCACGAGAGGGGGGAGGAGGTGATCGAGGGATGCGAGGAAGGAGGGAGGCTTGTTTTATCCTCTTCTCTCTGTCTCTCCACTGCCGGCAGAACAAAAACACCAACTCTGCTTCCTTGTTTGTGTACGTGTGCGTGTGTGTGTGCGTGTGTGTGTGTGGCTCATCGGTGCCGATATCAATAACCGCGCTCATTTATTCACCAATGATTTGCCTGTGAATAATTTAAATTGTATTCTACGAGAAAATAGATTGTTCTTTTCCTTTAGCAGGGTTTAAAGTCCAGCTGTGGAGAGTGAAAATGGGAAGCACGTGCACGCACGCGCACACACTTACACACGCACACACACTAGGGAACTACACGCTTAAGGAAACAAACATCACGGAAGGGATTACTCCACCGTGCAGTCGCGGTAAGAGAGAAAGAGCAGCAGGTTTAAGACTGACTGACAGCTTGCATCCACAAGCTGCACACCCCCCTCCCCCTCCCCCTTTTCTGCAAGCAGGGTAGTGCATGCAGTTGCTGTCCTCCACCAGTCCCCCCACCCCACCCGCAGCCCACCTGCCCCCTTGTGCATGCAAATACATTCATGAAATAGCCATACCAGAAAGAAAACTCCTGGATCTCTGTGTGTGTGCGTGTGTGTCTGTCAGTGCCACTCTCATCTTACATTTGACTGTCAGCGTGAAATGCCGTCACGTCAGATGCGCATGAGGTCATGTCATTTAACATATAACAGAAGTCCAAACAACATTGACTCAAGAAATAGAGACGCAAAAACCCAGGATTCGAACCATTACAGATAAGTGAATATATACGTACTGTAAGGAGTAACTATTTTACTCGATCGTTTTGCCTTCTTTCCTCACAGAATGTAAATATATATTAAAAAAAAAATAAAATAAAATCTCTCTCTCTCTCTCTCTCTCTCTCTCTCCCTCTCTCTCTCTCTATATATATATATATATATATATATCATATTTTTATCATATCACATTTTTTTTTATATAGATACACTGTTCATCAATTTAGCATTCCATAGTAGGCCTGGTATCTAATGCAAATAACCTACGCAGCCGGTCCTTCTGTGTCAACATCTCCATCCACACTGCTCAGTACATTATAGTTAAGCCAGTTATGGGCTCAACTCACATGCCCAGCACGAGTCCAACATAATGCTTGGCGTGAATGTGTCCATGAGTGGAGTTTTCTTTCTTTTTGCATTTTCAAACGAGCACAGTTAAAAACAGATGTTTAAGATCTTTTGCTGATTCCACATCTGGTGGCGTGGAGTTCGACTGGTTAGCACAACAGAGTTTGATTCTGGGCTCTGTCCTTCCTGTGTGGGGTTTGCATGTTCTCCCCTTGCCTGTGTGGAATTGGCTGGCAACCAGCTCAGGGTGTACCCCGCCTGCTGCCCGTAGATGGCTGGGTTAAGTTCCAGCCCTCGTGAGGGCAAGTGACTTAAACAATGAACGGATTCCAAATCTGCCCTTGTTTTTTTTTATCTAGTACATCATGTTTTAATAATAATAATAATAATAATAATTAGGTTTACATTCAGCTACAGGTGGAATGTGTTTCTGCAAAGTTATAGCGATAAATTGTAATGCGTAAAAAATCCATAAGCTTTTAAAGGTCAAACTTAAAAAAAATAAATAAATAAATAAAATCTCTCACAATCCAGATGTGCTAGAAAAAAAATAAACATATTTTTTAAATCATCCTTAGGGACACATAAAGCCATCTCTGCTTCTAATTTGCTGCTGACCACTGTTTTTGAGCACATTTAAAGTCTTGCATCATGACCAACACACAAATCCTCCGTTCTTTACCAGGTACTATGAAACAGGCAGCATTCGGCCAGGTGTCATCGGGGGATCCAAACCAAAGGTTGCTACACCCAAAGTGGTCGACAAAATTGCCGATTACAAACGCCAAAACCCCACCATGTTTGCCTGGGAGATCCGGGACAGGCTCCTGGCTGAGAGAGTGTGCGACAACGACAGCGTGCCCAGTGTCAGCTCCATCAACAGGTAAACATGTTCTGTTCTGATAAGTACATCAAGTGTTTATATATACTTTACATTAACAGGTACAATAGTAACCATGGCGACGATGAATGTAGAACGTAATGCAGTGTGCTGTGTCTATATATATCTGGGATGAGAGTAAGCCTTGTTAAGAGCCTCCAGGTCACCATATGTATGAAGTGGCTGCAGCTCAGTGGTTCAACACGGCGATACAATGACAAGGCTCTCCCTTGAGCATGCACAGAGCCCGAGAAGAGGGAGGGACAGTGAAATAGGAGTGAGAATCAGTGAGCAAAAGAGGCAGACAAAAGGGAGGAATAAGGGGAATACTGGACACAAAAGAAGAAGGAGAGAAAGGGAAAGGGAGGGAAGGGAAGACGGGGACAGGATGGAGAGGAGTTAGGGAGGAAAGGAAAAAGAAAGGCGAGGAAAGAGGAAGAAAGGAGCTTGCATGAGCAGCCAAGCAGGAAGTGTGAGGCCCCTCTGCCATGTCAGCCGCGCATGCACACGCACACACACTTGCATGCTTACACACAGCGTGGCTCCCACGGCGGTCGTGTTCTCATGTCCTTGATGCCTCGCGCTCTCTTTCACACACACAAGCAATGACCACTTCTCACTCTCTCCTCCTGCAGGATCATTCGGACCAAGGTTCAGCAGCCACCGGGCCAAACGGGCTCAGTAGCGGCTCACAACTTAGGTAGGCGCCTGACTCGCAACACTGCTTCTGTCTGCCAGAGCGCATTTTATAGCAGGACTGATATTAACTTTAAATCTCAGGAGAATCTTGCATTAAAGCAAAATCAGTTCATGCATAACTTTCTATTGTAATAAGTGTTTAGTTTACAACATGATTGCCATTTAGCTGCCACAAAAGAATATTCAATAGAACATGGAACATCACAACAGCCCAGCATTATTTGTGTCATTTAGGGAAATATAAAAAAAAATATTTGCACCCCTTGGCCTGCAATTAGTCATTACATCAATAATCGATCCATCTGCCAATTTTTTTTGTCGATTAATTGATGAATCGGATGAAAAAAAAAACATGTTTTCTCATCTCTTTGTTTAAAAACAGGACATTATTTCAAATTGCCAGTGCAGGAAATGCACAAACATAAATTAATCATGACTCAGTTTCTGGTTTGGTCTGGCCGTGTTTGAAAATGGGTGAAAATCTTGGTCACTGTTTTAGTTTTGTCAAGTATTTATCCTTATTTTGATTTGGACACGAAGATAATCAGGCTGCTTTCATGGAGGACCACAGAAATCGGATTACCCAAGGATTTGGAAGACATGAAAGTAAACAAGGTGGTTTAATCAATTAATTGATTCAATTGATAATTCTCGTGTTGTCAATTAATCGATTAATTGTTGCACCGCTAATCTACATACATACACTCAGATAAATGCACCCACGTAAATTTGGGTCATTAGGAGATGCCTTCGAACCATTCATCATTTAATCTTTGATTTTTGAGGAATTAAAGTAACATCACCTTTGATATGCATTTTTCAAGAAATGATTGTCATTGTACTGTATAAAAGTAAAACCAAATAGTGAAATTACTTCATGGTGTCAAACCATGCTATAGAATGAACTATGAGCATCATTGACTGATTATCTCACTGGTAAATAAATATGAGAGCCTTTCTGTCCCCTCCTCATCCCTCTCACACTTTCAAGCGCAGCATTGTGTTTCAGTTTCTCTCATATCTCCATAATCACGCATCATCTATTAATCTAAATTAATTTCATATGCACGGCTTCCCGTCTCTTCCTCTTACACAGACTCACTGATACACACTTGCTTGCACACTCGCAGATTATCCAGATAAATGGCTCCCACTCCCAGGCAGAAAATTGAACATTTGGATTTGCGGAATAAAAGCATTACATTCAGATAAAAAAAAAAACAGTGGAGAGGAGAAGAAAGGAAAATCAGATAATTGAAGTGCTAAATCAACTGATAGGGAAAGGTGGGATATACATTCATTATCATCTCCGCGTTGTTGGCGGAAGAGGGGTTGGGGCTTGATCCTCGGATTCGTTATGTGTGGGGGTGTGTGTGTGTGTGTGTGTGTGTTCAAAACTTCCCCTTCAAGTTCTTGTTCCTCTGTGTTGTTGGGAGAGGTGATAGGGTTGTGTGTGTGTGTGTGTGTGGGGGGGGGGGTTGTCTGCTGGGAGTGAGGATTAGGATGTCTTGCTACTCACCTTTCTGTCCCTCATGGGATACCATACTGTCACTCAGCCGCTCGCTTGCTTATAAGGGCACAGATAAGGAAAGCAGGCATGAGTGACTGGATGTCGTGAATGTGTGTGCGTATCGAAAGGAATGACAAATGTGTTTTTGGCGTGTCGCCCGGCGAAGAACTTGTCCCCTCCTTAGGGGGCCTGGAGGAGGGGCTGAGTCAGACTAGAGGGAGGGACAAATACTGACAGTCACAGGTTTTTTTTTTCTTGCTTCTGGTTAGTCGTCATGGGAAACATGAGACTTGACATACGAGTAAACAACATTTTAGAGTTTTTAGCGCCCTTGCTCAGAGGATTTGTCGGTTTGACTTGCCAGCAAAAATGTAATCTCACTTCACAAGTGTCAATTTGCCAGATAGAAAGAGGCTTTGAGTGCTCCCATTTGAAGTTTGCTGTCAAACTAAACATAAAACTCAGAGAATTACACAGTGAGGTGCTCACCGCTTTTTTCTTTGCCTCCAGCGACATCAGTGGCCGCTACCCAAGTCTCTGCGGTGACCAGTGACTCCGCCGGCTCTTCGTACTCCATCAGCGGCATTCTTGGTATAAGCTCCGGTGCTGATGTTGTGAAGAGGAAGAGGGATGAAGGTCAGTTGAAGAGGGAATATTCTTTGTATCGTTCCTTACTGTCCTCTTTGTGTTCCTTTTATTCTCACTTATTCTGCTCACACGTGTATTTTCACAAGTGCAAAGCAAACATAAACACATTTACAGATAGCCTCGGGATCTCCCTCATTTCCTTTCCAGTATGGAAATCCCAGTTGGGAATAGCTGCGCACATGACGATCAATGAAAGATGTGTGTGCACGTGCAACAGCGAAACACAACACCAAACATCTTCATTCACAAACCCTGCTTGGAGAGCCATTTAAGCGGAAGTTTATTCATACGCTATTGATCCCAATCGTTTTCACTCTTGATCAATGTTGTATGCCTGTCAATGGCGGTGGGAGCCCGTGTGACGCTGTCCGCATACTGTACATATTACCGTATGTTAATGAGCACGTGTGATTGTGAGTGTGTATGTGCTTCTGTCACTGGCATTAAAAAGCCATCACACAGACAGACTCCTCGGGTAAATGAGACAGGACCAGATGTCTGAACAGGGGGGTTCGAGGGTTGGCAAAAAAACCACTGGGGGCTGCCATCAACCCCGGCGTCTCGATTAAACATTAGGTTTACCTGCACAACGTAATGAGGTTCAGGATTAGAGCTGGATCAAAAATTCAGCCTTTGGAAAAATAATAATTTTCATTTACAACTGTCAGCTACGTCAATTTAAGAATTCTCTAAAAAGCTTTTATTTGTGTTCTGTCCCTTTGATGTACTTTCATATGGTAACTAAAACACCCCTCAATGTGACGTAGTGACGTAACGTCACGTGATGTGACGTGTTCTGCCTGACACGACATTGTAGCCAGGCTCAAAAAGTACAAATGTCACCATTTCTTTGAGGTTCGACTTGCATATAAATGACGGCGCAACCAGTCTAATTTTTAGTCGAAATATTTTTATACACAGCCACCTTATATTTGTACCCTCTAACCTGCGCAGGTGTGTGAAGAATGTGCCGCCTTGTTCACATTTCATAAGCGTTATAGTCCGGTGACAAACGTAGATGACAAGTGAAAAAGCCAACATTTTTTTCTTTTTTTCTTTTTTTTTTTCCAGATCATCAATGTTCATCACACTGTTTTGGTTTTGCACGCTGTCTAACATTCGTTGTCATTTACAGGCAACAGAGCCATCCTCATTATGTTACTTGTGAATATCTCCGCTCTTGTTGAGCTGACAAGTCCAAATATCTGCTGTGGAAATGACCCATAAATGGGATCCTTTCGTTGGAGACTGACGCAAATAATAAACGTCATGTCGTATGGATGAACTATTATGCGTGGCCTCGCGACTGTGGCAAAGACTCAAGTACAAGCGCTGTAATCTAATTAGTAGCGTTATTGTTCCACACTGTCCTTTATGCGTAGCATGCTGATTATTTGACAAAACTTTTCCAATTCAAAGGGCACGTTCCACTGAAGCATCCGGTAAGCGTAACTCGCATTGCCTCGTGTTATTCATGCATGTGCCACCAGCCTTGCTGGTCTGCCTGGTTGACTCGGTGGTCTAATTAACAGCATTGCTAATCACAGCTTCCATTAGAGCAACCCCCGCCGGATAATGACACACACGCACAGCGAGGGGCGACAGGAGGAACAGCATGCGGCGACATGGATAGACATAGACAAACGCAAACGGGACACAATTATTTCGTCTTGCCCCCATATGTTGGCCCGTGGAGACGTTAGAATATACAGTACATGAATGGAGGAAGAAAATGAAGAACCAACAACATTTAATTTTACGCAAGACTGTATTCAGCTGCATTTTTGGAACTTCAAAATATATATTAACTTATTTTCCAGACTCTGAGTTACATTTTTTTTTTTAAAAGTTTGACTGGTCGTGCTACTTATACTCTGGTGCGACTTACTAAAAGTAGATATCGAACCAAAATCCCTGTTGCCTAATCACGTTGACTTCCTTTTAGCGGTTGTCAAATTATTTTGGTGCATTACCTCCAGTGGAGAAGGTGGCGGTAATTCTGTCCATAATCTCATCAATTTGACCGTGACGTAAACTTGTCCTCGGACAAATCAAAACTATTGTTGTGTTTTTTTTTTGTGTGCTCAAAATTAATTTGCACCTGCTATTCCTGCACACAACTGCCACAAGAATTAAACGTTGTGTGTGTGCGTGTGTGTGTGTGTGTGTGTGGGGGGGGGGGGCCCTGTGATGACCTGTGCCCCCCCCAGCCAAAGCAAGGGGAAGTAAGAGTTGGGGGCGGGGGTCGTAGGGTGATGGGGGGGGGGGGCTGAATGTAGATGAATGGGATTGAATGGAAGAACTTGACTTGTGAGGCCAAAAGGGGACTATTGTGTCTTGACCTATTATCTTACAAAATGTGTGTGTGTGTTGTTGTTATTGTAGTCGTTGTATTTGCGGGACACTTGGAAAACATTTTTAACGCTATGAGAAAAATACATCAAGATGTTGGTTAAAAGAAACTTTAAAATGAGTTATTTTAGTAGGAGTATTAAACCAGCCTTGCCAAGTTGACCTTTGAACCCTCTGTGCATCCACTGTGACACGCAACAGCTTACCGGATAAAAGATGCTGGGAAAGAGCATGAGGTGGTGCAGTCAAGAGCGGAGGATGGAGGAGAAGAGGGAGGGGAATCTCTGCCCTTCACCCCGAGTTCCGCTAGTCTCTCCCACCCTCTGCCCGCCAAAAAAAACAACAAAAAAAAACCTTTGATCAGTGGAGATTAGAAAAGATATGCACACTCACAAGCACAAGCTGGCACTGTGAGGTCACACTCATAGTTCTATGTCAGTGATTCCCAAGTAGTGTGCCGCATATTTGTGTGCCATGAGAAATCGTCAGTCGACTTGGAAAAAAAAAAAAAAGTTACACTTAATTGGGAAAAAAAATTAGTGAAGATCTTTGTGTGTCTTTTTCAATTCCGGTAATGTCATCGTTTGTTCTGCTAAACAGGCCTGGAGGTGAAGCAGAGTAAGCAAATGAGACAAGTTCATCATTATTTAAGTTTTTTCATTTCTTACATTTATTAAATGACACATGTATTCAACACTTCCTTGATTTGTTGGTTGTTCCCTTTTTTGTTAGTACCTTGAAATCCAGAACATAGTACGGGGCGAAATGACAGTCGCATTAGTTTCATTCTGCTGGAAACTTGCGACTGTTAATCTGATGTCTTCAAAGTTGTGGAAGAATAAAATAAACTAGAAAGGATGTTGTGATGCTCATTAAACTTTGAAATGTATTCAATCCTTCAGCAGCAGGCATGGAGGCGCTTACAAATTTCATCACTTTTTGTTTACTATGGATTTTTTGGGGGTTTTGTCACGTCACGCAGGTCAGAGTTCACACATAAGAAGAAATACTTGTTTTAGGACTTGCCGGTAAATTGACGTCTAGGCTCAAAAACGGAACTATTAACAACACGGTAATTTGTCTTTTATTAGGTTTTAGAATTAGAATTAGAATTAGAAATCCCTTTATTGTCATTGTACTCAAGTGTGCAACGAGATTAGAGGGCTCCCCTCTCCAGTGCAATACAACAATAATACAGACAAATATATAAACTAGATAATGATACTTCCGTGTACGGAAGACGTCACGGTAACTATTATCTAATTATTATTACATGAGTATAACACAAATTAACTCGTGAGCATTTCTGATGACTAGTAATCTAAAGACGCTAAATCCAATGCTACGTTACATCAAAATATTTTTATGGAAAGAAAAAAAAAAAGCATAAATATGTACGGTATACCCAAGAAATGACAGCACACATTTGTGTCATTTTTGTGTAGTGTTGGGCGGTGAGATTTAAAAAAAAAAAAAAAAAAAAACATTGGTAACACAGTTCAATGTCAAGCGAAAAAAGATCTATACATCTCCTATGGGTACACACATGCTAACACGCACGCCACTACACAACACTTCCATACTCCAACAGGTGACCTCTCTTCCGTCATGTATTCTATTTTGATGCGATGTTCAAAAATGCCAGCGGCGGGTGAAAAGGATGATGGAGGGAGGAAGAGAGCGAAAGGAGGCGGAAGAGAGAGGAAAAAGGCAGAGGATAGAACAATAATGGCTCATTGTTTGTTTTGTTCTGCTCTGAAGAAGAGGGAAGAGAAACACTTCCCTTCTGAGACGGGCTCACAGAGATAGAGGCAGCTGTGTGTGCGTGCGTGTGTGTGGGTGTGGGTGTGTGCGTGTGTGTCCAGTGGTGAATAGGATTTAACCCGTCACGGCAATGAGTTTCTTTACCCATCCATGGATACAATGAAACCAGCCGGATATCAAGCTACGCACCCGCCCCATCCAGCCACACAAACATTTGTACGCACACACACGCACATCCACACGAATGGACAATATTGATCATCATAAATACAAAGCTTTGTTCTTACTTGTAGTTTGTGTTGTTTCTCCAAGCTCTCCCTTTTGTCTTGTGCTTTGTGGTTGCACAATCTGGGCAAGCGTGAGTCCGACTTTGAGCGTGTCTATTTGTGTGTGTGTGTGTGTGTGTGTGTGAGTGACGGAGAGACAGCAGAAAGCAATAAGCTGGCTGAAATGGTGCCATCAGAGCTACATGATTGATCAATTGAATTCCATCATAGGGACCGGCCGTCAGGATTAAATGGGTCGCCGTGGGTTACCAGGCTAAAGCATCATACTGGCTTTATCTCCACCCTGATTGGTCTGTCACCACCACCAGAGACCCGCGGACCTTATACCCACACTGCACCAACCGCGAGTGTGTGCGTGTGTGTGTTTTATGGGGAGAAGTAGCAGAGAAAGAGAGATTATGATCAAGGAGTGTGTTTGTCAGAGTAGATGAAAGAGGTTTTGTGTACTGAAGGCATGGCGATTTTTTTTTTTTTTTCTGCAGCCTTTTAAGGTGAGGTGTGAGCTACCAAGAATGACACACTTACTGACAGAGGTTGATGTCTGTTAGACTGTAGGACTGACCCTTGACCTCACACAGTTAGCAAACAAACTTGATCGCAAACTCGGTGGTCTTGGCTCTATAAGCTTCTAAACTGCACGAATAATGTTAGCTTCAAAATGCAGCAATTCTAAAAACCTTTAATAAAATACTTGCATTGTCACCATTTTTTTGTTGCAAAAGCAATCGAAATGCAAAAACTTCCATGAATTCATTTTAAGTGTACAATTCATGTTTCAGTCTCAGGCACAAATATTAGCGATTTGACAATTTCAATCATAAATCAGTTACTCAATGGGAGATTCCCTCTCTTGATGTTCTGATCTCCTGTTTCGATGGTAAAGAAAAATATGCTGCCCTGCCCTTCCAAGCGTTGGAGCAGTGTGATGGCGATAATACTTCTCAAACTGACGCTGCAGTGCAGTGGGGGGACGGAAGAATGACATTTTAGCATTCAGTGTCATGAGTGTGTGGTTATCATAACCAATCGAAAGGAGGGCCGGAAAAATGTTTCATTTTCTCTCAATGGCTCTTCTTTTTTTACAACACCAAACTCAATTGTCATTCTGTCGGTCAAACCGCTCAAATGCATTTTCAGTCGAAATCGAAGAAAGAAATATTTGACGGTCCCCAAAGCCCCCTTCTTGGCCTGCCTGTCATATCCCAAGTGAACAAACACAGTGACCCCACGACTAAAATAGTCTCTCAGGAGCCGTTCGGAGCAATGAATTGGCTCTGTAGCGAGGGGGGGGGGGTGGTGTTCTCCCTCATCCCCACCTTTTCCCCTTTTTCTCTTTATCTACTTCTCTGGTTCTCCCTTTTCTAATCATTTTCGGGCTGCGACTTTTCAGAGTTCTTATAATTGTCTCGTTCGGTCCTTCAGACTCGCAATAACTGCAGGATACGAGAGCTCACTGTCTAATACTGATACCGCGGCAATATATATTTTTGGTGTCGGGGCGTGTATGGCTGATGCGACCAGAATGATGGAGAAGAGAGACGGCGTGCTGCTGAGAGATCAGAAAGGCGAGACAGCGTATACCTGGTAATGGCTTGCATTTGTGTAGAGCATTTTCTTGCAGTCTGGTTTTGAATCATCCCACTGAGGTTCATTAAATTCTTTTCGCAGAGATTTATTATATCAGCCGCCTCTCGCTGCCCGCCTCCTTCAAATTTCCCAATCTGATATCCACATGAACAGCCTACTCATATCCCTTCTGTAAAAATCCTCTGTCTGCAGCGCTTCTCAACATCGACGTTTCCTCGGTCCCCTTTTAGGTCTGCACGAGTCGCCGCTGGCCAATGGGCACAGCCACAGCGGGCGGGACTTCCTCAGGAAGCAGATGAGAGGGGAGCTGTTCTCACCGCAGCAGATCGAGGTATTGGACCGCCTGTTTGACAGACAGCCGTCCTGTCCAATCCAATCCAGCTCTGACCTCTATGCGAGCCCAGAACCTGGCAAGGTAAGGGTGTGGCACAGTGCAGAGTTTGGGGGAAAAAGGTCAGGCACGGGCCCGTACCACTGTAGGATTTTGCTTTCATTTCCATTGGAAGAGTTAGCAATCAATAATGGTTTCAAATCAAGAAACACAGTTATCTTGATCTTCCAATTTATGAGACATCACCTCCAAACAACTCCAAACCACGACAATATTAGCAGTTTGCAGACAATATTTATGAATGTAAAAACTTGTCTAGAGATTGTCATGCAGACGTTTTTGCAAAAAGGTGCGCCTCTCAATTCTTTTTTAACCATATCCAAAATCATCCTCCACTATAAATCAATCTTTAATGTTCATTTCATTTCAACCAATCAGAGTGCCGAGTGGCAAAATTTGATTGCTTCAAAAAGAAACAGCAATTAACGGCATGTAGGTGGTCGATACCAGCTCTCCAGATTCTGACAGACAGACAGAAATTGACAGAAATTGTTTCATACCGTGCCACTTTTTCTATAAATTGCCACACATGCATGCTTGGATGTCCTTCCGCCAGAGAAAATATTTGCAGCACATTGATCTTAAAGACTGCCTGATAGACCTCGGCTTCAAATTCCAAACGAAATAATTGCCACAAATAGCAACCCTCATCAACTTCAATTTATTGGTTATTCCTCTGAATATGTTCATTAGGTTGCTCTCAGTAACTTACAACTGCTTTTGACAGTGAGAGAGCTTCTTCTTACTGATGCATCTTGGGAATATTCAGCAATGGAGCATAAACAAAAAGTCCTTGTTCGATTTAAATTGACCTCACGCCCTTTGCCAGCCGTACAATAATGTAAATGTGAGTGGAATGGACAGGTGTAATAACGAAACAATAAGAAGCTAGCATTTGTATTCCGTCTGACGCTTCGAAAACGCACACCTCAGTTTGATATTAAGGAAATAAATTTGCCAAAGTCGCAAAATGACAATTATTATCGTCCCACCTTTGAATACATGCCTCTTTCACTTTTATTGATTTGAGCAGTGTCAAGGGCAGGAGAACAAACACACTAGTAGAGTCATGGCATGTAGAAACACAGATAGGCTACAGCCTTAGACCTTGAGGGCAGAGTTGGCCTTTTTAGCCCATTCATTTTGTTTTGACCAACATGGAGAGTGGAGTGGCACAGGGCGAGAGGTCGACAGGGATTGGCTGAAGTAGCTCTATAGACTTCAAGTCAAGAGTATAATACCCATGATTCATAGGTCAATGTCCTCTCTGAGCCGAGTCAAGCCACTGCGGTCTGGTGACAGACTGGGCTGTTAAACGCCGGGTCGCCCTGGGGTCAGACTGGCTTTAGGAGCCGCATTGTGATTACAAAGAGGTGCACGCACACACACATTGAAGTCCACATTCCGATCTGTCCCTCTACCTCCGCTCCCCTCTATCATCTGGTCTACTAAATGAAACTGAACTACCCCTCCCCCACCTCGCATTTTTCCCAACCAGACTAGAATTTCCCAGAGGGAATGATTGACAGTCATATGCTTAATACTGACAGCGACAGCTCAGCCTCTTTGCTATTTGGGCCCTGATCTATGTGTGTGTGCGTGTTTTTGCGTGTGGGGGTGTGTGTGGGGGTGTGCGTGCGTGTGTGTGTGTGAGTGTGTGTGGTCAAGGAGGGTCACGCTGAATTGTGATAGACCTCGCAAAAAGATGTCAAGAAGGCCTGATGTTGATGTTGAGTGTGTATGTGAATGTGTGTGTAAGTTATTTCAGGTTTTTGGTCTTTGTGGGGACCAATGAAAATCTGTCCAAGTTTAAGAAGCCATTGAAATGGAGTATAGTTGTGGTTCATTTTAAAATGAGTTGGGGACTTCTGCGTGACCTTGTTATATTTATATGATAAATTAACTTCATCTATGTGAAGCCACTTCTCATGCTAATTAACCCCCCCCAAAATAATTATCAAAATTTCCATACCACAAGGTATGATGGGTAAATATCAATATACAATACTTGATTTCTACAAATATGTGTTTTTTAATTTCTTTTTATTGTCAAATGATTTCTTCCACAACATTACTGAGATATTACGATGTCCCATGACTGGTGAGCTAATTTTAGAACAGGCATGCAGGCTACTCATGCGGGGGTATCATGTTGGTGACCCCTGTGTTACACATTGTCCATTTAAGTCTAATTTGTGTAGTAATCAGTTGCTCACTTCTGTCATCAAAACACATTCGTCCATCCTTTCTTTAATCTTTTTTTCTCACTCTTGTTCTCCCTCTCACGATAGTTTATTAAGCCACACAATTAATTTGTGGGTCCATGGCAGAGGGTGTGTCTGCACGTCTGCTTGTCAGACAGAGTTCATTTGAATTTCCCTTCAATCACTTCCCATTAGTCAGGTGATAAATCACCTCAGATGATGGCACCTCCCACCCATCCATAGCATGCCGGGTCCTAATCGCGCCTGTCTCCATTTCCAAAATCAGAACGACAATGATTTTTTTTTTCTTTTTTTGCGCGTGCATTTGGAAAGCTGAAAAAGTGATTGACAAAATGTAATTGATTAACTATCGAGCAGTTCATCAAAAACATCAAAATGCCAGTGTGCCCCTTTGACTACCTTATGAATACAGTACAATAAAATACAATACAACTTCATTTGAATAGCACATTTCACAACAGCTGGAGCTGTAACAAAGCGCTTTCCTTATGGTGTATTATAAATTAACAGGAAATAAGACCAAAAACACAAAGTAGCAATAATTCAAGATCAAAGACAGTGAAAGCAGTAAGATTATTATACATTTCTAACATGAATGTGAAGATGAAAATAACCTTTTTGTTTCATTTAAAAGCATGCAACTATAAAAATAAGGTAAAATATATATTTATAATATGTTGGATATTAAACATGAACTCATTCAAATATTACATTTAACTACACAATAAGAGCACTGTATAAAAAAGTTCCATTACAAAATTAACATGTATTTTTAATAGTAGTAGTAGTAGTAGTAATAATAATAATAATAATAATAATAATAATAATAATAACAATAATAATAAAAAACAATGGTCTTTATCATCGTAATTGTAAATCAAAGCTAGTAACGATTAAAATCTCGAGGAGCTGAAATGCTGCACATTCCCATGCAGCCCTGTTGCGCTCATTTTGAGTGCAGATGATTTCCTTCCTCTGACTCCCTTTCTCGGGCCATCTGTGTGAATTGTATTTGTTTACAGTCAAGCCTTTTTCCATCAGGAGAACACAAGCATGTGAAGAGAGGGCGCGTCAAAGACAGAAATGGGAAAATGGGGGGCAATTTGGCGAGTGGGAAAAAGGGAAATACCATTATGCAAATGCGCTGCTGCAACATGGCGAGGCGCATGTGTGTGAGTGTGTGGCGGAGGGTTGGTTAAGGCTCATCACTTATTGATGAGAGATCAGATCTGGACCAAAGCATTACCTCGCTACCTGTAGCGAGCAATACCTGAGCGGCTACTGATGAGGCAAAATGTCGAATAACCAAACATGTCACAGTGCTGTGATGAATTTTCTTTCGTTAAACTGTCACAAGTGTTTGCCACCACACAATCTTTGTTCACTTTTGAAATTCTGACATGTTATTTACATTTTTCTTTTGACCCGAGAACCATTTATAGTGATGGTCTATACCCGCAGACAAAAATTGTATCAAGGATTCTGCCTGGACATGTGTGATGATACTTGGTTTTGGTTGCCATGTATTACTTTGTATACCACTGTGGTAACTTGTATATATATTAGTGTTGCGATACCACTTTTTGACCCCGATACCATTGTGCAGTATTGACCGATACTGAGCCAATACTTTGGAAACATCAAAATATTTCCACAATTTTTTTTAATCATTTTAAAGAATTGCATACTCACTTGAATGTAAAATTATTCATTCACCATGCGCCCAAAGGCTGTCAAATCTTCAACATGGCCACCTAACACCATCACAACGTACATGCTTACAAATAAATGCATCGTCTAGTCATCTAGGTGCCTTATTTTTATTTTATTTATTTATTTTTAATAAAGGCAAACTGTGCATGGCATTGCCGTAGTGACGTGCACAATCAAAAGCAACATACCTTTTTTGTCACGAGGCAAACACGATCCCCTTTGGGACACAAGAGTCTTGGCTCTTGACAGCAAGTATCGGTACCGATACTGGTATCAAAACTAGCATATATTTTATATTTGTGTGTGTGTAATCAGGATTATGCAGGCTAAGGAAGAATTTGACTCCTTATTCATTTATTTCAGTTTGTTTTGACATTTTCCTTTAGTTCACACTGAACACTTGAATCTTAAAAACAAATGAAGAATGTATTATATTTGTATAATATTTATATAAATATTTTTATAATTTTTTTGATACCGGCAGGCTGTGCAGGCTGTACTGTATTATTTGGTTAGCGAGTATATTCCTGACTGTTAAAAAATGAAATCTCTCTCCAAGGTGCTGAAATGCATTGCTCAAACTTTAGCCACTGATGTCACATCCACCAACTTCCTCTCAGATGCCCGAAATACACGCCTATGCCTCCATTTCTTTCAACCCACCATCCTGGCCCATACAACCTACCCCCCCCCCCGCACCCTCCCCCCCAAATCCCTGCGTGGCCCCCGCAGCTGCGTCCCTCCTCTTTGATGAGGGCTGATGGTGCCGTATGAGCGGCAGAATTGACAACATTTACGGGGGCGAATGAGAATGATCCATCTTCCTTAGCGGGCCTGTCACCCCACTGGCCAAACTTCATCATGGCCAATTACCACAGCAGTCCCCTTCTTCTCCACTGCTGCCTCTGCCCGGCCCCCACATCTACATGGATACATGGACTCATTACACACCATTATAATAAGACTGACGGCAGCCAAGAAATGAAGGTGGGTGCTCGGGGTAGTTACTGGAAGGAGAAAAAATACAGGTGTGATGTGTGAATGCAGGTGGGAGGTAAGGTAGGAGTCATTAAGCTTAAAATGTGCGTCAAGTCTTAAGAGAGAGAGAAAGGCCTTGCAGGTGTGTGCGTGGATGTAAGCTCTTATTTGGCAGGTCACAGTCCAGTGGTTGTGTTGAGTGCTGACGAGCGCAGAGGTGTTTAAGAGGTCAGTGAGCACAAACACACGCTCACACTTCCACTTTCGTACGCTCAAACAAATTCGGAGGTATTAAAAGGGTCACTGCAAAATGCTCACCTCATCGCCGAAAGGAACTTCTGATCGATGTCGTTAGTGTTCACAATCTGCAAACACACTTAAAGACACACGTACACTTCTGCAGTAGGACAGGAATGGGTTATTTAAAAAGTTTCTTGATACTCTCTCGGGGGATCATTCACATGCGATGCAAGAAGTTGTGACAATAATAATTTGGGCTGACGGAGGACATCAATGTATACAAATATGTGTATATAAGCAACATAATGTGCTCTATTTCCTTGCGCATCTTGATTTTTTGGGACGTCTCAGTCAATTTGGTGACTGAAAGTCAGCACAATTTTAAGCCTGCAAAAAGCAGGTCTAAGTTGTGGTGCAAGTGGCATGAAGCAATTTTGGTGAATTGGACCGAGGCGAAGGCAGGACAGATTTTGCACTCCTGGCACATGCGTGGTTGATGTCATCATATTTCCTTCCTAAATATAACAACATTGTGTATGGAACCCTCTGACCCATTGTCGAAATCTTCCATATATTTTTTTAAAATCACCCCATTGGGTGAGCCCACAACTATGGTGGGCTGGGATGTGGGGTGTCACACATGGACACGAAGGATTGGGAGCAAGGCAAACTAAGTGCTCACTTCACAGTGATCTTTGATTACCGGCTTATGCCACTAAAAAATGACTAATACAATTATTCATATAAAATAAAATGGAAAATATTTGCTTCTTTTAAACATCTTACTTTTTGTCAAGACATTTTCAACATCTGTTTCTCACCTTGTTTCAGAATGAAACTATTTACTCATTTTACTTGCTAAAATCATGCTAATCCGTTAGATGTACTGCATACTGTATATCTATTAACTAGTTTTGTTACAGTATTTCCTGCACTTGACTGACTAGGCTGACATCTGTGTCCACGCCTATTATCAGTAGCTGATGATAAATTGGTTCTGTGGGGTCAAACACAGGTCATGTTAAGGGGAACGTGGCCATAGTCTGTCAGTGTGTCTGCATTTTGGCAGTTGGGGGAGCGAGCTGTCAGTGGCAGCTGAGACTTAATAAACAGTTGATGATGACGATCGATTGGGCGTATATGAAACTAGATGATCTAAAGGTCACGATCGAGCTCCGGTTTTTGACAATAAATCTGAAGAAATGTCTTAGATTTAAAGCTTTTGAGTCATTTTTGGCAAGCTGTGATGGCAATGGTAAAAGCCAGATGGTCGAAGTGAGTCTGTAAATTCAACAGAGAGTGAGAGAGGGCGAGCGAGTGAGAGAGATGCATGCGGGTAGAGCGCAATAGAAATAGATGAAGAAAAATAGCAAGTTGATCCCGTGGTTATAAACAGTTGGACTTGGTTGTAGAGTAAATCGTTGTCTTTGTAAACAGATCAATAGACTCTCTGAAGTGTGTGTGTGTTAGTGTGTTAGTGTGCGTGTTGGTGTGTGTGTGTGTGTGTGTGTGTTTGCGCATGAAGGAAACAGTGGCATGTAGCAAGATCAAAATGCTGTATTAATGTGTTTGTCATGCGTCCCAAAAAGTCCTGAAAACACGTATGTGTGTGTGTGTGTGTGTGTGTGTGTGTGTGTGTTTGCGCATGAAGGAAGCAGTGACATGCAGCAAGATCAAAATGCTGCATTAATGTGTTCTTCGTGTCCGGTTAGCAGATAACGTCATGATGTTTTAAGCTTCCTCCTCCTCTTCCTGTTTCTATCCAGACATCGGATTACTCCTCCATGGCCTCGCTAGCCAGTGGACTGGACGAGATGAAGAACACTTTGGCCAATCCCGGCACAGGGGCGGAATTAGGAGCCAGCGTGGCCGGCCCACAGTCCTATTCGCTTGTTCCAGGTAAGGGAGACAGCAGAAATTTTACTCTTGTCAGCGAGACAAATTAATATATGATAGTGGAATAAATAAACATATTTGGTTGATTAGTTCAGAATTACTTAGACCAGCGTTTCCCAATTTTAGGGCTGAGATGACAAAAAGTGTGCCAACTGCCAGGGTCAATTTCTGCGGGCAAGTTTTGTGGCGTTTCAAGCAGGCACATTTTGGTACTTTTTTAATTTATGTTTAATTGATGTTTATTTCTTACGTTTACTTTTCTTTACCTTATATTTGTATGCGCGGTATATATTTCGGGACCCCTGCATTGCAGTGTATGTCATTTTCACATTGGGCCACAAAATATTCCCATTAAACTTTACAATAATCCAACATCTTTCTTAGGACCATTACCTCGATATTTGCATGAATCTCTTGTTGAAGTGGCAAATTGGATGCATACGGATCTCAATTTTGGTATTTAATTATTCATTGGTTTACGGTAAGCATGGGACCGTGCAGATTGTTGCTATTGGGGAGGAAGCGCCGCTGATGTCATGTAAATGTGGCATTGACTTGATTCTAATGTACAGCCTCTGTCTCTCTAATCCATTTAAGAGATAGTCCACTTCCTGTGTGTGTGTGTGTTCAGAATGTCAGTGTGACAGCAGGACAATTTAGTTGCGCAAACACTATTAAATCTGTATATATGCACAAAAACCTTTCCTCGCAATGTTTTTCAATCCTGCTCAACCCCCCAGTGCACATGTTTAATCCACGTATTAGATGAAGAAATAAAGTCATTCATACGCCCGATACTGTAATCCTTATAAAGTCTACTTGAACTGCGCCGTGGGCTGCACACTTTGAAAGTGTTTTAATGTCTATAAAGAGCTCAGTGCCTTCCATCTCCGGAGAGACATGCCTGAAGGAAAGAGTGGCAAGAAAGATGGACAGATAGAGAAGCGGTATAAAAGCGTGTCTCCATTTAGGGACACTGGGAGAGGCAGTTGTTAATTAAGAGTAGACTAGGGAGCACTCGGACAAGGCTTCAGTGCTCCCATCGGTAATGAGGAGAATCATAGAGCTGGGAATTTGGGATATCTGGGAATTGCCTCTTTTTGGCCGTCCGAAAACCACAGAGGAATAATACCTGCCGGAGCAGAGACAGTGATAGAAAAAGACATTTCCATTTCTGCTTATGCATGCACACATTCATATTCACACACACACACACACGTGTTTGGAATATTATGCATGACTGTCTTTTCTGTCAGAATAGAGCTCCCTCTACGGGGTGCGAGGCCTACGTCTTTTGGTGCTGTGTTGATCCTGAATATGTTGCTGCTCGTAATTTCAATTTAGTTTCGCTTTGATGTGCTCGCCAATCGTAAGTGGGGTTTGGTTTGGTACCCAGTCGTGGGTGTGGTTTGCATTTTGCCTGAAGTCAGCTGAGTTGGGCTAGTAGCGATCCTGTGACCCTGAAGAGGACGAGCGCTGTAGAAAATGTTCGGCTGGATGGTCAGCCATCCGACCTGCAAGACGGGGTGTTTTCCCGTTTCCCCTAAGAAAGTGCTCGCCTCGATCGGCTTGGTAGCTTCCCTGTTCTTTCATTCACGTTCCTATGTGGGTAGAGTGCCATAATTGCACTCAAGTATGACGACTATTACTTTAGAATAATATGACTCAAGAGAAAGTAAAAAGTAATCCTCAAAATATTTACTTCAGTAAGAGTGAGTAAATATACAGTGAAAAAAAAATGAAGTACTGAGTAACTGGTGAACATGGAATGAAAAATAGACAAAAATGCAAATTAACTAAAACAATAATAATAATAGAATTGCATAACTCAAGGCAAATTCAGCCACACTTAATTGTCTCAAAATCAACATTCATAAAACAGCACAATAGGCTCGCCGGGCAGATCTTAGCTAGAAATCCGCCAAGTATTTCATAAAGTTTGAAGTGGAGTTCTTGCAGGCTGAAATGTGGACATTTTTGGGCAATAGCCGTTCTTTCTCCTTATCTTCCCGTAAACATACTAAATATGACGCTAAGGATGTTCTGCCTTTTGCGACGGCAATTCGCACACCGTTGACACGTAAACTACTTGACTGCCTGAATTTGGTCGGTGCATTTGAATCAAATGTTGCTAAAATTGTTATATTGGATCAGTGAAAAATGAGTCATGAAACAAAAGTCTCTCTGATAACCTTTGCAAATAGATCAGACATTGTCATAATGCGTGGATGAAAATAAAAGTAGCGGACAGAATGTTGCTGAGAGTAAGAGAATAAAAGTAGCACTTCTTCCGAACAAAAATACTGAAGTTCCCCTTCGTGCTTGTCACGTGACTCGCAGGGGAAACTTAAAAGGGATTTAATTCACAAAAAGGCAAACAAGGAACTTGGAAAAACTGAAATATCAAAAAGTGCAAAACAACAGTGACGAACAAAACAAAACGACTTGAGTTAACGAAACTTGACTGCGAGACAGGTATGAAGACATGAACATGAACATCTGACACTGACAGCAATGGATGGACAAGAAGTGAAAGCGACCAGGGAACTAAATACAAACAAAGTAACGAGACAATGAGGAGCACCTGGACAAGACACAAAAGGGTTGGAGGGAGCTGATTGGTTCACACTAGGGAGTGAGACGACAAGCAAGCACAGGTGAACACAATCAGATTGACTAAACACTAAACAAGGAAAAAAATTATACTAAAAATACTAAATAAAAACACAGACCATGAAAGTACATATATATGTATTTTTTTTCTTTCTTTTTTTTAACTGTATTAGAATTAAAATAAGTTAAAAAAATACTGAAGTTAAAGTAAAAATGATTTTACATTAAAACTACTGCCTAGTATAATTTATCCCCAAATGTACTTGATATAAATATAAAAGAGTAAATACAGCGCGTTACAACACACCTCTGTTCGTGAACCTTGCTTTGTGCACTGAGCGCACAAAAGCTCTTTCCTTAACAGTTCCCACAAATATGAAACAATAGAATTGTCAGTTTGAGGCGTGCGTCTCGATCGCTTTGCCCAAATAGTGTAAGCACGTGTGTTAGGGAGTCCAGTATCCAGAGGAGACTTGTTCACGTTGTGCTGACCTCTACGGCAAAGCGGTGGACAACCGCTACATCATCACGCAGCGCTGGCACTTGTGCACACAAACACAAAGACACGTAGACGCACACCTCCGAGGATCTGGCCCTGTCTGCCCCCTCTAAGTTGGGCTGGAGAGAGTCCATCTCTGCTCTGTTTCTCTCCCCCCCCCACCCCCCGCTGCCCCCCCATCCCTCCTCTTGCCCTGCGCACTGACCCTGAGCGGATGAGCAGCCCGCCTGCGCTAATGCCTCGCTGTCGCGTCAAACACTGAGAAAAACTTTACTACACTAAGACAGCAAAGATGAGGCGGAGAGGGACAGAGGAGAAAAGGGATAAGGCAGAGTAAAAATTTGCGTTCAGCATGGACCATGTCTGAGTGAAAGAATTGCATATTTGGTCCTTATTTCATTTCGTTCTGTCAGCTCCATTGCGTGTCAACTCAATTTCAAAGTTCTACCTCAACACTCGTTATTCTGTTTTTTGTTAAGACCTTGTTATATAATGGCGGGCACAATTTCTGCGTGAGAACAGAATAGCACTCATTAAAGTGTAGGCTGCTGCCAAGGTTCGACGTTCCTAATTTGGATCATCACTTAATTGTCCACCTTATGAATTTGGCTGAATTTTGTTATTTATAATCATATTATTAAGTGGGAAATTGCAGCGGACCGTATTCATTTCAGTCGTTTTTGCATTAGTCTTCCCTTAATAGCCGACAAATGGGTATGAAAAATCTCTGGTGGGCATATTTTTTTTTTTTTTTTAATCTTCAAAAATGAAAGAATGAAAAATGGAAGAAAGTACCAAAGAAGGGGGGGGGGGAAGAAATAAAATGGACATACCTTTTAATTATCACACTTATTCTAACATTTTTAACCAAAAATATCATCACTCGTATTGAAGCTTTGGTCCATCAAATACGCAAATATATATCTATGAAGTCTTCTATATTGCCATGTGTCGAATACAGTACACAATGTGCACTCCAATTGCTCACTGTGACTGTTCCGCTCTATAATTATTGTTTCCCCTTTTCCAAAAACCTTCCTTTCTTCTTTCCAGCTAGTTGTGGTTACGTGGAAGGGAAGTGAATGGGATTGCTGGCGTTAGCATGTGAGCTGTTGATGATGATGATGATAAATGCGTGTGCAGGAGGCTGTTGATGCATGTGTAGGTGCGTTTGTGTATGATGATGATGATGATGAATGGAGGGCTCGAACGCCACTCACATACGTTTACACATTCCATATGACGCAAACGCAGAGAAATGATTTGGGCCAACACACTGTCATGTCGTCATTGCGGTTTTATATCCTGTCCGGCTTCGGACAGCCACGGAGGTGGGGGCTTTGACTTTGGGAAGAATGAACTAAACGGGCATCAAGTCAATGAAAATAATGAAAGTCAATAGTCCAAATACCCTAATGTATGGTTTAATATGCAAATTAAATTGATTAATTTCTACTTAACTGTTAGTTGGAGCTGGATGGATCGGTGTTGTATTATCGGGGCATTCCGAATACATGCGATATGATCGTTTGGACACTTTTCTAACTATTGATCATTTCAGTCAGGTATTGTCAATGTGCGCCTCATTGCAGGTCGAGACCTCGCCAGCACCACCCTGCCGGGCTACCCTCCTCATGTGCCCCCCACGGGACAGGGCAGCTACTCCACCCCCTCCCTCACTGGCATGGTACCAGGTACTCACAACTCGTGACTTTGCACCATATCTCTTGGCAAACATCTCAGAGGATGGATCTCGATGGATACGCGTGTGCGTGCGGGGTGTTTTCGGGATATTCATCTCGCGTTGCCGTTTCTTCTTGTTTTGTCTGCCAATGCTACGGCTGACAGTGCTCCCAGTGGGGTGGCGCGCGCGCGCGCGTGTGTGTATCATTAGAAAGCAGCCACAGTAGCACAGCTGTCCCTCCTCAACATTAGTAATTTGTTTTTAATGAGAATCACCAGTGACCCACGACTAATTCATTCATTCCCTTCCACTCTGCCTTCTTCGCCGCTTTTGTGTTTCAATCCTGGGCCGCTACGCTTGCTCTCGTTGCTCCTTCTTGCTCACAGATTTTCAGTGGGAGGAAAGGAGCGTCAGCGGATGAAACTAAAACGCCGAAATAATGTGGTTTACAAGTGTTTGTTTTGATGTAGCCCCAATCATTTCGTTTGGGACACACACGCACGCACGCACGCACGCTCACAGGCGCGCACGCACAGTCTCGGTGGACGTGTCGCAACAGCACGTCTCAAGATGGCTAACCCTGTCGCCCTGTCCCCATGCACTCACCCCATCCTGTCCTCAGGTTTGACAGCATATTTGGGAGCGACTTCACTTGTGCGCCGTTTGTGTGTGCGTGTGCGCGCGCGTTTGTTTTTGACAGAGTGCGTGTGCGACCTTGACACGGCGCTACACCAGGGAGACCTGCGAGCCTCATCTCTCCTCCTTACCTCCCCTCCCCTTCGCCTCACTCGCACATCCTTGTCTCCTAAACAACCTGACATGTTGCCGTCACCACGGTGATGACAAGGGGTGGATGTTCGCACCCGGGGATGCCATGGAGACCGCATCCCGACCCCACCTGACAGTTGCAGACAAACACACATACACAAACACTTGTTCTTGCGGGTAATGTGGGGAGGATAACTTTCTGACAAAGTGGAATTATACAAACATTCCGAGCAGAGATGGAGATCATCTGCAAACTTTGCTCCTCTGCCTTGGCTGTGTTTTATAGCTGCTAAATTACCCTCATTTTTTTTCCGTCCACTCTGTCTAATATCATACCTTCATTAAGTAAGCAACTCTCTTCTGTTCTTCTCTCCCTCACTCTCTCTCTCGGTGCAGCAGGGGGGCTGACACTCAGAGGGGGTGTTGGTGAGCACTGAGGCAGAACCGACAGAGCGAGAGGGAGAGGAGGGGATGGAGGTGGTGTTGGGGGTGCGCGGGCGAGGGGGGGGTGCACCAGGGTCTGTGACTGTCAGCGATGGGAGAGGGATCCCCCGGGAGAAGTTGAGGGTTCAGGAGTAGAGGAAAAGAAAGAGTGGGGGAAAAAAATTTGGAAAAAAGGAGCAAGTCAGCAGCGGGGTGAGGAGAGGGAGAAAAAAAGGAGGAGAAGAAATGGAAGAAGAATGTTGTTTTGATGTGAAGGGTGATGGACCAACTGTAGCCATGCAGGCAGGTCGGAAGTGGGGGAGGAGAAGGAGGAGGGAGAAAAATAGAGGGGAAAGGGCGAAGCGGAGACAAGAGAATGAGTAAACCCCAGACAGTAGGTAGTAAATGAGGGAGAAAAGCTACGCTATCATCCGCTGCACGGCTTGCACTCACTCGCAGCAAGACTGCAAACTGTACTGCAAGGAAAACTTGGATGTTGTCTCTTAAACCCCGGGACAAATTAGCTATTCCCATCGTCTTACCTTTAGGTTTAAGTAATACAATTTTACAATTCTGAACAGACTTAAAAATAAATTGTTTGTATATCTTCTTCGAATGAATGTAAATGCACTAAGGTTATTAATGTTATCAAAAACGAACAAAATACGTTTTGGTCTTGGGCTATTTCATACATAGATTTTTGAAGTTGTTGACTGTTTGGTCGTCTTTATATACATCTGTCGAACTGCTTATCTATTTTAACAGCAAATACCCGTGTTTAAAAAAAATAATACTAAAACTAAGAAAAAAAAAACAACTTAAAATGAAGCATAATTTAAAAAAACTGATAAAACATAACAAACCTGCTCTAAAATTTTTTAAATATAACCTAATTTGAAAAACAAAATGAGAAAAAGTCGAAATGAAACTATAAGGAAAACCCCAAAACTATTATAAACTTGAAACCTATGTGTCTAATGTTTAACATTCTTAACTGCAACACAAGTGTTAAAACAAGTGAACCATTATAAGACTTAAAAACAACCAAACATGCGACTCAACTTCAACTTTGAGAAGAGCATGGCGTCACAATAAGCCAAATAAAAAGCCCACACAGTTTTTTCATTTTGAAGTATGCTAATCTGAAGTCTTGTAAGGTACACTAGAGCATTTCAAAATAAATCCCACAAACGGCTTTCAACTTTGAGGGCTCCACTTTTGCATTCCACTTGCGCCTTTTGGCTACAGTGAGGTCACAGTGTGAATGTGCTTTTCACACTGCACTTAGTTTGTGCAGCACAACGCAAGCATGATGGTGGAAAGACACTATTTGCTGTACTTACAAGCTCAAATAAACTCTTGAAGTTTCCGAGTAGGCCATTGAGAGTGTGTTGATGCAAAAGGCAAACAGATAATATGCTCCAACTCTTTGTTTAATAATTGTTTGACATCATCTGCTTCGCTTTTTTTCAGGAGGAGATTTCTCTGGAAGCCCTTATTCCCATCCTCAGTATTCCACATACAACGAATCCTGGAGATTTCCTAACCCCAGTTTATTAGGTACGTGTCGACATAAAATTATATAAAAAAATAGTAATATATATATATATATATATATATATATATATGATATTTTTTTTAAATTTATTTCTTTATTTTATTATTTTTTTTTTTTTATTTATTTGGGTCATATTCGTGTCCAATCAAGACAGGGGTGAGGCTCTGCTTATTTACTGCTCTATTAATTTACCCCTCTCCCTTCCTCTGCCCTCAGTGTTTCAGCAAGATTACGGCTCCCTCTTAGGTACTGAAATCGGCTGTTCTTCCGGTCTCTTCACCAGCCAGGCGGGACAGATGCAAGGTCGGTGAAAAACATTTAAAAAAAAAAAAAAAAAAAAGGAGAGGAATCATGCTTTACTCCTTTAAGTACGATATACTTTAGACGTTTTCAGAGACACTGGGGGGCTTAGTGTGGATGACAAGGAAAAGGACCGGGCTCCCATAATGAGGCACAGGATGTGAGTGAAGGTGACAAATGAAAGAAAGTTGAGTTAGGAGTAAATGGCGAGCAAGGGAGCCTGAAGTCATGAGTGAGACTAAATAGTTTGTCAGGTTGGCTTAATGCTTCACTTCCCCAAAGAGCCTCCTGAGATTACCTGGACTGTGGACACAACCTGTCAGCACACAGCCAGCCAGATTGATGGCTGCAACATAGACTAGTGCGTGTGTGTGCGTGCACATGTGTGCGTGTGGTATGGGGAGTCTCAGAGAGTGAGTCAAGTGCATCTGCCAGGTTACGGTATTGAATTGACCTCCTCCCTATGGAGTGAAAAGACGCAAGGGATCAGAAGTAGAAGTAGAGCTGTACTCTGAGTGTCATCTTAGAATGTCACTTGTGTGTGTGATGGTTGGCGTGGGAGTAAGGGTTATATTAGTTTGGGAATTGTAGTTTTTTAAATTTAGTTAGTTTTAATTGGTTTTCAGAGTGGATTTGTTAGTTTGAATTTGTTTTTTTGTTTTTTTCTAAAATGCTTTATTTTGGTTTGGATTTTCTTAGTTTTATCATTAGTTTTAGTTTAAGGTTAAAATAAATCCCAGTAAGTGAAACAACAACACAAACATTATTTTAAAAATATGAAAATATTGTCTAACAGTCAGTGGACTTACGTACAATATTTGCAGTGCATAATATTGCTTCTAAAGTTAGATGCTTAAATAAAATCTTCCATCCCTTGTTTGTGAAATTGACAACTTTTCATTTCTGTTATACTTCTGTTGAAAAGTATCAAATCTAGTTGGAATGTGTAAAAAAATAAAATAAAATAAATGATATATATATATATATATATATATATGCAGAGAGAGAGAAAGAGAGTGAGAATTTAAAAAAAAAGACTCCATTTTACACATGACCCTTGAGGAAAAAAAATCAAATATAAATGGATGGATCGATAATAATATCATAATAGCAATTAGAAAATTATCCTACTGAAGGACATCACGACATGTGTTTCCCTCAGGGTCACCGTACTACTACAGCGCGACATCACGTGGGGCGGGACCCGCCGCCACAGCCACAGCCACGGCGTACGACCGCCACTGACCATGCCCGCTGAGAAGAGGAAGGGATGGAGGGGAGGGAAAGGATAGCACCAGCACTGCTCAGTTTAACAAGCCTGCCCTTGTGCACGGACAACTCACATTTTGACATTTGTGAATCCTTTTTGGACTGCCATTGAAAACGACCTACGCACTGCCAGCCTGTAAAAAGGTTCATGTGAGGACACGCAATGATGCAGTGCGACAGGTAGGCTCCATCCATGCATTTTGAGTACATTTTTGCAACTCTGAGGACCCTTCTATGACGTCAAACGTGGCTACGATCATTTTCAACCACTAACAAATCCAAGAGACACATCGGCAAGCCGCGAGTAAACGTGTCGTGATCTTGTGGGCTAATTGCTTTGCGTTTGACGGTTGGGGTTATTCTTTTTGATGACACAGTGTGGCCTGGCTAGAGCAAAATCATACCACGCTTTTTTGAAACCGGTGGTCAATCATTTCAAAGTTCTACGCCATGTTACGCTGAAGTCAAGACAATCCAACTTGCATAACTTTAAATGACCAAACCCTTTTGATGCCAGCCTCTTGGATTACAACACGGGTGGGGAACCTACAGCCCGTGGGCCATATCGGGACATGAGAGAATTTTATTCGGTCCACCGGCTAAATAAAATGTTTCAAACTATCTGTAATTAATTGTTCATAATTTATCCAGCCAGCCATTTTCTATACGAGAGGCGGGGTACAACCTGGACTCTTTGCCAGCCTATCAAATTTCAGGGGTATCAAACTAGTTTTTACTTCCGGCCACACCATTGAGTTCATATAAATGTATAATCATTCATCGCCATCTTTATTATATTACTTCATAATTTGACCTGCATTTCATGGTTGTTAGGTTTTTTTTTTTTTTTTTACGTTTGTTTTTTTGCTGTTGTTTTTTGTTTTGTTTTTTTACAACAGATTGAATTCGAAGTGACAACCAAATATTCAAGTGTACAACTATTGTTCAGTTTATGTTATGAAGTGATTTGTTTCTTAAAAATTGCTTGTAATTCCTACAATATAAAAAGTGAGGAAAAAAACACAACTTCTGGTACAGATTTACTGCAAAAATGAAAAGAAAAAAAAATCTATTTAGCTACAAACATGAAGTCGACCCACTTAAGTTGTTTTGGTGGGACAATTGAAAGGGCCACAGATAGGTTCCCCACCCCTGAAAGTAACCGAATGGATCGACGAGGATGAACCTTTCTGACAAAGCACAGACCGCAAGTGTAAAATGAATTATGGACTATGTTGAAATGAGGCCCAACTAAACTCGAACAGGGAGTGTTACCATACAGGAAGGTGCTATCCAACCTCTCCCGCCAAGATTTAGTTGTCATCAAGAGCTATTTATAATGGTGGAGAAAGAGTAATATATTGAGAAGCTTTTCTGCGCCGCACTCTGCGATGAGTGAATGCCTGTAACCATTTATAATGTGTCATGCTGTTGTGCTAGAATAGTGATGATGATGCAGTAAAGTCTTAAAAAAAAACAACAAAAAAAAAACACGAGAACAGTTGTTTGTTTTTATAAATGTGTTCTGACTGAGGTTTTCTTGTTTTTTAAATTTTTAAATTTTTTTTTAATAGTCCATAGCCATTTTATCCACTTCCTGTTTATTCACAAAGAAGAGTCAGGAAATCAGGAAGTGGTGACACCCCTCTCTCTCTCTCTTTCTTCTTGTCTCTCTCTCTCTCTCTCTCTCTCTCTCTCTCTCCCTGCCCCTTTCCTGCTCTATCTCTTTAAAATTCCCCAAAGATGGGCCCCCCCTAGTGGATCGGCTGACTAACTACAAAAGCACAAAGAGACTCAATCATTGTTAAAGGCGCCATTTTAGTTTTGGGACTTTCTCATTAAATGTAGTAGGACCTCTTCTCATCAATGCCGTTTTAATTGCTTGGCCTTCTGCTGTTTGACATCCCCAAATTGTTTCAGCAAAAATATTATGTTTATATATTTAAAAAAAAAATACAAGAAAGGTTTTATTTTTGGTTCATCTCCCATGTTAATTCTGCGCTGTGACAATTTATGACACCGGGGTTGAGGCCTTATCACTATCCAGGGTATACACAAGATTCATTGGCCCGTCAATATGGATCAAAAGTCAGTGGGTGAAGACCACAACGTTGGTCTGTGGACATGGGCAGAATATAACTGTATGTGCTTCCTGTTGTACGTCCCACAAAACGTAGATCATAATGACAGAGAGAGAATAGACACATCAAAATATAAATTATTCACATTTTGAATTTAGATTTTACTAATCATGAATGACAAATTCCTTAAGGTTTGAATTACAAAGAGGTTTCTGGTGTTAGTTTGTTTCATTGTAGCTCTTCACTGCTACTGTGATAGATTGGATGTACCAAATCCTAAAATATATGAACAGCGTTAGCTTTTCAGCCTTTGTTAGTCCTCAGATTAGAAATAAGAATTGAGTGTATGTCTTTGTATGAGTAGACCTTGAAAGTTGTGTGCGCACAACTCTAAAGAAAAATCTCCTGTCAGCTCTCTTATTGTGCTGCCAGCACACACGCCACAGCTGAAGCCTTCTCTCAGTTCTTTCTTTCTTTCTAGATCTTTCTGAGGCATTATTAAACCTGAACCACACCAGCTGAAAAGGAGGACAGTGCCTTTAACACCCCCTTCAACATGACTGCATGTCACAAAAAAAAAAACAAGCTTCCTGAAAAATTCTAAACAAGCCAAGACGCAGTTGGAAACTACAATAGGACTGACACTCATTTGCATTCAAGTTACGCCGATGCTTCAAGGAGTTGAATCGTGTTTCATGGTCTTCCATGGACATTGGGCACAACGGGGACATTTCAGTCACGTCTTTCCTTTAAAATTGAAATCAGGTAGCCCTCAAGGACCCATATAAGTAGCCCACGGGCCTGTTCTACAAATTGCTCTCTATTTGGTGGGACATTGTGATTTCCTAGGAATATCACAAAATCATTTAAAGATGCAAATTCTTGCTGAGATTTATAAAGTGCTACATGTTTATTTGTATTTCCCCCTACTTTGTTAAATCCTTGTTGGGATTGTTGTGAGAAATCATTACATTTATGACCATTAGATGAATACCATTACTTCTTAACATATAATTAAAGATAAACTGATCTTAGTTTTTTTGCATCCAACTGGTTGCGATTTCCATGAATCAGTCCTTTCAAAAAACATTTCAAACCCTAGTTTGAACCAATTCAAGTCAATCTGCTTTTATTGAATGCAGAGAAAATGCATATATATATATATATATATATATATATATATATATATATATATATATATATATATATATATATATATATATATATATATATTTGGAATTAATGTATACACAGTGTACCGTTTACTAACGCACCTAAAACCACAACATACAATATATAACTTGCTACTGTGGGTACCATATTTTATACAATTTATTATTGTATATATTGTACACTTTATTACTGTACAAACATACACCATTTGCTTTTTCATGCACCATACCACATACCATTGTAACATCTCACACATCATTTACTGCTGTCCAGGTGCCATACGAAGCACAATTTACCGGCATCTACCACAACATGCCATATCAGATAACATTTAGTACCATAATTTATTTGATCTCATGCCATTGAATACACACCACAATAAAACTACGTACGGATCTATAGTTTACACATTATACCACTCTTGATTTTGTTTTATTTTATGCTATTTTTAACGACCTAAAAAGTTGAGTTGGTAGTTTTTACAAAAAATATATGATTGAAGGAAGTGACTGAAATGTCCTTGCATGGGCCATAATTTGCAATATAAGTAATACGTAGCCTACACAATACGTACTCAGAGAACACTGTATACATTTATATTAGGGCTAAATGGGCTTCGCTATCTTAAGGAGGAGAGACACTAAAACGGCACAAACTATATTAAAAAAAAAAAACTAAAGCCAAGTAAGTGACACATAATCTCTTCATTTAATCCAAGCAAAACACCCCCCCCCCACACACACACGCATACGCACACAGGCACACACACACCTCAACCATATTGATCGAAGGCCATTCTCCTTGTGGAGGTGAAGCCAGAGGCGCCTCCTGTCCTCACTTGTAGACGCCTCAGCAACGGGGGAGGCCCCAACTGAGCCCGCTGATACATTAACAGGATTATTTGTCAACAAAAGCATCGCCACGCAGTATACCTTGCCATTGCTATGACCTAATTGGCTCACACTGGCTGCGAGCGGCCCCTCATTGGCCCGCCCGAACGGCGGCCATGACATTGAGCAGGGACGGGGGTGGGACTCTCTTTGTGGGTGGTACCGGTGGCACTTAGATTTAAGAACACACCCGCTCCTTTTGTCCTTTGCCGGGTGGGATGAACCCCCCCCCTCCAACCCTATGCCCCCGTGTTCCCCTTAGGAAGGCCGAAGCTGCTGCGCAATCAGAAGCTCATACCGTCTTCTCTCGACCCAACTCTAATCTCATCATATCTCCTCGCCCCTCCTGTAGCGCCACCACACTACCAGGATTAGGAATATTAAACTATTCTCTTGTATTTCAGACTTGTGACCTTCTCCCACTTTCTCCGGACAACCTATTAATCCGATTTCTTACTTTACACTCGCTGGCTGTCCTGTCAAAATTCATAAAAGGAATAAAAGTCAGGCTTTTTGTGCCAAAGCCAGGTCATTTCAATGGCAAAAGTTCTCGTCTCGTGATCTTTCCTCTCACCATTAAGACCGCTTACGTGATGTTTTTTTTTTTCTGTAATAAAATAAAGGCAAATGAGCTTTTTCTTTATTGGTATTTCTCGGAGTGCGCGTGCAGCCTCAACATGAATTTATAAAGATGGCCGCCGCCTTCATATAAAACCTGAGGGGATTTCGGCATCACATCTTGACAGCAATTAGTGGCACAATCTGTTTGCTGCTTGCTGATATGAACCGCGCTCTGGACAGATCTCATCGTGAAGTGTAGCCATGTTGTGTACGTCTTAATTTTATTCATAAACAAGACACAGCTCACATAAAATGAGTGTAAAAAAAATCAAATCAAAATAAAGGATGATTTTTTTCACCTTACTGTGGCCTTTTGTATAAGAATACGGATTTTATTTTACTTCATGGCTTCCAATCTGGGGTGTTGGAGAGAGTTTTACATTAAGAATCTGATAGTTGGTTCACTTTTGAAGAATTCTGCCAATCGTGTGGAATCGATTGATCGTTCAGTCATCCTATTGAAGCAAGTGAGAAAAATGGAAACTCAAATGCCCGTTCCTAAGAGACGAAACAAGGTAGTATTTACCATTCTCAAAAGACAACATATCTGTAATGTTCACCAAAGCCCGTGATGCCTGTTTGAAACACTTGTAAAAAAAAAAAAAAATAATAGTAATAAAAAAACAAAAATCATATAAAAAATCTTTCAAAAAAGACTTTCGAAGATGAGAAATGCCTTCAGATATCCTAGAAGGGGGAGGATTTTAAACAAGACGTAAAAGACAAACTTCTTTAAGAAAATGTGTATGTTTTCTATTCACTTTTTTAGTAGTTTCAAAAGAAAACTTGGTGTTTTTTCTCTTTTTGTGTTTTGTGTGTTGTCTGGATATTTGAATGTATTTGACTGCAGTGCCAATTTGCCAAAGATATCATATATCACTTGAGACCTCGCTTTTTTGCTTTGCCATCTGCTTTTACTGCCCTATTGTTGTTCACAAAACTAGATATAAATAGTGGAAATTTTATTATTTTTTTGTACATTTATATCCGTAATATTATTGTCATTTTATTTATTTTTTTTTCTTATTTGGCATTGAGTTTACACTGTGAATTCCTCACGGACAGTTTGCTTGATGCATCTTTTCCGTCTGTGTATTTGTCCATTCGTCCACCTGAGTGACTGTTGTTGGTGATTTATTCCATTTATGTACCTGTAATGTGAAGCGAAGAAGTAATTATTTGTAAATAGTTGCCATAATTTTATTGGTCCTTCAGAATAAAAAAAAATGATAATTTTTTTTCGGGAAGTGTGAGTGCATTGGTGCAACAAGAATACACAATAACAACAACCCACTGGTGTAAATGTCACATTCCTTGACACATTCCCAGCCTCACGCACACACAAACACACCCCCACACACACCCCCACACTGTGTGCATTTATCATAAGGATGTTCATTTTGGATGCCCCAAAATGAGAGGAGGGGGACGGGTGAAGTGTCCCGTGGCTCTATTCTTGGCTCTTGGCCGAATCCACACACCTCTGTCCTGTAGTTGTGGAGGAATCAAGGGGGGGGTGCAGGGGAGGGGTGATAATAGGACACAAGCCGTGACATGGCGACAACACGGCACACACACCAAAAACAGCACATAGCCAGCTTGAGACAAAGGCCGGGCTGGCTGCACGTTGGGTGTCTGCCCAGATGCCACAGCAGAAAAATGAGGTGAGCATTTGTGTGTGCGGGATCTTTCTTTGGGTCCGTGCCAGCTAAAGCCAATCCATTAAGCTTCATATAGTATAGCAGGGATCCTATAGGTTGACTCAAACTCAAATCTGTTCACATTTGCCTTTCTATATGGACTTTAAAACTATTATTAGATCATTTTGACCGGCACTTGTAATTTACTCTCTGCAACCTTCATGGTCCTAATATTTCCATTAAAACACACACATTGATTAAAGTATACAGACAAGAAAAAATACACAGATTTCTGAAGTGCTTTTTAACACATCCTACAAGACACGAATCAGCCAATCAAATTGTTAGTTAGAAATTTTTGGCTGCATGTGTGCCTATGAAGGATGGCGAGGAAAAGTATGACCCGGGGACCACATATGGCCTCCTCCACTCTTAAATCCGGCCCATTAAGCATTTACACATTTATTGATGGATTTATTTTTATGGAACATATAAAAAGATAATAGAAATTAATTAGTCAGAAGCAAAAGATTTAAAAAGAGTGCGATGCTGAGGAACATGCTTTTTTCCCGCCGTACTACAATAAAGTGTAATTGAACATCCACTCCTGTAGTTGGCAGTGTCGCCCTCCTTGCCCATTGTGCACAGTGATTATTAACTCTATGGTGTAGCAACAAAAATGCTATTATTATAGTTGAGGCGGAGAGTGGTTGGTCGGGTGGGGCCGCAAATTGTTTTGTTCTTGTTGAGGGGGCGTAACAGAAAATAATTGAGAAGCACTGTCATAAACACAGTATAAATGTGCATTGTGTACTATGACTTGTTTTAAGTTAATACAATAAATCATTTATACACCCCAACAAAAAAAGAAAAATGGAAAAAGTCAACAACTCATATATATTGTTGTCCGTCTTAAAAAATGAAAAATGAGGCCATGAGCACTTAAATTGACCCATCCCGGTACAAACAGATGTCATGTTTTATAACCACTCTGTGGAACAGCGGAAGAAGTGGCACATTCTAAATGCTGGTGGTGTCAATTTTACAAGATAATTTTTTAAATTTTGTCATTTGTCACCTTAACCACTAGTATTTTACCAACTCATAAAGTCACGAACTTGAAGTTTGATTCCGACTTTTAATATCCCCGCTTTAATCACTCCCGATTACATAATTTGACATTCAAAACCCCCAAACCGCCCCTTCTCCTCCTCCTCCTCCTCCACTCTTCCTGTACAAATGAAAAGACAGACAACAGTGGTACTCATGGAGGCCAAGGAGTCATGCAAATTAACGTCAATCAGCATGTGTACTTTTTGGCCCTCCAGAGCCCCGTGAAGAGAGGAGGTGTGGGGGCCAACGGAGTATAATTGGGCCCGGGCTGATTAGCGAACGAACGCTGGAACGAGGAAGAAGGAGCAATGCTCAGGAGATATGAGAACGCAGAGAGCAGGCGAAACTGACAAGCCATGCGGGATAGTGGTTAAGATCGCAACGTGAAATAATGTACATGGTGCCTATTCATCACTGTGATAGATTAGATTAGCTAGATAAAGATACGATAGATAAATGACATCATGGAGGAGTGGAAGATTATTCAACCAATGAAGCTCTGGTGAATTCCATGGCCATTTTGGCCAAATAAAAAATAGGCACTTTTGGGCACAAATTGGATATTTTCACATTTGTTGCCATCAGATTAGATATTAACGGTTGTGTGTTTACACTGTTACACAAACTGTATTAAAGTCTTATTTTTTTTCCCCCACTGTCCAAACTGTTTATTGGTTCACCCACATGATATTTTGTCAGGTTGCTCGTGGCATGGAGGTAGAGGAAGAGGAGAACCCTTAAAAGCAGGGAAGCGAGGCAAGGGGAAATTTAAAGGGAAAACAAAAGGCTACAAGGAACTTGGGAAAAAAAACTAAAATGCCAAAAAGTACAAAACAACAGCGAATGACAAAACACAACAACTTGACTAAACTAAATTAAACTGGGAGAGACAGGCAGGAAGTAAAACAGACATGGACATCGGACAAGAACAACTGACAACTGAAAACTGAAAGAAAACAGGGAACTAAATATAAACAAATTGACGAGACAACGAGGAGCACCTGGACAAGACACAAAGGATTGGAAGGACCTGATTGGTTTACAGCTTGGGTAGACAAACACAGGTGGACAAAATTAACATGATGAGACAGAAGACACAGGAACAAAAGGCAAAACATGAAACTAAAGTCAAAAACCTAAATATCCAAACAGACATGACTTATTTACTATCCAATGAAACATGAAATAAATAAAAGTACATGTTGTGCATTTAAAACAACCACATAGATGAGCACTTCTGTCTTAATGGTAA
Source organism: Idiotropiscis lumnitzeri (assembly GCF_059441095.1). NCBI lineage: Eukaryota > Metazoa > Chordata > Actinopteri > Syngnathiformes > Syngnathidae > Idiotropiscis > Idiotropiscis lumnitzeri. The sequence continues at coordinate 15,053,997 of NC_142398.1, read as the reverse complement.
TGCTGAATTGCATCGACGTTGCAGTGCTTTAACCGTTTAGACCAGGTGTGGGCAAACTATAGCCCGGGGGCCTCATGCGGCCCGTTAAACGTTTTAATCCGGCCCGCCAAACTTGGAAAAAAAAAATTATAAACCTTCAAACACAGATATTTTGTTGTAATGCTTTTGTTCATTTTCATTTCAAATTAAATTTTTTTTCTTTCTCCGATGCGGTGAGGTTACCAAAACACACCATCCATCTGCTCCTGGTCCGGCCCCTCTGTCAAATTTTAGTACCCATTGTGGCCCGCCAATCAAAAAGTTTGCCCACCCCTAGATTAGACAAAAATTGGAACACAAATGGCGGAGCAACATTAGCACAGACAGTTTCACAACAGTCCCAGTCATAGTCTTGATTTCAGATTCACACATTTCTGAGTTACGAGCATGATCACGCGACTAAATTGAACTCATATCTCAAGGCACCACTGTTTTAAAAAATATCTGACCTCAGAAAAACTCAGTGAAAGACTGATCAGGCTGTCTAATCATCAACAGAAGAGAAACACCTTGCTCTCCCTCTCTCTCTTTCACACACACTCAAAGTGGAAAAACATCTAGTTTGACCTTATCACTGCAGACATTTGGACCTCACAGAATCAGTCGTTACATGCTTCTCATTGCCCTTTTCAGCCACACACACACACGCACACACAGACAAAATAGAGTTCACAATGCCAGTGGTAAAAATCGGCGCTAATGCTGCCTCCCTCGCCTCCCCCGCACACACATTTAGGTCCATGTCACTCCATATCACCCAAACAGCACATGGACCAAATGTCAGCCGTGAGTACTGTGCAAGTGTGTGCAGCACCATTGACAAGCATGGAAGCAGCTTGTTGAACTAATAGCCTTACTAATGTGTCCTCGTTGCCCCTCCCTCCTCCGCTTTGTCGCTCTCTGCGAAATTGACACCTATGAAGTGACCGCAAAGCGGTGCGATTTTTTTTTTTTTAATGGGCGAAATAGAAGATGAGGAACTGGTTGACAAGCGTCAGACCCTCTCGCCCTCACGTCTGATTCTGTCCATCCCTGCAGGCTCCCTGAGGGTTTGTCTCTGAGGATGGTGCTATGATGAATAGCCCTGTCTAAGCTAACCTAGCAGAGACCAATTAGAGTGAGGGAACGGAAGGAGGGAAAAGAATAGAGGAGGAAGAGCACAAGGGGGGAAAAGTGGGATGGAAGAGGACAGGCAGAGGTTAAAAAGCAGGTAGCCTGACTGGGGCAAAGTGGAAAGTTGAAAGGAGTCGTGTTGTCTACAAGTGTGTGTGCGTGTGTGTTGGGGGGGGGGGGGGGGGTGCGCTTGTGTGTGTGTCTACGCTGTCAGTGATGGAGAAGAAGAAGCAATGTGAGACCTCAAAGTGTTAACCTCACCAGCTGCTGCTATAAGGAACACTTTGACTGTGGAGATGCTCAAACAGGACAAGGTATTTCCTCTTCATTCCCGTTCACTCGCATGTCACATTTGCTGGGTCATAGGGTCAAAAGATAAAAAATAAAACGGTGTCCAGCCATATAATAAGTAGGATAGGATAAGTCTGCGACATTTTGTTCTATTAAAAAAAAGGAAAGAAAAATAGTTATTAGCATCAGGGGTGAGCTGGAGCCTACCCCAGCCGAGTGTGGCGAAGAGACTGAGTACATCCTGGACTGGCTGCGGGTCAATCACAGAACACAGAGACACAAAAATTTAATTTCACATTCACACATTATAGTCAAAATTGGAATTGAGCTTCAGTTTGAACATTCTATAACATCGTCTTACTGATCTAATATAATTTCGCACCGCCGCTAACCTGTGCTGCATCAGCGCTAATTAGCTAAGTAGCATTAGCCTGTTAGCAGCTGAAGGCTAATGGCTGCCTAGCTCTGATTCCAAGAATACTTTAACATTGTTAATATGTGAAAACTATGACCTATCGCCATCAAAATCCATATGCACATCCCTACTCTTGTCCACTTCAACCTGTAAAAATATAAAAAAAAGGATTAGCACAGTGTTTTCACTTTTGTGGAGATGTTAATGGATATTCCTCATATTAGCTCACATTTATTGTCAATAAAATCCCCAAAATTTTGCTGATGGCTTTCATATTTTCACAGGTTGAAGTGGGAAATGTGTAGAGATGTTCTGTCTGTTTTTCAGTCAAAAGGTGGCAACAACATGTGTCAAAGCAATCTAGGAATTAATATGACGCCCCTTGACTCCTCTTTTCACTGGTGTTGTCAGGCTGAGATGAGAAAAAAAAAAGCCCATAAATAAAAAAAAAAAAATTGTTATCATTAAGATGTGTACTCAATCATGACTGAATTTTACATTTTTTCCATACAGACTTATCATATAAGTGCCAATGTTGAGCCCAATCAAGTATCCCTTTAACGTTCGCAACTCGAGGTGCACCTGCACAAATTAATGAGTCCCAATACTGCTCAGTCACATCGTCTCATGACTCTCCTCCTTCTCCTACGGGCCATCGGAGAGACAATTACAAACAACTCGGCACCCATTTATCGCCAACAATTAATCTACATCAGCGCAGGCCCTCCTTCATAAACGGACGCGGGAACACAGAGGAAACGAACGCGAGTGCAATGAAGTCGAGTCAACAGAGAGAGCGAGAGGGGAAGGCTGACGGCACAATTAGGCTTTTTAATTCTCTGCTTGAGTGGGCCGGTCCAGTCTTTATGCTAATTAGAAGGCCACGGACATGTCATAAATCTCTATGATCCTGCCTCATTTCCCCCTCTGTCTGTCTCTTTCAGACACAAAGTTCACTCATTACTTTTTATGTCGGTGCTGTGCGGCTGCTGTGTAAATATACTGGGTCGAAAATTGATTTTTGCCACTTTGAATTAAGCGAATAGTCTGCTACATCTCCACAGTAGTTTCTCTGGCCGTTAACTCGCTTTATTAGTTTTTCAGCTTGTGTTTTGTATGCACACGAGCAAAACAACACTCGAATACACACAAAAAAAAGAAAATATCCCCTTGTTCTTATTTTCTCACGTCTCTTCATCTCCATATGACAGACAAGGCTAATGATGAGAAAGCAGGGAAACAATCCAGACATAATTGGGGGTGCACATTGAAAGAGAGCCAGAGAGGGAGAATGAAAGAGATCCATAAGTGGACAACTGGCGGCTTTAGGCACAAGCAGCTCATATTTTCACCCTCATTTAGGCCAGGCCTGTTCCAGAGCCAATTTAAACAAGAGAGTCTACGGAGCGAACAAATCAAGTTGTATGCTAATTAAGAATGAAAGCAAAAGCAGGACAAAGGTGATTTTATTGCAAGTTTTTTAAAAAAAAACGAAACTCAGCTTTGCTTCACATAATCAAAAACTCTCAGTTTTCTCTTCTCCTGGTGCTTGACCTTCTCATGACCGACATCAGCGGGCTGCTGCGTAAGCGTCCAAATGGCCACGCCCCCCAACAAACCCACATGCAGCAGGTAGAGGCCCACATGGACACAGGTGAGAAGCGCTGACGTGAAGAGGCTGAGCACGCAAAGTGGCGTCGCCACCAGCAGCAACACCGAGTGACGAAGGGCACTGAAGACCAACGGTGGGAGCGAAACGACCACTCTGACCAGAGTGGACGTCAGGCTGGAGTACAGAGACAGTGGAGATAAAAGGAAGGAGACCACCGTCTCACTCATTGTTGCTCCCTGCAGGGGAAAAAACAAATGCACTTTGAACCAGGGCTTGGCAATTAATCAAATTTAACTTTTGATTTTGACTTCTTGCAATTCTAAACGAATGATAATCTAAAAAATAAAAAAATAAAATAAAATAAAAAACCTCTGTGATTGTTTTTTTTTGTGGTACTCTACAATAGAAAAAAAAGTCAATGAAGTCATCAGCAAGTGTCGACTTTACAAAATGAAATCAAATAACTCCTTGTGCAACTCACAATGCAGGTGTTTTGTTACTCAAAGTCAGCTGTTCGATTTGCCTCCGACCAACCAATCAGAGGATGGAAAAATGCTGATTTCGCCATGAGAATTAATTTTAAATCCAATTTCCCAATTAGACAGTCCTATTGCTCGTATCGTATTAGCTACGAAGGCCAGCACAAGGGCACGAAGGCCCTTGGCTGATTTACATGACATTACATAGAAGCTGAAATCTGATTGGACAAAAAATAAATAAATAAATCGAACACCCACATTTGAAACAGTCAAGAGAAGGGATGCAGCCATCACGGCGTCATTGGGCCAAAATCAAGATTATAAAGCTTGTGAACCCATCGTGAACAACATATATAGAGTCCCCTTGACACCATGTTGATACACACATGAAACTTTTTGTCACCAAATGGGTCAATCCAGATCACTTCACATGCAGGCCAAACCTTTTTCTACGTACCTGACATGGGGTTGCATGCACACTGCTGTTGAAAATCCAAGCTCTGTACAGCCCTATCCTCGCCCAGAAAATAACAAGTCTCAAAACAGAAGTGTCAAATATTGCGCCACATTAAAGTGAAAAACTCCAGTCAACTTACATGAGAAGAGCACAATGAGAGCGACTGCCAGCAGAAGCCTCATCTTTCTCCAACACGCACACCGGCAAACAACTTGGCTTTCAGCTCAAGACGGGAACATTTGGGAATGATTTCAGCTAGCAAAGTCTCTCTGTGGTCCTTCACATTCCTCACTTAATCTTCTTAGGTTGCACAATAAAAACTCACAAATTGTAAAGCAGCTGCTGGCGTGGAATTAGAGCGCCACCTGTCTGTATGGAGGCACAGTGACACAACACTGACATAGTTTTTGTTTAATTATCGTCTGGTCACTACAGGATTTTTCTTCAGAGTCTGGATAAATAGGGAGAGTTAGAGTCAGGAAGACGATGCCGTCTTAAAAGCGAAATTTATTCATTCTATTTAGGATGAACTAAAATTGCAGCATTTGGCAATTTTATTACAGTAAGCAGAATTGCATTTATTTTATTTATTGTAGAATCAAATCACAAGAACTTGTCTTTAGAGGCGCTTTACATATGGAGCAGGTATAGAACCTTTCACTCTCCCCAACTCATTGCGACAAAACTGCATCTGCAAGATACAGATGGAGTTTTATTAGGAACATGAGGCGGAGGAGACCTGCTACTATGCTCTTGTCAGAGCCATTTTCGAACAGAACAAATACTACATGCATACAATTGTTGTTTACTCTTTGTATTTGTTGTTTGAAGGTTTATGAACACCATAACGCCGATGCTAATTTCTGTTAGCATGTCTATGGCATTTGACATTATACAGTATGTTAGCAATAAGCTAACAGACTATTTGGTTTTGTCGATAATTTCGGTGTTTAATGTGTACGTTTTGGAGTAAATGTTAAACGGTACTGACAAATAGCTTTAATTGGGCTCTTATTTGGACAACTGTGCGAGCAAGTCTTCATTTTCTTTCCGCAAAATGTTATGTAATAGTCTCCTTTTTCCTGACAGAAAGGAAATGGGAACAGAAGCTAAACTACTCGAAAGCGCATGTGAGGGAGGTAAAACTATTTTTAAACAACTTTAATATGGCTCCTCTATATCATAGATTGTTATTTTGCATATGTTGGTCTGGAAGTTATCCCCGGTGACAAATGGGTCTTATATATATATATTTTTTTTAAATGATGTGAAGAAATGACTTGCATTAATTCAATTGCAGAAATCATTTATTTTGCTCCCTTTACATTGTCACAGACAAACATTGATACACGAAACGAACAAACAATTGTACACCCACATTTAAAAAAAACAATGACATCAAATTAGTAAGCGGTGCTTTCTTTAGGCAACTAAATCAAGCCGATTAAGAGGTTAAAAATGTACAGAAATCTTGATGAAGAGCTGTACAGTAAATAAAATTCATACATTATTCTCTCATGAATTGACAAGAAGTAAAACTAAATCACATATTGGGGGGGGGGTGCCTGAGCACAATGCATATAACTGTAATGCTTGTTTTGAGGCTTGCTGGGATTAAAAAAACTGTGACTTGTAATGCTCAGATGCTGGATGTGGAAAGGATGTCCTCCACCAGGTGCTTATAGACCCAAGCGTCTCCTTTTAGTCGCTGACGACGCACGCCGACCACTTCCGGCCTGTGCAGCAGGCACACCTCTAGCTCAAAGGCCATGGTCACCTTGCCAAAGTCATCCCAGGTTCTGCACTTTACCGTGTAGCTGTACAAAAGAAAAACAGTAAAGTTTCTCGATGTTGCATTAACATTCAAAGTGTAGTGAGAGGCAGATGGAAACATCTCTTACCCTTTCTGGCTGAATTCGACATTTTTCTCAGGCAGGACCGAGAGGATCTGGTTCAGCACCTGGTCCGGGTTGGTCTGCCCCGTCAGGGTCACGTTGTACTGGGCCTGCAGGGAGGTGAAGCACGCAGTCAGACACGGCACAGACGGAACAGCGTGTTCATTCGGGAGGTGCGTACGTACCTTGATCTTGCGCGGGTTGTCTCGCAGCGCTCGTCTCTTGCTGGGGGTGAGCATGGTGATCACCTTGTCCAGGCCCCTCTCCAGTGAGCCAAACACTCGCCCTCCCCTTCGCTTCTTTCCGCTGTCTCCGCTACCGGCCATGTCCAAAGAGCGAGACCTATATCGGAAAACGCAGGCAAAACCTTTAACAGATGGCGTTGGTGTACAGAATTGTTTTTTTTTTTTTTGTTAGTTTTAATTTCCTTCAAAGGTGTGAGACTCGCCTTCTTTCAGGACTAAAGGGGAGGATCTCAATGTTGGTTGTTTCTTTGCTCTCTGCCACTCTCCTCTTCCCGGGCTCTTTAGAACCACTGCCTTCAGCTAAAACACAAACATCTGAAGTGAATGGCATGTCACCACCGTAGGATCATCATAACAACAACAACAACAACACAATATCATTTGGGAAGTCCCAATTGTATTGCTTTTGCGTCTGAGTCACATTACGTTGAGGATCTTACGATACCAAATCCCGAACCAATACCATGCTAATTATGTATTAAGGCGAAAGGGGGCTCGTGGAGTAGTGGTTACAACCCAGTAAAACACTGTCATTTTTTGACAGGTAAAGTCACGCCCTCGTGGAACATCAGCTGATAAAGACGGGTCACAAGACACCACCATGTGACACTCTGAAGAAGGCGAAAGACTCGCCGAAACATGTCAGGTAGAAAATTAACCTTAACAAAATTGTCTGCTCTAAATTAATTAGTCAAAATATAAATAGTAAGAAGACGACAAAATTAAATGAATACAAATACTTCACAAAGTGCTGCCCCCTGTAGGTGGGGTAAAAAAAACAAAACTTCACATTGTGAATTTCTCCCCTCAGAAACAAGTAACTTTTGTATTCAAAGTTCCACCAAGGTGATACCATGGTGAGCAGACAACTCGGGGGTGAGGTGTTTTTTTTTTTAATGGCGAAAGAAAAAAAAGAAAAAAACAAAACAAGGGTGCAGGCGGACACAATATCCGCATCAGATTCTGCTTAGCACATAATTGAGGCTGTAATGACCTACGATTTCTATTAGCGTCCATCATTTGAGCCAATAGAATTAGCCTCACGATAAGCCGAGTGGCCAGTTGACAGTGCTAAGTGTGCGTGGCCACTTTCAAAAGCATAATGACGGGGAAATCATAGAAACAGAAAAAGCTCAAAGGAGGAGAAAACAAACCAAACAACATCTGCCATAAAAAAAAGGCTATTACGACAAGACAATTTATTTGCAAATGTGTGCCATGTGTTTGTGGTGCTGTCATGATTCGAGAAGCATGAAGATAAATATATCGACGGGAAGAAAAAAAAACAAAAAAACAACACTTGATGGCCAAAAGTAACGGGACACCTGGTCATTCCACCAACTCTTTGCACTATAAAATGTCAGACTCGCTTGGGAAGACTTCAACTTTTAAGAGTCTGTCTACAGGAATCTTTGAACTAGTCATCCAAGCAACAGTCATGTTGGACCTGAGAAAGGGCCTGCTAGCTAATCTTTCCTCTAGTTCATCCCAAAATTTAGTTTGATGGGCTTGGGTTCAGGGCTCTCAAACTCTTCCACCAAACTCACTCAAGCATGGCTTTATGGATTTTGCTTTTTTCACGCACACATAATAAAAAAGGACCTTTCACAAAGTTCCTCTACAAGAGCTGGAAGCAGAAACCACTCACAAAATATTGTTTAAATAACTGGCTTTCGGGTGAAATTTATAGATGAACCTAAAATATACGAGCACCTCTGAGGAGTAATTCCACCTCCTTGATGCTCATTAAGCAAAATAAGAAAATCGTGTTCCAACCTTTTGGTGTGCTTCTGGTGCCATTGGACACATTTTGATTGGGTGTGTTCAACACATTCTTGGGGCGTGTGTTCTTCTTGCTGGAGGAAGGAGTGCGAGGTGGAGGCTGTGCAAATATCTCCACATCTTTCTCCTGCTGGGCAACATTCTCTTTGTTCTCACTGGCTTGTTGGTGCCCTTTGTGTCTCCTCTCTTGGTGGTGTTGGCCTGTCACTTGACCTCGCTCAGATGGCGGGCTCCGAACACATCTTTTCTCTAAAGGAGAAGCCGACCTCTGTAGAAATAAATGTTGTATTAGAATATTTCCCCGGTGAAGCATAATAGACATGTTTGTCCCCACCAGGGCTGAACAATTTATCAAATTCAAATTGACGGCGAAGTGTAGTAGAAAACCTGCGATTTGGAGGAAAAACAATATGTAAGATATATTAAAAAAAATATATATATTTATATATATATTTTATTCATTTATATTGTTTCTAGATAAGTTAGGTACTAAAGTGGAGGCCACCTTTACATATCATTGTTGCATGAAACATGAAAAGTTGAAGTGATAAAGCCACAGGTTTGTTTCCATTACTGTTGCAATCTAATTTACATCTTAAAAAAAAGAAAAGAGCAACATAGAGAAATAATAATCAAAAAAACAGCATTAAAATCGCAATTAGAGTTCCACAAATCGTTCAGCTCAAGTCCCCACTTTAACAAACCTTGTCGTCCGTAATTCGTTCCATCCTCTCGCGTACCCCCCGAGTAGGATGTGTGACAGGTACCCAGGGACAATCATCGATGTAGTCCGAGCAAAGATCCAAAGAACCCAGAATTACAGCGTCATCGTCGTCAGCAAAGTGAAGCGATTTCTTAGCCTGGAAAAGGGGAAAAGTATTTATTTCAGTGGCTGAGGACTAGACATTGAGCTGGAAAGGCATGCTGGGAGTTGCAGTTGCACCTGTAATGGGCCATGTTGTGGAGAAAAGGCGTCCACTGTGGTGTGGGGCTCCATGTGGAGGCGCACTGGCTTGCCTCTCTGCTTCTTGGACAGCAGTAGCAAGAATGTGGCTGTGATGTGGTCGTAGCGCCACTGCACACACGACCACACATTTAAATCAGTGTACTGGAGGTCAGGTTTGTTGTGCAGTCACTGAGAATGACTGAATAGAATTTAGGAAACAGTAAAATGTCTCATGTGAAACCGTGAGAGGTTGAACAATGTTTTCTGGTTGGTCTCATATGAATGAATAATTTCTTTAGGATAAGTGCTTCCTCGATTTAAATTGGGAGTTGACCCGACTCACAAGTTTTGAGATAAGAGTTATCCATCACAGTTTGAGTTATAAGTGCTCACCGGGGAGGCAGCAAACAACAAGGCATAGTTTGACAGATCGTGCACAATTATTTATAAAAAAATAAATAAATAAAAAAGAGAGGTCAAGTGCTTGCTTCACGCTTTTTTTTTTTTATCCATCCGGTTGAGGTTTACATTCAAACTAAACCTCAAATAAACACAATTGCGCATTGTGCATTTAATCACACCAAGTAGAGATGGGCAAACGAAACAAGCATAAATGTTATGGTAATTATAAACCCATCAACAACTTTTTTTAAGCACAAGTGGAAGCCTCAGATGCGGACTGAGCATACGACAATACAAACATTCTTTATCCACTGCAAAAAAACAAATATTTTTGCATCTTAGATGAACCAGTCTTCTGTTTCAATAGCAAATGTCTGTATTATACTGCCCCCAAGTGGCCAATGAATTATCATGATGCACAAACTATTTCTTTACATTCTATTTAATGACACCCTCACTATGTTTTTATGATGTACAATTCAGTCAAGTGCTATTTTGTTGCACCAAAAAAAACATGTTGCAAAATTTTTGGTTGGTGTTTTATGTAGCACCGAACTGATTTTATTAAATGTCCATGCATTTTATTCCGTAAAAAGGTGATTTGCAATGTGCGTGTGATGTTGAGACTTGTGCACATTGCTCAACCTTTGTCCAAGTTTGGTGTGGATGCAAAAACAGTGGCACATACCTCTTTAACAAGAGCTGTGGTGCTTTCTCTGGAACGCTTCATGTTGACTGCCATTTCAGTGATACAGTCCTCATCTATGTGACCCAGCTACAAAATAAACAGTTTAGTCGAACAGCACTGCAAGCACACAATTTCAACTAATTTATTGAGCTTTGATAAATGAAACCTACTGGCTACTTTGAAGTGTGAACATGCAGTATTTATACGTTAATAGATGCACATATTTATTTGTTCGGGTACCGGCTGTCTGCTGCACCACTCCACAGGGCTGTTGTAGTCTTTCATTACCCAAGGGTGTTCAAGCAGTTTCCGCACTGGCAGACGCAACTTGGGGTCCACCTAAAGGAGAAAAATGGTAACTGCAACTAAATATGACTCTAATGACAGTATTTGACTTAAAAAAAAATGTTTTTCCATTATGATATATGTCTTCATACCTGCATCATTTGGTTGAGCAGGAGGATGCTTCCTGGGGATAGCCATGGAGGGTTGTCATACTTTCCTCTCTGAAAATACATTTGTCATATACATACGTTAGAGCGCAGTAATAAATTTGAAATACAAACTAACATCTGGTGGTGGTGTTTTTTCTGGAAAAGCTTTATAGGTAATATCCAGGAAATGACCTCGTTAAAAGGGATGAGAAAATATTTTAAGTGGCTCTGCAAGCAAGAACGCGTTTTTCTTCTTGCCCTAACTTTAAAGTCTTCTCGTCACAGGATGATAAATTAGCATCTGGATGACACTTAAAAACAGGTTTGACACTTACACATGTACACATTATATATGTAATCATTAAAGCACGGGTCAAAGACTGCGATGCTCGTAACATGTTTGTAAAATAAGTAGATTAGAAGTTGACGATTTGTGGCATGTGATCTTACAATGTAAATGAAAAAAGGAAAAACAAAAGTTAAGAGGACTGAGTAAGGACCCTAATATGTAGGAGGGTACACGCTTGTTTATGACGCAACTTAATAGAGCCTAGACAAGGGACAGCAAGGCAGCTTTATTAATATAGCGCATTCCATACACAAGGGAATTATGCTTCACATAAGTAAAATCACAAAAAGACCGCAATCCCAGATGTCTTGACGTGATCAGTCTTGGGTGTTTGTTTTCCTTTTGCACTAACAGTCTGCTGGGAAATACTCCCGCCTCATAACACTGTAACCTAACTATCAATAACTTTTCGCAGTCACAGTATAGTGAATGTTCGGAGAAAAAAAATAAAGGTGATTAAATTATGAAAATGAAGATTGAGCTCTTACAGTAATTTTCCTGTAGAGGACCACGCAGTTGTCGTCATCAAAGGGCAGGTAGCCACATAGCAGAGCAAACAGCAGGACGCCCATACTCCACACGTCAGCCTGGAACACGGCATTGTTTGTTAGAAATCATTCAACCCTACTTCACGGCACCAAGAAGGTAATTCTAGAGGAAAATCTGGCTTTTTATGTACTTTGGAAGACTATTCGTATTTAGAACAAGTTTTTATGAGACGACAAAAAAAAAAATGTGAAGGATTCACCTCTGATCCAATATAAGCTTTCCCCTGGATGAGCTCAGGAGCAGCATAAGCCGGACTTCCACAGCACGTCATCAACTCATAACCAAGGCCTCCCTGTGACACACAACCACACATTAAAGGAAATGTCACATTCCCTTAACAGTTACAGCATTATCATAGTATCCAATAAAAATATTGTGCCATTCCAAAGTCTTGACTTGGTCAGAGAGGCCTTAAGTTAACAATATGTTTATTGTGTGATGAAGAACAGCACTTCAAATTCCCAAAACAATCAAACAGTTAATTTACCTCTCTGACAGTGCCAGTTCATATCAATCTTGCATTGGATGTCACACTAAAGTGTACACATGATCAAGTACCTTAGGTTTGGCACATAAGCCAAAATCTATAAGCTTCAAGTTGTGGTCTCCATCGATCAACAAGTTCTCCTAATGTTTAGAGGGACAGCAGAAGATTAGATCAGCAGTTTTAAAAAAGCCATACGTAGGAACATAAACCACTTAAAAAGCTTCCACTCATGCACTCTGGTTTTACCGGTTTTAGGTCCCTGTGTGCGTAACCCTGGCTGTGGACGTAGGCCATGGCAGACACGATTTGTCTGAAAAACACTCTCGTCTCCTCTTCGGACAGACGGTCCTTTGCTATAATGTAATCAAACAACTCCCCTCCGGGACAGTACTGCAAGAAATACCGATGCTGGAGTCAATATGGGAAAGAAGACAAATGAACAACTGCAGTTTACTTCCCTGTACGCTCACCTCAAGTATCATGAGGATCTGCGTGGGGGACTCAATGACTTGGTAGAGACGGCAGATGTGCCGATGACTGAGGTTCTTCATTGCTTCGATCTCCACCTTCACACGAGGAAGATCCTCCTAGGAAAATATATGGAAGCTGGCTTTAGCTGACATTTTCATCTTTACAGTGTCATTTATATATATGTAGATATCGTATAAAGTCTAAAAATATTTGGATTGCTTGAAAGATGACGCCAAAGAGCAATTTGAAAAAAAAAATCTTGTCCCAAACTACTTTATTTTATCAGTAAAGTGTCCACTTTCTATACCATATACAGTAGACACTGTAAATTGCAATTTCCATTCCCATCTGCAAAGATTTTCATGAACATAGTCACGACTTTTTGAGAACAAACCTTTACATTGATATGTTCTGGACAAATCAAAAATAGAATAGATACACCACAAAAAGTAATTAATCACAATCGTTGTCGTTTTTTTAATACATTTGCATCAAAAAGACTCACCCCAAGATCCTTCTTGTTCATTATTTTAATAGCCACCTTTTCCCCTGTCAGGATGTGACGACCCAGCTTTACTTTAGCGAACCCGCCTGAAAAAAAAAGAAAGAAAAAAAATGGAAGAATTGGACAAGACAAACTTTCGTCACAGGTTTTTCTGTCAACAAATTACCTGAACCGATAGTCTCATAAACCTCGTAGTATTTGTGGAGCTCTTCGGCCACGCGAGGCTCCGTCCTCTCCACCGGCATCCTGCCCGCTTCAGCCGCACGATGTTCCAGCCGCCTGTCGGACACAACACCGACCAAGCAGACATCTAATTAATTAGTACATGTCAAAAGCTTGACATAATAAATGGTAGGTCGCGAAAATTATACGACTGCTAAAACCGATTCTTAGCTCGCCAATTGTGTGTTACGACCTGCAGACGCAATATAACTTACGTTAGGAAAAAGCACACGTCTGGAACGACGGCGATTCTCGCGGTCACCTGAATGTGTGACGATGCGTCAAACGAGAATGGTAATTCCGTCAACAAACAATCGAAATACAAAAAGGGGAACTGCCAGATGAGAATGTTTTGTCAGAGCAATTTGAATTTCGCACGTTAAACCTCAACTTCCTGCTTCCGCTTTGGCTCCTTACCGCCTCCAAGTGGCCAAATTCGTTACTGTCGCGATTATTATGAGCTCCGAAATGTCATGGAAGTGCTTCCATAAATGTAATTCTCGAGTCTCAAGACAACGTGGCGGTCATCTAATGTTTACATACTCTGCCTGACATTTGTTTGAATTTGCGCTCGAGCATGTTCTACCCTTGCTTGACTTTTTTTTCAGATTATTCAGCCGCCTTCCATGTTCTGAAAACATTTTAGGTTAATTCAACTCAAAACGGTGTCGTTGGGTGTAGCGTACAAAATAATTAACAAACAATTATTGTGTTGACGGCGGCCGACTGGTTAGCACGATGTCCTCGCAGTGCAGAGGTCGTGGGTCCGATTCAGATTTAGAGTGTCCAAATCACCCTGCCATGCATGTTTTTGGAATGTGAGAGAAAATCAGAGTACCCGGGGAAAACCCACACAGGCACAGGGAGAACATACAAACTTCGCACAGGAAGGCCACAGATGGATTTGAACCTTACACCTCTGCACGGTGAGGCCATTGTGCCGCCCTCAACCCTGTCTTACAACATTCAAAATATATTTAATTTTTATATTTAAAACGATTTAAATGTGTGATACATTTTAATGTAAATATTTATGTTCATTTTTCTAGAATAGAAAATTGTGATGTTCAACTTTTACAAAATGGTGTGATATCCCCAAACTTACTTTTTTTTTTTTAATAAAGAAACAAAAACAAAACATGCAGGCTACGCTAAATGAACCACTCGGAGCTTCTGTGCTTTTTACCACAACGGCAGAATTTTGAAATAATTTCTTTGATGACGAGCCAATTAATTAATTAATTGTTATTGACTAGTGACCACCTAGCACAGGCTCTCTTCTGCCCTTTTCCCCAAGTCAGGCTTAGGTTTTAACGCCTCATCACAGAATGCAAACTAGAGAATGAACCAATTGATTTAATACCAAGCTGATGAAAGTGTGTCCAACATACAGTCTTACACTTAGCTTGTAAAACTAAATGTTCAATGGTGAGTTTACCAACATGGAATGAGAGAATGAGTCAGAGGAAAGTGAGTGATTGTTTTTCAGCATCAAGTGTTTCTCATGGTTGTTAGCGAGCTAACCGGTGGTTAGGAGACGTTCACCTGTCAGAGGGAAGTCACAAGCCTCTCATTTGCTTTGTGGATTTCAGCTGGCCTGCCAGGAGTGGACGTCCAGACATCAAACGGGCCACATCTGGAAGAGAGTTGAGAGGGGAAGGTGAATGAGGGGAGCAAACCAAAACATACGTGCTCATTTATTAAACACATAAAAACGGGCAAAAAGAGCTTTGAATACCTCAAAGCTCGCAAAGCACTACACAGGTGCAGTGAAAGTCCATTCACCAATTTGCTCAGATTAATTCATTTGGAGTACTAATTATGAATTGATAGCAATATAAGTACAGAAAAAAATCATTGGTACATTTTCCTCAATTGTAATGAGTAATTTAGTTGTGAAATGTAATAAAGGATCACCTTCATTACAATTTATGTAAGTGTTTCATATAGATTTAAATTAAGGTACTCCTAATATAATATTTAAATGTACCTAATTAAAGTCACTGCACGTTGTAGATTCAAAATGTTGTTTTTTTTTTCCCATAGTGTAGTGAATGCAATTAAACTTTTTTTTTGGGGGGGGGTGGAATTCCTTTGCACACTTAACAGAAAAAAACTGGCTTTTCCCTGTCTACACATCCTTGAGGAATCTTGCCTAATGTCGTTAAAGATCTTTGTCCAGAAGCTGTTGCTCCACAATCACGCTTGTAAAGTTTAATCAGACATGACACTTTGTCTTATCACACACACACATACACACACGTGCACATGCACTCATAGGGCAAACTAACACTTTTGTCATCACGGAGCTTAATGTGGAACGTAATTCTTCGGATTCCCTATTAAACTTTAGGGGAGCGCCTGTCACATCACAGCGTCGCGAGTCACCGCAGGGGGGAGGCGTCATGGAATTGGCCATGTGCCAGAGAGTCGTACAATACAAAAAGAATTGTACACGTTGTCTGTTTTCTGTATGTACAGTGGATATATATAAAAAAAAAAAGTCTACACACCCCTTGTTCAAATTGTCAGTTTTTTGGGATTAAAAAAAATGAGATCAAGATATATTTTTCAAATGTTTACCGCCATTAATGTGGCTTCTACACTGCATAATTGAATTAGAAAATAAAAACAGTTTTTATTTATAGGTAGTTTTTTTTTTACTGTACCAAGTTATCAAAATGCATATTGTAAATAAATGACAGTACAACTGATACATATTTTTAGGCACATTTCAAATTCTGTACTTGTTACTTACTAAATTTAGTGTGGACGACATCAATGACTTTCATTTGAGGTTGTCCAGCTTTGCAAGTTGACCAGCAATCCTTCATATTTACTCAATTATGTGTTAAAATCGTCATCTTGAAGTCTCACATGTACAACATTGTATATAATATACTTTGTAAGTGTGAGAAGTCTTTGAAAAGTTGCAAACTTCTCGGCTCCCAACAGTGTCCAGCTGGTTTGCCGCTCAAAATGAAATCCGAGATGAACATTTTCAGCCCGTCGCTGTGATTTCCACCTCGACACACGTGAGAAATGCACAAAAAGAAAAATGAATCCATTACATTGTTTTACTCTCAACTTCATAATTACGAGTTATGCTACATTTATGTTTTATAGGTCTCAAAACATAACTCCACTCAGACTAAAAACATTTAGTCAATGCGTCATCTGTGTTTGAAATTCTCCAAATGTGACCACATGTGAAGTTCTGGTTCGGGGCCATTAGATTTACAGTCACCTCTGAATCACCGTCACAATTTCCCATATGGTGAGCGAAATCCCAAAAGAGTGACTCAATGCTGAGTGGACATTCTTACAAGAGTTGTGTTTGTCAAAAAGAGAAAGAGATCACACTGAATCGGCAAGTCGGCATCCATTAAAAGCAGTCAGATTCAAGTATAAAAATATTACTCAAAATATTGCTCACAGATAATCAGGACTAATATGCTTCTTTAATTTTTTCTTTTATCATACCGGAGTCATTAATCTCCCTTGTTCCCTAGACTTGACCACGCTCTCTCTCCACTTTCTCTTTCCCCATCCATACTTTCTCTTCTCACCCAACACGCCAATCCCGTCTCGTCTATCACACACATCCTTCTTTGAGTGAGGGTGCGTGCGTGTGCGTGTGTGTGTGAACTCGAGAGACTGACATTGTCTTCCTCCCTCAATTGTATCTTTCCATGGCTGGATCGTGGCAGCGCGTCTGCTCCCTGCAGCTGGCTCTCCTCCAATTCTTTTGCCTTCTTCAGCCGACGTCAGGTGTTGCCGCTGGGAATACTGGAGCCAAGGTAAGAATGGTGACTGGTATGATGTCACTGACACTGAGTCTGAAAATGTCCTCTTTCAGGATGCGGTTTTTATCTTCTTACGTTCTTCACCTCTTATTAAGGCTGCTCCTTCTTAGTTAAGAAAAGGCAAAGAAAGTGCTATGTGAACTACCTTTTGAATCTTGTGAAGTGTGCGGAAATCTCTTGTGATATGTCGATGGATGCCACAGACTGGGAAAGAAAAAGCAAGTTGAGTTTTACTGTTGTCATGTATGACATTGATGATATAGTTTGCAATCGGTTTCAAATATTTTAGGCATTTCTTATATCGTCACTGTCCGGTGAAATATCCAATTTTGTCATTTTAAAAAAAAAATCTGTAACGTGGAAACACCATTAATGTAAACAAAAAAAAAAAAGGAAAAAATGGACATCAGTGATTTTCATCGCCGATACAAGCATACTATTAAACTCATCTACGTCACAGTTTTGAGGTTCTGTATTTGAATCTCATCTTCGGCCTGCCTATATGTGGAGTTTGAATGTTCTCCTCATGCTTGAGTTGTGTTTTCTCTGGGCATTCCAGCTTCCTTCCACATTCCCAAAAATTCATTGAAGTCCAAATCATTGACAGTATATTGTAGTTGTAAATGTGAGTTTTAATGGTTGCTTATTTAATGTCTAATGTGCCCTGCAGCTTGTGTATGATACAAGAAGATTTTGGACACAGGTGTTCATGCATAAAAGTGTTTGAATGTGTCTCTCAGCCGGGATTTGAAGTGGTGAAAGGGAATTTCTCTCGAATGTTCCTCCGCGTCGGCTATCACAAGATAGCAGTGATTCCCTCAGGAGCGTATAACGTCAGCATACAAGAAACCAAAAAGAGCCGCAATTACCTCGGTACACGCACGTCCAAACACACGCAAATTGCAGAAGATATATTTTCGGATGTTACCTGGGGTATCGTGTGTGTCTGCAGCGCTGCAGACATCAAGTGGGAAGAATATCATCAATGGCCACTGGGTGATTGACAGGCCGGGCATCTTCAGCGCAGTGGGAACAAAGCTGACGTACCAACGACCCAATGAAGTCCGCTCTCGCTCCGGCGAGTCCATCACGGCGCCCGGGCCGCTGACTGACGATCTGCTTGTTTATGTGAGACGCCCGCAAACGCGAAATAGCACGGGCATTGCATTTTGGCATCTGAATAAAGCAACAAATGATTTCTCTCTAGTTGATTTACCAGCAACCATCTCCCAGCGTCTTTTATGAGTATGTTTTACCTCTAAAAAACACAAACACAACTCCAGAGCCTTCTGCCGCCACCACCACCGTAGTGACATCTGTTGCAAGTAACGTACCTTTTATCATTTTTATAATTCAAGCAGCACATTTCAGCACAAATTAAAGTTGTTAGTCAAGACTCCATTGTATATATATATATATATATATATATATTTTACATTACATTACATTAACACAGTCACTGTGTGTCATCTAATAACTTCACTTACAGTTGAGAAGGTGCAGGTTGTGGGCGTGGCTACCAATGGCATATTCAAAGAGAAGCCCCGCCCACAGCTGGTTCCCTTACAGCCAAATCTAAACCGTCGTCCCCAGCCCGTCTACACTTGGACTGAGAAAGGCCATACGGAGTGCAGCACCACATGTGGCACCGGTGAGCAGATGGAACCAAGAATTGCTTAAGATGAGTTGGTCTACCCGTCACGTGGCTTCCAAACAAGCAATATTAATGTTGCAAAAATAATGTGTGCCCTCACCCCCCATTTAAAAAGCACCATCCCAGTCATTTTTTTTGTACAATCAATTGCATCATTGTCTTTGTCACGACATA
The DNA here is from genome assembly GCF_059441095.1 of Idiotropiscis lumnitzeri. Taxonomy (NCBI): domain Eukaryota; kingdom Metazoa; phylum Chordata; class Actinopteri; order Syngnathiformes; family Syngnathidae; genus Idiotropiscis; species Idiotropiscis lumnitzeri. The sequence continues at coordinate 15,034,982 of NC_142398.1, read as the reverse complement.
GTTTGCCTTTCATTATATACTGTAGAACTAGCCCACAATTTATTTTTATGTTCAGCATTGTTTTATTGCATTTTTTTAAATAAATGGTCATGTTGAAATGTTTGCATAAAATGTCAAATTTGTGTCAATTCTCAATTCATGTTTTTTTTCAATATTCAAAAAATTATTTTGCGTTAATTACTGAAAATTTGGGATTTGCGCGTGTCTCTGCCAGGTAGTCGTCAGGCGCTGTGGGAGTGTGTTGACAGGGCTCAGAGTACAAGTGTTCCTGCAGACTTCTGTGATCCAAGGCGTAAACCTTCAAACCAGGATGAAGAATGTAACATCCAGCCATGCCCTGCATAGTGAGTTCTGTAGCCTTTTGATTTTCATGTCTGTGGTCTAACAGACAGTAAGTGAGATGCAAAGGAGGGGGATTGCATTAAAAAGTATTTCATAAACTTAATTCTCACTTACTTGATTGAAAGGACCATTGCATATATAGGTCAAGATTCAGTGTTGGAACAAACACAAAATGACGTCTCTCTTGTGATTGGTTGACAGCTGGGATGTCGGGGAGTGGTCAGAGTGCAGCAAGAAGTGTGGCCCGGGCAGTCAGCACCGCCAGGTCATCTGCCGCCAGGTCACCCATATTCACTCCAACGGGTCAGAAACCTCAGTGACAGCGGCACCACAACTGTGTGGCTCAGCTGATGAACCGGTGACCGAATCTTCCTGCCAGCTCAAAATTTGCAGCCAGTGGGAGATACGATCAGAGTGGAGCACGGTGAGATCAAGTCTACTAAACGTTATTCGAATGTAAAAATTAGTGCTTTTATGAGGATGATCGCAGAATCGGATTTTTCTTTGTTTTATGTTGTAATATGTTCATGTGTATACAAAAAGAAAGACAATCAGTAAAATCATATCGGATACCCCTTTTCTGTATTCACCCCACCCCCCTCCCAGTGTTCGGTGCCTTGTGGGGTCGGCCAGCGTAGCAGGAAAGTGGAGTGTGTGAGCAACCAGGGCGAGGTAGAACCAGACGAGGAGTGCAACATGAACCTCAAGCCAGAAGGACTACAAAATTGTGACATGGGAGCGTGCGCACGCAGTTGGTTCACGAGCCGATGGAGCCAGCAGGTATCTTACACAGTTGCAATTAATCGTGTAAAGCTATCTATTTTGAGGGCTTCAATTAAATCAACACATGTTTTAATCATGTAACATTAAGCCAGACCACCCAAAGAAAACCTACCTGGAGAATATGCAAACTCAGCTCAAGAAGGACAAAACCAGGATTCAAACCCAGAAGCCCAGAACTCAAAATTACATGAAAAGTCACACTTTTCCTCTTCATTCCTGTACGTATGGTTCCCTCTGCTGGACCAAGTTGGCCATTGCACAACCTGCCTCCAATGCAAGTGGGCTGTAACAGAGAAAATAAAATGAATTTCGGTCTTCATCATGTTGTATTTCTAACAAACAAACAAAGCAACTTACAATCTAAGCCAGTGGTTCTCCCAAAAAAATTCACACCAAGTACCACGTAAAAAATAATAGCTCTTATGGTACAACCATTGCGGCCAACATTAAAATAGAGTAGAATAGTCGGCCTAAGTGTTCAGCAAAAACAAGCAAGACCGTGATTTTATATATTTTATTTAACAGTAAATTTAATATTTTTGCAAGCCATATTGAGATGATGACCGATTTGAACATGGGGGGGGGATAAGCACTCTATCAAAATATATGATAAATAAAGCTAAATTAAAAAAATACATCAATAAATAAAGGCAACATTGTATTCGCTTCCTTGTTTTTATTGTATGTGATTGTACTATTTGAGAATCTTTAAATCAGTGAGTCTGTTTGCATGTTATGCTCGTTAGTGTTCTGCAGATTGCGGTCAAGGCAACCGAACCAGAAAAACCGTATGTCTGCTGAACCACGTGACCGAACTCCCGTTGGACAGCTGCCAGGGTGAACGTCCACAGGAAGTGACCTCATGTAATTCCGGTCCTTGCCAAAATCGTCTCGAGTGGTACGCTGGGCCCTGGGGTCAGGTAATACACCTGCATGCACTCACATTAAAAGAGATGAACTGCTTGAATGATGTTTCACGTGTGCCATTCAAGTGCTCTGCAGAGTGCGGGAACGGCATGCAGACTCGTGCTGTGGCTTGTATTCTTCAAAAGAAAGGTCGTATGGAAGTGGTGATGTCAATGAAATGTTCCGCTAGGCCTCAGCCAATCACAGCTCAGCCTTGCATGCTGAAACCATGTGGTGTTCAGTGGTATGTCACGGAGTGGAGCACGGTACGTTTACAGCCTCACTTAAATTCTCAATTAGTTCCCCTTCAGTTAATAAAGTTATTTATTTAGATTTACGCCTAACAAATTTAATTTATAACGTATTCGCAAGAGTTATAGTGGTTGTTGGATTTTCATTATCATTCGTGTTTTGTTTTTTTGTTTTGACTTTTATGCTTTAAATACAGTTTCTAGTTTTAGAACGGATTTGTAAGATGGCTGACGGTTCAACCTTCTTTCTTCTCTATGCCCATGCAGTAATATCAAAATATTATTTTATTTTTAAAATAAATACATTTAAGAAAGCTCATGTTTTAAATAAATTGAAAACAAAGGACATATTCGCTATAATTATAGTCAGTGAGTTAGTTTTATACACATAAAATGTACTTCATCTCGTTATCTTTACTTTATTTATAGTTTTAGTACGGTTACATGACGACGATGATTGCGTGGAAATTTTAATATCGCAATATCACTGTTATCGTTACATCCCGATAATCTAGATACAGCAGGCAGCAATTTAGTGTCATAGATTTTTTTTTTTGCTTATTTGTATATGTGTAGTTTTAAGTCACATGTGTCAAATTCAAGGCTCAGGGGCCATATCTTGCCCGCCGCAACATTTTATGTGGCCTGCGATTATTAAAATTAATGTAAGATTATTTGAACACAGTTTTTATCAATATTCATCAATTTGTTGTGTATATCGCTGGCGTTGGATGCATTCTGTTGTAAACTGTTGTTACTGCGGTGCGTCGCCAGTGTTCTCGTTCCTGCAACGGTGGCTATCGCGTGCGTGAGGTGCGTTGCCTCACCGACAACATTGCTCCAAGTGAGCAGTGTGACCCCGCTTTGACACCGGCGAATCGAGAAGAATGCAACACACAGCCTTGTGGAGCTGACACAAGTAAGCTGTGTCAACCCCGCTAATGTTTTTCTACTTGAATCTGACTCTTTTTTTGTTTTTTGGCAGAGCCATCCTGCAGTGACCAGTACCCCAACTGCATGCTGGTAGTTCAAGCCCGCCTCTGCATTTATTCGTACTACACAAACGTCTGTTGTGCCTCGTGTAGTGGAGCCCGGAGAACAAACCCTCGCAGGTGATGCCGCTCTGGGAGTGGAATTGCACAGAAATGCAATGTTGAATGTGTTTAATGGTGAATTCAGAAATGCAAAGAAAAAAATTAGTATTACGGGCATGCTAGAATGAAAAAATATGTTAATTTGGTGAGAATCAAGTGATAATTTCACTACGGACTGTTGCTCTTACAGTAGATGAGAATATCTAAAGTTACATTTTTTAAGTATCACAAATATTGAAATACAGCACAGAATGTTTTGGTACATTACCCTTGTAAAATTAAAGTGTCTCGAAAGAAATATTTTTTTAGCAGATAAAGTGTTGCCTATTACATTATTCTTGTGCTTAATGCCAACATTGGTACAGTTAAAAAATATAATAATAAACATCTATCATTAGGTTCTCTAGAGCAGTGCTTCTCAAATAGTGGGCGGGCTCCCCTGGGAGGGGAGGGGGCACTTGCGACCCTGTGGAACATGCTTTTGTTCCGCCGAACTTCAATGAAGTGTAATTGCACATCCACTCCAGTAGTTGGCAGTGGCGCTCCCATTTGGCCATTGTGCGCTGCAAGTATTAACTCTACGGTGTAGGTTTGTTTTGCAACAAAAATGCTATTAATTATAAGTGGGAGGGCATGCAAAATTGTTTTCTTCTCGCAAGGGGGGCGTAAAAGAAATGGATTGAGGACTGCATTAACCAAACCGGTCATACTGGAGCCTACAGGCAATAATAGTCATGGCAGCCACACAGGTGTTTTGAATTGCGTAGCAATGCAAATTACATGATCAGTAAAATCATGCAAAACCGAAAGGTCTTTCAAAGATTTTTTTTTTACCCAGTCAGTAAGATCACACGAGCTTTGTACACTTTCCAAATAGTGATAGCATTGCTTTAATGGGCCAGCCAGGCATACAGGATGTAAAAAGGCCAACAACATTCAATCACAAGATCGACACAGGAACAGACACATGATCTTGCTTTTACACACACCTCATGACAACTTAAAAATATGGAGAATCCAGACACTTGCGCACTCTTGAGCTTTCTAGCTCAAGCATGACGTTTGTCATGAGACGTGCTCCTGAGACTCTCTGCGTGTCTCGGTGGATATGAGGCTGCAGTGGGAGGTCCATGCTGAGGATACGATAAAAGGGGAGCCTTGGCCTTTGGCATTGAGACACGTGAATGAAATGGCAGCCCCTTAAAACATTCAAGACTCTTGTGGTCATGCTAACAAACACAGCAGGACCTCATCTGTTTTGTTCCATTAACGCTCTTGCCTTGGCCAGACTAAGATATTGTCAAGCAACCCTCATCCGAAAAATAGCATTTCAACAATCAGCAATTATCCGAGTCACTTCTGAAAACACTCTGGTAGGGTATTCTCCAACACGCCACTGTTTAAGAACAACAAAAATAGATACTAGTTCAACCCCCATCTGATTTGTTCAGCTTATCGCGTGATTCTGCTGTGGCGTCATACCAACATTCAATGATTTTCAAACTGTACTTTTTTTTTAACAAAGACATTAATATAGCAGGATAAAATACAGTGAAAAATACAAAAATCAAGATATTGGTGGTTTTCTGGCCGCTGTCAGCAGCCGTATTCCTCCTGAGAGTTGACACGACTTTAGCGTAGCTAAATCCGAAATCTAACCAGTCGGGGTTCGTGTGCGCATTCTTGCTCTTGTCCGTTTCAGCCTGTGTACGTGCTCACGTTCGATGTCAATCTAAACTAGTGTGAAGACCGTTTTTATATTTTCACAGGTTGAAGCGGACAAGAGTAGTAATGTGCATTTGGATTTTGGAGGGGATCAGTCGCCGTTTTATACAACAGAACTGACAATTCAAGCATTATTACCTCGCTTGTCTCCCTGTTGACAGAGACGTTGAAACCAGAAAAAATATAAACCGAGCTCCGAAAGGGAGTGGGTGTGCCAATTTGTCACAAAATGTCATCACAAAAAATACCTTAAATCACTACAGTCTTTTAGGGGGAGCATTTTAGTACTGATATCATTCTTACATGCAAACCTATGTACCGATGTTAACGTCAATGAAGCGTCCCTTTAAAAGAAACCCCCCAAAATAACCCCTGAGGTCAAATGATAAGAGAAACCAGATATTGTCCACTTATGACTTACAAATTATTCCTAAGTGGCAGCATTGAAGGCAAAAAAGTGTGTCGTGTCCTATGCAAGTGCACAAGCTTGGCTGTCATTATTACTATTTCTGCTGCACTGTGACATTAAACAAAAAGAACAACCTGAAGGCACAATTATCTGAGGCAGAATATGTCTCAAGAGTTAGAAGTAATACTGGAAAGTGTTACGGAATAAGGGAAGATGAAACAGTTCAAAGTGTACATTTACGGTGAAATTCCTTTAAAATAGTCCCATCAAAGAAGAGTAAAAATGTCAAACTTGACATGACATCACTTTTACTGCAATTCTGTTGCTATTTTTACAGCCTGGCTTGCTACGTAGATTTACCTGTCCCGCTTTAAAACCATAATATTAAAATGAGGCATTTTTGCGCTTCTTTGAGAGGTCATTATGCACAATGATGTATAAATGTAGCTGTATGTTACAAGAATATACATGATTTCTGTCTATAATATCTTAGTAAGGAGTACATCCAAGCATTCGGGGTGTTGACTTTGGCTTTGGAAAGTTAGTCGACGTATGCACACAATATGAAACGTGTAGAAAATGCACCATAGGAAGAAAAAAAACAAAACATCACGGGACAAAAAGAACATCAAATAAAATTCTCAAATGGCTCACACAATAATCTGTCGCAACGCGTCTCACTCAAAAGCATCCCCCCTGAAAAAGACAATGGCAGTTTGAGGGTGAAAAGGTTATAAAGGTTTCCGTGGGTTCAAGTTTGCCATTCCTCATGTGCAAGTCAATAGAAAAATGCTACAAGGTTCTTGTGAAGAGGACAAGCGCAGAGCAGTCAGAACTCCCCTGCCATTTGCTCGGAAATCGGCAGGACTCTCAACACGTTTTTTTAGAGAGCTCTCCAGGTCTTCCTGTGTGTCTGTTCATTCACACGAGGGAGCAACATGGATTGGAGCGTCATTACATCAAGAGCCAAACCAAGATGTCCGCCCCCCCCCAAATGTTCCGTGCTGACATGGGCTTAAGTCGACTTGCTGCCACCTTTGCGTCTTTCACTCGCTGTCCGTCTCTATGTCCGAGTCGGACCACTGCACCGGGCTTAGCTTGCCGCGGCGCATGGCATATTCGATGACCGCGGTGTAGCAGAAGTAGTACTGGTCCCACGTCTGGATGCTGAAGGCTCTCTGCGTGCGCATGCGTCGTACAGTCTGGAGGATGTCTACTGTGCCGATGTCCTCCAGCCGGGAAAGGCAGATGTCCAGCGTGCAGAAGGTGCCTAAAGCCAGGAAAGAGCGCCAGATAAAGAACAAATCAATATTGGAAGCTGGATGCCAGTTGGCAAGACACAGTAAGGCGAGGGGAGATATACCATGAGCTCATCAATATTGCAACAAACACACAATTGCTTTAATAAGTTAACCCCCTTAATAAAAAATGATGATTTCTTGGAACATATCGCATTTCCGTTATATTAATGGGTATACACAGTATGCACTCTGCGTGTCAAAATAGAAAACTAATCGATAAACAAATTAATGAACCTCTACAAATTGACAATACAAACGGTATTTGGATTTACCTGTCCGGCCGATGCCTGCACTGCAGTGTACGATCACAGGAGGCCCCCCTGGAGGTCCATTCCAACTGGAGCCTAGATTCTGGACTGCGACATCCCGCCTCTGAAGTACATGTTCGCGGAAGTCCAACATGGCAGACGCACTCTTGGGCACTCCGAAGTCCGGCCAGCTGACGTAGAGGTAGTGGCAAACATCCCGTCTCTCTCCAGACTTGATAAAAAGAGGACAATTAAGCTCATGATCTCGGACAAGCTCCAATACAAGAGCTGTAGCAAAAACAGTATTAATATAACAATGTGTTTATAATTATGGTCATTGTTTAGAGTTATACAATGCAATGCAATACAATAAAAAAACACTCATTAAAATCTCAGTATACTGTACAGTGTTATATTTCAATTTGCATAAAACTTGCCAATATATCAGGAATTTTGGGGGTGAAATGTGACTATCATCGAAATCCCTGCTATATCACAGATATCAGAGATTTATTGCAGTCAATTTTTATGGGCTATGACAGTGCTGCCAATTTAATATGAAAATATGGCATAGTTTTTACACCAGATTCCGTTCATGACGTATCCCACTCATTTTAATCCAAGTTTGATTCCAGCTGATTACTCTATTACTGCAGATTGATCATCCACAGCTGGTGAGTTTGGAACACACCATTCATGACCAATGGGAGTTCACTGGAATAGTTATTTTATTACGGAGACTACAACATTTCCAGTGAAGACAAGCGCAATAGAAAATAGAACATTTTTGACAGAGCTCTTTTCAAGCATGTCATGTGATATGTCAGTTGAATAAGCTACTGAATAATCCATCTTTAACTACAGTGGTTATTTTTCAGTCAGCCAGCATCCCAGTTGCATTTAACATTGACAGCAGAAACTGTTATGTCATCTGACCTTTCCACCAGATATGCCTTAAGGTTCTACTGAAAAATGTGGGGGAGGACTGCACATGCTGCAGGTCATAAAAACTCACTTGAGTATTACAGAGCTCCAGATGTGAGAGTTTGAAGTCCTGGAAGACCTGGATGTGAGTGTTCCTGACCAGGAAACATCCATGTTGCTCTGTTCTGCCTTCCTCCAGTGGCCAATACTGCCCACACTTTACACGTCCTCGCTCCACCACTCTGATACAGACAATATGTTCATGTATGAGCACAAGTTGCAAATTAAATGTCCTTACACCGCCCTGCACACGCTTTTGTAACTGTCACTTAAAAAGAATTCACCTCGTTGTCATGACAATGATAAGTACCATCTGCTCCCACACCATGCGCCAAAAGTCCCCAAATGTTTTGGGCAAAGGACCTGAGGAACAAGAATAGCATCTGATTTTTCTGAAAGAGTGCTGAGAGCAGCACAAGTGTAGATAGTCCATGGATTGTGCGCTTCTTACCCTGAGTAGCAATGTATGCCTTTCTCCTCTTGTAGCCATCCATGAAGCTTGCATTAATGTAATCAGAAGTCTGCAGGACACAGAGTAAAAAGAGCTCGGTGTGACAGTCCGCCGCGAGACGTCCGGCATGCGACAGTCATCCTTAGAAGGATTCGCCCATACCTCGTCCTCGTCATCGCAGAGCTGGCAGAGACGCACTCTGGACTGGTCCAGACACAGAACATCGCTGTACCGATTCTTGAGCTGATTGGAGAGTTTCCTAGAAACAAAAATACAAACTCAATGTCAAATATCCCCATTATGTAGCTTAGCTGCAAACACGGGTTAATGGGGACGAACAGAAGTACGATTTAGATGAGACAGCCGCTCCTCAATGTTGGCATTTCATGGAGACGTCTACTAAAGATGATGTCACCTCAATGACACGTGTCACAAATGAACGATGTGCGAGGCTGAATTAACACTGTTTAAATTCCAGCATTAAGCCCAAGAGCACAGTAATTGTCACCGTATTTGACCGGAGGTAAAGCGTCAAAATAAGCGTCATCTGACAATATCTTACTTGGAGTAGTCAAAAGTGCCTGCTGGTGGCTCCTTGCGAATCTCCTCATATTCCCGATAGATCCCTTTCTTCTTCTTCCTCTTCACGTGATCCACCAGCTCATGCACCGCCATGCCTCCTTGCTCGGGCATGTGAACGGACTCCTCCATACAGCAGCTCTCGTCATCAGGACGCCACGACGAGGACAAGGGCGACGTCTGGGCCGTGGGTTGATGGGGCGGTCGAGGCAAAGATTTCTGAGGCAACGGTGGCACGCCCTCCTCATCCTCACCTTCCTCACCCACCTCTTTAATATGTTCACTCAGAGGTGCATCTTCTGAGTCTAATGTTCTGCCATCCACTGCGTCTGCATCGCCTTTGTGCGAGAGGGGCGTGTCAGGGGGCGTGTCCGACTGGGGGGGAGCTTGGCGCCCACGACCATTCATGTTCGAATTGGGGTTTAAGCCACTAACGGCCATGTTGTTTCCACTCCCAGCTGACCCGTTCCAATGTTGATGGTTCCCCACTAGCCTGTTTGCAGCAGAATGCGGGCTGAGCTGCGGATGGCCCAGAGTCCGACCCTCATCCACACCACAGTGGTTGTGTGAGTTTGCATTGCTATCGTCGTAGAAGTTAGAGTTAGCCGCGGCCAGCTCAGAGCCCAGATGGGTACTTAAATGGCCGTGGGTCAGCGTCGCGCCAATGCTCGGGTCCCCGCACTCGAGGCTGTAAGAGCGCAGCAGGCTTCCCACGCAGTCGTGCGTGTCATGCACTTGCGTGTCACCCTCCACAGTGTTTGCGTTGATGCACGATTGGATCCAGGCCACATGGCTGTACTGGGATGTCCCGCCTAGGTGCTCAGGGAGGGATGACACTGGGATGTGACTGGCCAGCTCGTGAGCCTTCACTGTACACACCTGAAACATGACAAAGAAAATGAAATACATTTTAATTGACCTATACAGTGAACGCCAGCTTAAGCATCGTTCAGTATTCACTACTCTGTTCTATTGGGCATTTTCATGAAACAGAATTTTTTTTTTTTTTATTATGACTTTTACATCTTTTTGTCTTAATGCTGAATGAATGTTCCGCAATATTTAAAACATAAATACAGCAAGTCCTCCATTTACAAACGATTTGTGTTCATATGTCGGCGATGTAACTTCAATTTCTGTGTAAATCGGAATTAACTCTTTATTTCTCCCTAAATCTGTAAATAAACTTCCAGATACACATTTTATATGTCAATGAGGAATACATGCGACCAGGCCATTTAACTGTGGTTACTTTCTAAAAAAAAAAAAAATCCCATGCGTACCCAATCCAGGACCACATATGAAAGTAGCCCAAATCGGATTTGAAAAAAATTGAATTTAGCCGTTCAGACTGTCATATAAAAAATTTGTAAAAAATTATAAATTAAAAAACAGATACAGCAAAAAAAATCCAATCTAGGTCGCATTTCCCTGCAGTGTGAACTCAAAATGTTGGATGAGACACAGCCATCGTAGTCAAAACGACGCATGTTGAGTAACCTTGTAACCTGAGGACTTCCTGCATTTGTTAAAATATAGTGTGAAAAAATATATTTTTAAGCAAATCCTGTTCATTCAGGAAAAGATAAAACTCATGAGCTATTCAAAAGGCAGACTGTAGCCTCCTTGGTGAAAACAAACATACCCGTTCTCTCAGCTTCTCACGCACAAAGAGGCGTAGAACTGCAAAAGGTGCTCGAAACCAAAGAGGCGAGGACACAATGAAGACACACTTTAAACGAGCAGGAAACGCCCCCTGGGGGAAGAAAATAGTACGCTGCTAATGAGTGAGCTTTCTTAAAAAGAACACCAGTGTTTCCCAACCTTTACTGAGCAGAGGCACATATTTGACATTGGCAAAATCTCACAGCGCATTAAGGGCTCCAGACTGCCCCTAAAGGGTGGCATTTTGCCTGGGAAATTTGAGACAGTGCAACTAAATGTGTGTGACCAATGAATTTGCAGATTTTTTTTTTAATTCTTGCACCCTAAAATTTCTGGTTAGGGGCCACTATGCTCCGAGTTAAAAAATATATATATAATTAAAAAGCTTGTCTGGACCCCTGACACCAAACAAATTTTTCAAGTCAACTTGAAGAACTTGTCACCATTTTTTTTCAATTTTCCATAATGCAAAATCTGTGATATCTAGGCTCATTGAATTTTTCTAAATGATTAAAGCGCCTTTCCACCAATTAAAGACCTAGTGTGAAGTAAGTTTAGAAAAAGGTCAAAAGTTTTTGTGTCACAAGAAACGCAATTACACATAATACAAATAACGCATGACAAAATAGTTTTCCCCGAAGTTAGATCCTGCAGAGCGACAAACCCGGAAGTGTGACGTCCTACCGAGGGTACTATGGCAGAGCTCAACATGGAAATTATTTTAAGCTAGTCAGAAATTGACTCAGAAAGCCAAATTTAAAACGTATCTGAGGGGGATCCACGTATTTGGAGAGTTCGGGGAAGAGGAGCTCGTTGATATTCTGTTCGTTGGACTGGACATGTACGAGCAAGATGCTCGGGAGACCGACAATGTTGTGCCTGAACGACTGGACATGCACTGGAGACTAGACTCATCGAGACTGGAAGAATGGTGAGATATACAGGCTGCGCAACACACCACACGTTTTTCAAAATGGATTGTAATCACACCATTTTGCGAACCCTTTCTCATAAGCAAAACGGTTGAGAAAGCAGAGATCTTGTGGCAAACAACGCTTGTCGACAATGGCTTGAAATTCGCTCCATTTGCAAGAACGGAATTGTTCCATTTACGTGCCCAATTATTTTTTGGTTTGTTTTGGCCACTCAGATGCTTCCAATAATCCGAAGAATGCATCGCCAAACACCGCAGAGGCATTTCGCCGGAAAACGTCATTTCAGTTGAGCAGCTCACCCGACCATAAACAACGCAGTTCAATGGCGACTGGCGGCACGAGTGACGTCATTCCCGAAGAATACCGGATATTTCCGAACAAAAGCATTTTCGTTGTTAGGGCGTTGCTATGGGTCTAACTAGGAATCTAGGCCGTTTGCGTTCCAAAAATTAACGCAAGTATTCTTAAAATAGATTTATTACTCAAAATACGGTGGGTCGAGCTTACCTCAAACTTGGTCTTTAAGGCCCTCAAAGCGCTTCACACTGCTGTCACATCTACCTGCTGATGACATACCATCAGGAGCAACTGGGGGTTCAGTAGCTTGCTCAAAAAAATTTTGACATGGTCACAACCTCTCGGTTGGGAAACGACCACTCTACCAATGAGCCACGCCGCCCCCAAAAGTGCTGCAGCAAAGTGCTTGGGAATGACTGATGTGGACACACTGCAAAAAGCAGATTCATTTTACTTACCTTGAGCAAATTCAGGATCTTGACACAGAGATCGTAGTCAAAATTCCCATAGCTGGAGTTGGTCATGTCATATATAAATATGAGCCCGTCTCTCTGGGTTTGAACACTGGGAAGAATCAAAAGACCATGTTGAAATGGTGCACCAACTTTAAGTAAAATTAGTTTAAGAACACTGTGGGTGGGGGTATGTCACCTGTCTATGGCTTTATCAAGCTGATAAATGATGGCCTGCAGCACAGCTTTGTGACTGGTCACGTCTGGCCGATGAAGGCGAGCTGTGAAGAGCGCAAGCGCAGCGCCATTTGCGTCTCGTCCAGGCTGTCAATCCAAATGAAAAGACAAGGAAGCATACAAAAAAGAAAATATTCTTTTATGAAGATGTTAGGGATATAAATCTCAGAGTAGCTGAGATACTGAGCTACTTTTAGGTACACAGTCTCCACTCCTCACCAGGACGGTGAATTTTCCACTGAGCAGCTCAGAACGCAGTGGCTCCTCGTCAGGGTTGATATTGATGATCCCCTCTTTGATTCTTGTGTTCTGACATGTTTTGTTTGCGACAGGAGAGAAGCATAATTTCAGTAGTTTGTAGTGCAGCAGAAAAGATTTAAGAGGCTGTGGGGTATCTCACTGACAGCTGAAAAGGGTATTTCATTGGTGTCCCCACTCTGGGCCCTGCTGTACCTTGTATGCTTGGAGGAGGTCGACGGCTCGGGAGACGTCAAACTTGCGGGCTGTAAGAAACTTAACAGCTGTGGGTTGGGAGACGAGCCCAGCGCAATGAAGCTGCTCCCTGCGACGCACCTCACTCAGGAACTCCTCCACAGCCTGGAACACGACACAGAGAAAAGAGACTTGTCCGTGTCTGTGCGCGCATGTGTGGAGAATATAGAAACAGGATAAGAAGAGGCTAGCCCAGAGAGAAGACACCTGGGATCAGAGTACTAACTTCCAAGCCTACTCTTCACCTTTTTTTCCTTCAGGAATCCATAATACATGTTCATGCAATAATTAAGTCAGACGCAAATGCGACGCCCGGTGGAAGATGACCTGGTTGAAAGCAAGCGGCCACAACAGTCTGCTTGTTACTAGACAACTGAGCTACATCTGGCCTCCAATTTATAACTAGCACAAGGAGGGCTATGACATACAACAATAGAGGATTTGACTCCCACAAATTTCAGGAAAGCAAAGAAAGAAATACTTCTCATTGCAGATATAACATTTGTTTACAGATGCAGACAGCGATCCACATACTTTGATTCAGCAACAAAACCCCACTCCTGGTATGTTCATGTCAATCAAAATTCTGCCATTTTATAGCTCAACAATCAATACAGGTAATTATCATTACCTGGGACCAAGCACAAGAAATATAGTACATGCAAGTGTCCATCAAAGTGTCACTCTCTTATTTTTGACTCAATACAGTCAACCGTATTACATTTTAACAAGGAATTGAGGGGGTTGAAAGTGTAAGAAACCTCTAACCAATTCATTTTACAAGGATAAATCAATACTGCATATAGTCACTGCATGACAGCATAGTTATTTTAGTGCCTTTCACGCAGGTGGCACAGGATCAATTCCTCGTCAGTTCTCATACATCCAGTCACTGCTGGTCCCAAGCCCAGAAAAAAAGGAGGGTTGCAAGAAGAAAAGTATCCGACATGAAAAGGGAGCTAAACAAATCATGTGAGTGGCCAGATGACAGGATGAACGGAATCATCTCAAGTCCTGTTCACACAATAGTTCAAACAGTAGTTTTGTACTCATCTTAAATGGGTCGAAGCAGTTTATTGTGGTGTGATTTCCTCAACATTTATTAATTCAGAAATAGTAACATGGATTATAGATTTTCTTAGTATTTGTACCAATTAAATAATTTCACTTTTGACCTTGGTTATTCCCTTAACATCTGCTAAAAGACCTATCCATGTTCTTCCGCTCCGTGGTGGTTAAACTCGTGTGTGCAGTTATTTTAGTGGGGGCAGCGTTGAGAAAACAGAAGTTTCACGACTGGAGAAACTGAGGAGGAAGGCAAGCTCAATTGTGGTCATATAGTTGGAAAGCCTGACATTTGCTGCAGAAAGAAGAAAGACGAACAATCAAGTGTCCATCTCGAACAAATCACATTGCACAGCACCATGTCCAGGTAGAGGAGCAGCTTTACTGACAGATTGAGGAAATCCGTCCTATCCCCATGCCAATCGCCTTTTTAATTTCAGGTTGCAATGGGAATTGCTCATATCAAATTCCCTCATCTCTGTACTGTACTGTAATGCAATGTCAACATAGTGCACAATGATCACTAGTCTCTTAAGTAAATTATGACACTAACAAACAGCAAGCCCTCAGCGAAAAAACATGTAACAAAACAAAAGAAACAGCACCTGTAGCACGTATCAGCATGACGACCTTTTAAAATCGATCAGCGCTCTGTAACCAGGAACCAAACTATATTTTGAAAGAATTTCCTTGTTGCTTAACAGTAGCTGTTAGCATTTGTTAGGGGGCTAAATTGCATGTGGTAGCTGGAGCATAACCATAGCTGCACGGGCACTTTAAGCCACGTTGATCGAAATATATAGAGATTTAAAAATAAAAGACTCATCGCAGTTAAAAACGAACGACAGTTTTAAGGCTCTGTGGAGGAATTGACAGTTTGGGGGACAAATGAAACAAACAATCCGCAGCAGGCGTCCGCAGTCTGGATTAGCAAATGTTGCAATGCTAGCTCATGCTAACTGCTGTCAGGCACACCAGAGTCAGTCGCCCTGAAGGAGGCTGCCATCGGGCCATGGCAGCTTATCTTTATACGGAACAGCCAGTGACGTGGAATGTTACGGCAACTCGTCAGCTGTTGTTTTAATTAACTGTATCAAGATGAATGGTACATACTGTATAGAAAAGGGCGAAAACTATGACGAAAAACACTTACCAGGTGCTCCTGAGTTGTCAGGGCTTCCGCCATCTTGAAGCCTCAGCAACGTCGCAACGGGCGGAGGGCGGGCGGCAGGGGCACACCCACCGCCTGCTCACGCCCTTCTCCCAATGACATACGCGCGTGCTCCAACATGCAGTTGTTGGGTTCGTTCACTCGCAGGGGCGTAGCTAAGGGAAATTTCTCATGGGTCCCTCAACAGCCACCTTTAAATTCCCAGTAAAATGAGTCACTGTTACTCATGCCTTCATGATAATACCCTATGAACAAAAAGAGCTATATCAAATGGTCACATCTGATGTCTGTGTAAAAATGTGGAAGATTCGGCGTACCACGTGTATTAAAAATACTATTATAAGTAGTAATACTGTGGTTCGACACATTCTTGGCCATTTAAGATGGGGAAAAAATGAGAGAGAGAAGTGTTACCCTTGGTTTGGTCTAAATCTCCCTTCCTTAAGTGAGTTATGCACATTCAGCTTCGCAGTGAAAAAAAAGTTTACAACTTTTTGTGGTTTTGATAAAAAACAGTTTTATTTAAAATTTTTTTCCCCATTTATTTTATTTGAACACTGTCTCATTTTCCCCACCCCACTGGAGCAATATATACTTCTTACTCAAAACTATGCCAACAAGTTTACTTTTCAGCACCTCTTACGATTTGATTGTAATTTACATATCATCGCTATCCTGTGAAAAACACGTATGTCCATTTTTGTTTTTACAGATT